>NW_026125295.1:36067500-36627500 GCF_943737965.1 Phodopus roborovskii | reverse complement strand
TTGTAAAGATCAGAGCCCACACCAAGGGAAGCCAGGTCAGGAGCTCAAACAGGAACAGGGAAGTTGGAAATGAAGCAGAGACCTTGGAGGAGTGCTCCTCCAAGCAGCTTAGCTTGCTTTTTATACAACCCAGCTTTTCTGGGTGTTTTGTGCCTTTATTTTTTCAGAATTAACATATTCTTTGACTAAGCTATCCATCCACCTTGTCTTCAGACTTGAAATTCTCTCTCAATCTGTTGATGAGGCATACTTCTGAAGATGTTTTTGTCCAGTTTCAGTTCATGTTTTCTTTAGAGATTCTATTTCTTTTTAAGTTCTGCTTTTATATTTTGCATCTAAGGGTTTGACCATCAAGTTGGGAAGATGTTAGGGCAGACACAGAGTTGGGCATTTAATGAAGCTCTTTTCAGATCCCTGAGCAGATGCAAGATCACCCTGACTCTGGGCAACAGGATATCTGGGACTAGTCTCAGCAACAGTTCAGTATTTGTGGTACTTCAGAAATCAGAAACCTTGAAACAGACCAGTGAATTGCTACAATAAGTATTTGCATATAAAGCTACAGTTTGTAATGCCACTTCAATGTGAGATGAAAAAGTGGGGAGTTGGCAGATGTGAGTGGCATGCATATGTCAGAGTCAAGCAAAACTAGAGACTAGGCAGTGGTGACAACAGGTGTGGAGGTGTGGCTGTGGGGGTGGAGGGAGCATGCCATTGCTGAGTAACAGCTGCATGCACAATTGCCCTCCCCTGAGAAATAGCAAAAAGATGGAGGATTCATTTTCTGTATTGGGCCTCCTCAAAAGACTTCCATGGTCCACACTGCCTCTAGAGGCCATGTTGGTATCCTTGGTCCACATTAATGCCAGAGGCCAGGTGGATGTCCTTTGGTGTCTGATTTCTGCCCATGATGCCATTGGGGACCATGTTGAAGTCTGTGCTCTGTGCTGCTCTTGGATGTTATGGGCTTATGGGCAAGGAACTTTCTTTGGTATTGATGACTGCAGACTCATAACTGAGAACAAGAAACATTGAAGGCTTCTGTGACAACCCCCTCCTCCCCACAAAAGAAACAGTCTAGATAGGGATGTTGAAGTGTAGCTCCTCACAGTTGATGTCTTCTGGCATGTGCAAAAGGTCTCAGTTATCTTTAATGGAGTTTAACCATGCTCCAATGAAAATATGGACAATATAAATTGGACTTGTTTTTTTTTTTTGTTTTTTTTTTTTCTTTTGGGGATGAGAACATAGAGGAGGGAGGGTGAACCTCAGAGGGAATGGGAATTGAGTGTGAACAGGAGCATTGTGTATAATTGCCAAATAATTAATAAAAGTGCCATGTTGGAAAAAAGATCTTTACTATGAATTTATGAATTCTCAGAACATAATTTGGTGGAAATTGGTCATCATATCAGTGACTCCCAAAAAGGGCTTTCTTTATGAAAAGTACCATGGAAATTGAAGTTGCAGAGAAGTTTCAAGAATACTATGCTATCTCCAGAGCAGTGCAGCCTTAAAAAAAAAAAAGTGCATCTCTGATGATAATTTGCATAATGATGATGTATCTCTGATGACCTAATGATACAGATTTTGCTTACTCCATGTCTCTTCTCCCAGAACAAGAAAAATAGTTTGGATACATATTCTTGATTCAATCAATTTAGTACAGCTACCTTGTTCAAAATGGTTAACTCTGAGGAAGAAGCTGAACAAATAGATGATTTCGTTCCATCCATTCTCCTCTGAAACACTCATAAATCATCAAGGCATATCTACTCTTATTTATTACATAGTTCTGTCACTAAGAACTTATCTGTCCTTCTTTTAAAATTACTTTTATCTATTTCTCTGCATTCAGAATTCATCACTTGCCAAAATGGCAGCATTAAAAAGAGGTATTTCTATCTGTTTAGATTCTCATTTCTTTAATTGCCAATAAATTGCATAAAAGTCTTCTTTTTAGTGTTACGGCCATCAGTCGTCCTGTACTTTAGGTCTACAGGAATTGACACGTGCTCTGCACCACTCCCTTTCATCTGCTGAAGTCCTAAGCCCAATGTGCTTGTGTTTGGAGACAGCCTTTAAATAGGTAATTAAGGTTAAATTAATTATCCCTAGGTCTCTAACCTATGTAATAGGATTGTCCTTGTAAGAAGATTAAGACACACCAAGGACGCTATGCATAGAGCAGAGGCAAGGTTCTTCCAAGACAGCTGTTGCAAATCAAAAAGACCTCAGGAGCCAAACCTACTGATACTTGATCTTGAACTTCCAACCTGTAGAACTCTGAGAATATGAAGTTGTGTTAGATAACAGTGACAACCTGAGGCTATTAACAGTTTATCTCTGTGTTCTTTGTATCTTTGTGTTTTTTTTTGGGGGGGGGCAGGGCAGCACTCGAAATCTAGACACTAGCCCCTTTATATATAACATTATATTTATTTCTCCCCCCTTGTTTGTTTTTGGTTTACATACTTCCAATTTTTGGGTGTACTCAATTTTTCCTAGACTTTTCCTTTATGTTTGCTTCAGCATTTAAAATATGCTTAAGAAAAGAAGCCTTCATTCCTCAGAATTATATTTAGGTTCATATTTTTCCTATTTTTCTTTTTGAATGTTATTTTCAGTGTATTACATAATACTCAGATTGATTTTTTTCTGAAAATAGCTAGGCAATTATACAACTTAATCAGTTTTCCACCAATTTGGAAAATGTATAGTACTCTAAATATACTTCTATTGTTTTTTCCTTTTTTTTTTTTTTTTTTTTTTGCCTGTGACATCATTCATTCATTCAAGGCACTTGATTCCAAACCTGAGGACCTTCCAATCCCTGGAATTCATCAAAAAAAAAAACAAAAAAAAAAAAAAAAAAAAAACACCCCAATTTCCAGAGATATTTTAGTTGTCTTAGAGTTGTAAAATATGCATATATGTAATGGCAGAAAGTTTTAAAATTATAATAGTATATATTCTCATCAGACAATAAACATCAAACTAAGCAATTGCCTGGTGGTGGTAATGGTACACGCCTTTAATCCTGGCACTTGTAGGTCAGCCTGGTCTACAGAGCTAGTTCCAGGACAGGCTGCTACACAAAGAAACCATGTCTCAAACAACAAAAACCTAAACAATTATAGATGATAGATCAGAGGAAGAGATTACCACCTATTCTAGCTGAATTATCAGCCTGTTTTTTTTTTTTGTTTTGTTTTGTTTTGTTTAATTTGAGGAAAAAAATCACAAAGATGGTTGATTTTTTTTCAAGGTTCTATAAGAAACCACTTCCTACATTTTTATTTCTCAAAATTGTCTTCCTCCTGATTCTGGCAATAAAATTCTAGTAAACAGAGCAGCTGTGTTCACAAAGTAGGCCAGGTGTGGTGGTTTTGAATCTCTGCACTCCATGGACAGAGGGAGAAGGGGAGGTGGGAAGGAGAGTGGAAAGAGAAAGGAAAAACGAAATGGGG
Organism: Phodopus roborovskii; assembly: GCF_943737965.1. Taxonomy (NCBI): domain Eukaryota; kingdom Metazoa; phylum Chordata; class Mammalia; order Rodentia; family Cricetidae; genus Phodopus; species Phodopus roborovskii. The sequence goes on along the minus strand of NW_026125295.1, from coordinate 36,624,030 downwards.
GGAGGTACAGGAACGGAGAGAAAAGGGACAGGGAGGGGGAGAGGGAGAGGTTGATGGTGGGGTGGGGAAAAATACTATAATGGGAACTCTTGGACAGGAGAAAGTTCAGCTTTTAGTTACAAAGGCTCAGTCAAGAGATGAGGTCAGTCTGTCAAACACGGTTAAGTTCCAGGCCAGTCGGGTAGGTGTCCATACCTGGCCCTGACTCCAAGGGGAGAGGAAGGTGTACTAGACAAGTTCAAGGCATGCCTGTCATTACCCACGCTGAACGTCCGCGCTCAAGACGAGCATTACTCAAGGGAGTTTAGATTCTGAGACTTGACAATCACGGCAATCATTCAAAAGACCGTAGCTACCACCAACGCCATTCCTTATGTTCTGTTTCCCAAGTGCCAGCGGTCTGCAGTTGTGAAAAAAAATAGCATTGTCCTGGAAAAACTGACTCAGGGAACCACATACTCTCCCAACTCTCATTGGCAAAACGTGGTTTTATCCCAAGGGAAATTCTCCCGAATCCAAACAAGTACTTGCGGGTCAGACGATGGGAGCCTGACAAACTAGGAGGCCGACCTGCACCATAAAACCCAGGAAGACGGGGTGGGGGCGGGGATCACACACTCCGGAAACGTGGGCCACCTTGTCCCCTAGCTGACTGGGGGTGGGGGGTGGGGGGCAAGATCACGTGGAAGGCCGGTGCTCACTGGGCGAGCCGTCCAGCAGGCCATGAGACCGCTGTTCTCGACATATACCGACCCAGTCGGCCTACTTCCCGCAGTCGCCCCGCCTCGGCTCGCCGCGGCCCCCACGCTCGGCAGCTCCCCCCCGTTCCATCCCGGCATCCTCTGCGCCGCACTGGGTAGCGGCGCGCCGCAGCCCGGCGTTATTCCCCGCCTGCAAGCGGGCATTGCTATGGCAACGCAGCTGCCCCGGCTATGTCGCTGCAACCCGCCCCTCCGTCGCGGGTGTTCATGGAACTGGTTCCCTGGGCTAACCTGGGCCGGGAAAACAACCCGATCTCGGCCTTAGAGGCGCAGCCCATCGGCAGCCGTCCCCACGCCGCGAAGGCCCACCCCGGAGCCCGCGAGGTCCACGTGAGCGGCGCGGCAGAGGTGTGCGCCAGCCCCGACCGGGCGCAGGTGACCGTGCGGGTGAGCAGCACCAAGGAGGCGGCCGCCGAGGCCAAGAAGAGTGTGTCCCGCCGCCTGGACTACATCACGCAGAGCATCCAGCAGCAGGGTCTGCAGGTGAGCCTGCGGGGACGCGGCGCGGGGAGGGTGACCCTGGAGATTTGGGGAATGCTTTGTTAGCCCTGCATTCATTCCAGGGCGCAGTGGATGCTTGACCCTCCAAAATGATCGCAGTTACTGAACCTGAAATCCCGAATGCAGATTGGGTAGGTTTTTCTCTGGTCATAGTTGCTACAGTGATTTTGTTTTTAAAGCCGAGAGTGATGAAATGTGTTCTTGAAAAGTTGCATGTAAATGCTTGCCTAAGTTGACTGTAGGACCGTAACCCATGCTGGGGTTAGTTTTTATTCTGCCTGCATGTTGAAATTGGCCAGCGAGGAGCTTGCGTCCTCCCAATTAAAGGTTCCGGTGGAGTGGATCTTCAGGGTAATTGCAGATTTAGCACTCGTTTTTGGTTTACAATGATCACCTAACTTTTAGTTTTAACTTTTTTTTTTTTTTAAAGTCAGGATATGTAGGTATCATGGGTGAAATGCTTCTACTTCCTAAAAGTAGAAACATATCACTGAATAGATAGTGCCTTAAGCCTCCTTTAAGGAATGGGGCAGAAACGGAAATAGCCTTACTCATTCCACACAGCAACTCTTGTCAGGCATGTTTTAATATTCCCGTTCCAGATTTAGAGAGATAGAATAATGCTCTGAACTTTAAAGAACGGTATCTGAAACCCTATTCGTGAAACCACAATCGAGGTTGCTTTCAACTTTGCCACACTTCAAAAACTAAGAAGCCACGGACAGCTATCTCAAGGTTATCATTGTACAAAACAGGACCTGAACTGCAGGGACCATAGTTTCCTGGAGTAACATTGATTTGTTCCAAGTGAAAGATAATCTTGCTTCTGTACTAGAAATGTTATACTTTTGAAAACCAGAAAATATCTTTGTTTTGCATTTAAAATTAGAATAATTAAAATGACCTGGGGGGGCTTCCTAAATTATTTTACAGTTTAGAAAAGTTTAAAATGGATTTAAAATGTAAAAAAGAAAAATCTAAGTAACCTGCTGCAGTCCTGTTTGAATAATGTAGTTAGAACATAATCGGAATCCATGTTTCTAACTCCTATATATAAAAAAATAAATAAATACAGTAATTATATTCAAAGTCACTGTTCAAGACAAGGTACAGGAAGACTGTAATCTCCCAAATTGTCTTTGCACAAGGAGGAGTGCACTCATACAGAGAGCTTGTTCAACAGATGGTATAAAAATCACAGTATTTCTCAGGGTAAATTATGGTCTTCACAAAGTCCTTTTGACATTATACATTTTTAAACGCTGAAATATTACCTTATAAATACACACTCCCCTGATTCAAGGCCCCTTTTCAATCTAAACACGTGCTGAAGTGATGGGATCTCACTTTCTCATCTTTTTCCCCTGGCTTCTCTTCCCTCTTAGTGTAGATGACTTCTACTTTAGTAGATCCAGACAAAAATCACATTCTTGGCATTCCTTTCTCCACATTAATCCCTGCTATACAGTTTTCCACTTTTTACTTCAAGTAAAGTGTGTCCATCTATTATAATTCTTACATTTCTCAAAATGACTGGCATTTGAGTAATGTTCATATACATAATGCATATAATGAAAAATGCTTTTAAGCGAGAGAAAAGAATGACACAGTGCATAAATTGTTAGCTCAGTTATTTGTAGATCGTGGATTTATGAATTTGTATGAAGATTTGGCAGTCAGTTTTAGCATTGTTTTAATGGGAAAATGTTGTAAAGTTCTGCATAGTGTTTACTTACCCTGAGAAGCATTTATTAGGCATCCCCTAACACTGTCAAGATTTAAGTGGCACCTAACCTAATGTGGTCTTAACTTCAGGGACTTCTGTAATGAAATATCACGGTCTGAGTAGCACCCAAAAACTTAGTGCTTGTAGCCCTGAGGTTAGTAAGGCTAAGGCACCAACAGCTTTGATTTGGTCTGGTTAAGATTCAGTTCCTGGTACCTAGATGGCACCTTCTCCCTGTGTCCTTCCATGACAGAAGGGACAAGGGACAAGGCATCTCACTGGGGCCTCATCTTACTATGGACACAACTAAGGCTCCGCCCTCATCATCTATTCTCAAAGACCATTTTATACCATCACACCAGTGATTAGGTTTTGATATATGAATGGAGCATAAAAACATTGAAGATGAGAGTGAATCATTGTTTTCTGGTTTATATACCAATTTAGGCTGTAAACTCCCTCAGGCAGGTTGGTAGGCAATAAGATAGATAATGATTGTGTGTGTGTGTGTGAGAGAGAGAGAGAGAGAGAGAGGGAAAGAGAGAGAGAGAGAAGGAGGGAGGGAGGGAGAGGTATGAAGGGCAAAACATTTAGAGACATTAGTTTATCTTTTTCCTCCAAACTTGGCTTATCACCAGCTTCCAAAGGACCAATCACACAAGTAGGTTTAGTTTTTTTTTTCCAGTAAAAGCTTCAAAAAGTAATTATATGTTTCTTTTTTAAAATTTATATATTAATATTATACTAGTTTTTCTTTTTCCCCTTTTATTAAACATAGGTTCTTTCTTATACAGAATACTCTGAATACAGTTTTCCTTCCCTCTACTCCTCCCAGTTCCTCCCCACATCCACTCCCTTTCTGTCTCATTCTTCTAATTCTCATTCTCTGCTTCTAAGAGATAACAACCAAACATTTTTTTTTAAAAATGAAGTATAATAAGATAAAACAAAAAACATCACATCAAAGTTGGACAAACCAAGCCAACAGAAAAAATAAAATAACCCCAAGAGAACGCACAAGAACCAGTGGCCCACTCATTCACACATTCAGGGAAAATAGTAAGCTAAAATCTATAGTACATGCAGGGGACCTCTTGCAGACCTGTGTACACCCTGTGATTGCTGCTTCAGTCTCTGAGTTCACGTGAACTTTGCTCAGTTATTTTAGAAGGTCCTTGTTTTCGTGATGTCCTCCAACCCCTCCTCCCCGCACTGCTCTACACTCTTCCTTAGGGTTTCCTGAGGGGAGGGATTTGATGGAGACAGAGACAGTAAGTTTTGAGTCCTCTACTGCTGGAGTCCCATGCTCAGAATAGAATAGTATGATTCATGGTGCCATGAAAGTATGCATATAGTACTGATTTTACCTTAAGAATTCCAGAAAGACTTCATAAAAGAAGTGACATTCTGTCAAATGTCTTAAGCACTTGCCAGAGGGAAATCATTCCAGTCCCACATCAGAATGCAGCAGGCATGTATGTTAACAGCACTCTGAGTAGCTTGGTGTGGCTGAAACATAGAGGACACTGGGCAGCCTGGGAGAGAATTCGGAGACTAGAGGAAAGAACTCAAGCCTGAACATAGAAGTGTGTGGCTGTACAGCTTTAATTTTCTCACTGGTGCTATGGTACCTGACAAACAACTGAAAGAGGAAGAGTTTATTGTGGTTCACAGTTTCAGAGGGTCTCACACTGGTGGCAGTGAAGGCATGGTGGCAGGAGCATCTAAATTCATGCAGCTATACACATGGCCCTGCGCAGGAAACACAGAATGGGACCAAAAGCAGGGCCAAGCTCTCTCTCTCTCTCTCTCTCTCCCCCCTTGCTCCCTCTCGTGTGTTCATGTGTGTGTGCCTGTGTGCGCGTGTGTGTGCGTGTGCGTCTCCCTCTATCACAATCACACTCCACCTTATTCCTACCTCTAGTGGCCTACTTTCTACCTTGCTAGCCAGGCTCCACCTTCTGAAAGTTCCAGAACCTTCAGTCTAGCACCACAAGCTTGGAAACAAGCACGCTCAAAATGCAAACCTAAGAAGATATTTCAGATTCTAACACGGGTGTCCTCCTGGAGTGTCTCCATATTTATAATTAAGACAGCCACTTACTGTTGATAGGACACATACAAATGCTGTCTCATTATTATTCCTGCTCTATAAAGTTGGTATTTCAGTTGCTGGTTTACAGAAGACAATTCTCAGGACCAGAGTGATTACTGGCAGATAGTTTCCCCACAGCTGAGAGATGACCGGTATTTTTACTTTATACTCTTGGCAGTCGATGATAGAGGTGTCAGGTAGGGAGAGTATAGAAAGTGACGTTAATAATCTCCTTTTATATGCTTACTTGCCCAACACCTGCCATATGTGAATTGATTGCTTGGGTGTAAACATTTCCAAGCTCTGAAACTTCCTGCAAATGGGGTTATGCATTAATATCAGGAAATTAAGGTTTCCTGCCCCACTCTGAATAGTATTCAAGTAAAGGTCCTAAAGAACTGAATTGAGTAACAGGAGTGAACCGGAGACCCAGCTTCTTCACTTGTTGAATGGAATAATTGAGATAGCCTCTGACCTCACTTGCAGAGTTTCTCTGCAGGGTTATTTTGAGCCGTCCCTAATGGTAATTTGCTTCACAACCCAACCCTTTTTGGTTCTCTTCTGTCTTCTTGTTCCCCACAACACACTTTTTTTTTTTTTTTTTTTGAATTATCTTCAAAACAAATTGATCCAAACCTTCTTTCCAAATCTGCTTTTGGTCATACCCAATTAAGATAGGGAAAGTTGGAATAGTTTGGCATTTTTATTGCTTTACATAATTAAAAAGCATGCTGCATATTTATACATGTATATGTGTTTATATATATGAAGGCTTATGAAAAACTTATGAAGATTAGTTTATACCTTCTCTTGGCAGGACGTTATTTTCTTTTGTAATTTCTCAAATTCATTAAGCCCAAAGACATGGTATTTTCCTTTTTAGCTTTTTCCATATATATTTTTAGTCATAATACTTTGCCCATTTTTCCTTGCCTTTTTCTGCATTTTAAGATTGCCAATAACTTATGGCAGTCATATATGTAAAAACAAATCTGCATCTTGGTCATATAACTTACATAGTTTTAAGCTTTCAAAGTTTGACAATTTATTTAGCCAAATTTGTTAACCTTTTTTTGTATGTTTTCTATCTTTAATGTACTGTTTTTCTGGTCCATGGTTCTAATGCAATATGGCCATTAGATGACACATCCTGGAACTTTTAGAGACCCTTAATAGTCCACTAGCTAGTCTATGCTTGGAATTTATTTTGGTAAAATAACAAGGGTTTTATTTTCTGTTAATTAAATAAGAGGCCATGCCTGATATCCTTCATCAGTCATTGTTAACTTTGCAAAGTGGTATCAACTTACCTTCCAAAATAAAAACCACAGTTTTACATAACTGCAAAGTCAGGTTATTTTGTAGCTAATCAGGTTTTACTGGTTAGTCCCCTGTCTTTCCTAGTATCTTCCTAGGTGACTCAAATGCTGCATCCATCCCATTCCTTAAGGCACACAATGGTAAGTCATCCTAAGAGACAGTCACAGTTAGTTATTGCTACCACATTAGAAAAGAATCCTGTGGGCTGGAGATGTAGTTCAGTGATTAAGAGTACCTGTTGCTCTTTGCCAAGGACCTTTGTTCCATTTCTAGTACACATATGGCAGCTCACTGCCCTCTGTAACTCCAGTTCCAGATCGATTGTATGGGCATCATACATATGTGTGATCAAAACACTCATACACATGAATAAATATAGAAGTAGCGCCTGGTGGACAACCTAAACTTTTGTTTGTTGTGGCAAGAGTCATGCTATAGACAAATTAACTTATATTTTCATATCTGCATGTCTGTAGTAAGCAAATGTGGTAGTCCAAAATGGTTGTGGTCTCTCAAGGCTCACTTGAATCACACAGTTGCTGCTCAGGTGTAGGAGCATAACTTATGACATGAGGATTCCATACTGCCTTTTGTTTTTTACATATTCTAAGTCTTTGGTTTTTGCATTCTTAAGAGATTTTGACCCAGATCTAGAGTAAAACATTGGGTTCTTAGGGTGCTCCTGTATTATCCACAGTTTAAATTATTACATCTTTGTAAAACCTTTAAGGCCATGTTCTCCCCTCATTACTGTTCTACTGGAAAGATTTCCTGCCTGCAGAGAACAGGGCATGTTAAATGGGAACATGGAGGTACAATCTGTAATTGTGATAGTAGAAACCTCTCCAGAACAAGTAGAACTTCCCTTTATATTTGTTACTAAGAATATATATTCCAGTACAATTGCTGATTTACAATAGTAAGTATATTCAAAATTTTTCTATACAGTTGTATGGTTTTTACTTTTTAAGTTTCTTCTTATGTAGCTTTTTATGGCGATTGAGACTATTACCCTACTTTTTCATATTACTTAAATATCTATTCTTTTATTGACCATTTTGTTTTACAAGTCTGCCTTTTACATGTATGTAGAAACAAAATTGTAACTTAATAAGGAAAGCTTTGTGAAATAGGCTGGCATGGTAGACTTATCAACCTTAGCACTGCTGACATTTTGAGCTAGATAATTCCCTTCTGTTGGGTTAACCTGTATACCTGTATATTGTAGGTTGTTTAGCAATATTCCTGGCCTCTAACTTATAGTGTAGGCAAAATGTAGTCATTTAGGTGCATATTGGTAAATACCAATCGAGACCAAGAAGCCAGGTGTTTTATTATTCCATTCATATGACATTCAGAAAGACAAACCTACAGAGGCCACTAAGTAAGTGGTTGACTGTAAAGGGGATGCACGGGAGAACCTTGAATGTGGAAGAAAATTCTTCACTGTGCTGGAACAGTTGATACATCACTACAAACATCTGTCAAAACCAAAAGAGCTGTTAAGTCACAAAGAGTGAATATTGACATTTGCAAACTGGGGAGGGAAGGTATCAAACAGGCTGTTTAGACATTAATCCCAGGACAAAATTCAGACTGTGGTAAATGAAGCCAATACTGTTATAAACAAAGGACACCACTGTACTAAAGGGAGTGGGGAAAGGCATGTCCAGTTAAAATAGTGTTTTAACTGGAAGCTGTAAAGGTAAAGATAAAGGTACAGAAACCCATGCTCCTCTGATGAGTAAGTCTGATGAGTTTTCCAGGGTATAGTAATTAGTAGTTCTGAAACTGCTTTGCCTGTATACTGGTGCTGAGCAAATGTGGGAGCAAAGTTTCCTTCTCACTGGGGAAGGGGAAGAATGGAACAGAGTTAGAATGAACACTGATTCTGACCTGGGATCAAGCATCAAAAGATACTGTGCTCTGCACGGCTCCAGGGATTGACCTGAGGTAGAAAGAGAATGAAGAAATGACATACATATGGACAGACAGACTGACTGACTGACTACTGACTGACTGACTGACTCTGCTCTCTGATAGAGAGGCTGCAGCATCCCAGAAACTCGATGTGTTTATTATATGCCGTAGAATGGGGAGGTGGGGTTATTGTATAGAGCCGAACAAGGAGGCAGGTTTAGTTCATCTCAGAGAAGTCTCGAGGGTGTAGTGTGTGTGTGTGTGTGTGTGTGTGTGTGTGTGTGTGTGTGTGTAAAGAGGCCATTTTTTGCATACACTGTCAGCATTGCCATGGGGATGAGCCATTGGGGTCTTTGACATGTCTGTGACCATGTCAAATAACACTCATTCACTCAGCACTTGCTTTCTAGATAGAAGAAGTCCGTGTTTAGCTTCCTTCCATATCTGTGGGAAGGTTCAAGGACAATCATGGTCATTTAAATATATTTGTTGGTTGTGGGATCTTCCTTCCTTCTTTCTATTTTTCCTTTGACTCACAGTTTGAGAAGTACATTGTGGAAATCTACACTATAGTATTATGGGGCCTGCTTCTGTCTTTTGTCTTTTCTATTCATGTACTTTGCATACAACTTGTTTTTAAATCATTACAACAACCATGTGGTGTGTCTGTTGACCTGATTTTATACACATGGAAGCAAAGGCTCAGAAAACACTGAGTAACTTACCCAAAGGTACATGATAGGTACTTTGTCAAGTAAGTTCATACTTTCTATACACGTGAAGTAAATGACTAAAACCGAAGTGAAAACGGGTCATTTCTGTAGGCTTTTGATGGATTTTACTGCAGTTTTAAGGAAGTCTGAAACATCAAGGCAGGCAGTTCATTTTGTAAACTGTGTGTCTTCCTTTTTCAAATTCAGGCTTCTTAATTCTCAGGTAAATAAAAAACAACTGACTTAGTAACTTTGCTACTTTGTGTTTCAGGCAGAAAATGTAACAGTGACAAAGGATATCCGAAGAGTGGAAAATGCATATTACATGGAAGCCGAGGTATGTACTGAGTGATTGAAAGCACTTGACTCTGTGGACACAGCTGCAATTTGGCTTTATTCTTAAACTGAAATTTACCAGAGAAAATGATCCTTATGGTGATGATAAAAGATGATTTTTCTTAAAATCATTCTGATAATATGTATCTGGTGGTGCTTTAAAATAAATTTAATGAGATCTACTTAAGAGAAATGGTGTAACAGGGAAATAGCCTCTAAGTACCACAGACTTTTAGTAATATTATGGGCTGGTGAGCAGGAATCACTACAGAACAGCAATTTTCCTTGGATTAAAAACTACATGAAAAAGCTATAAAGCATTCCATAAAGACACTTTTTAAACAGTCTCTTGTTTCTCAATACAATTTCATGGTCACTGTGATAAATATGGTTTAAATTTTTAAATCGTGCAGTCTTAATCCACATTAAGAAGAAACACACTGTTTTCAGAATGCTCAGTCCTTGATAGCTGAGGTGCTTCTCAGGTGCTGGAGGTCAGGTTTTATATCACAGTGTGTCTAGTAGTGTAAGACTGTTGTTTTTGCCTCTGGTTTCAGATAGATCCTTAGTCCAGCTGCCACTTTGTCATAGGAAAGGAAGATGACTGAGTTAGAGTGGAATCTTGTCTACCAATGAGAGAATCTTTCTCTCTAGAAAGAAAACACCTCCAGAAGCCACCTGTGCTCTCCTGTCAGTGTGTTTGTGCTTCTAGTATTAATATTATGGTTAGATCACTCGGGCTCCTACCTCTGAGAGATGAAGGGTAAGATCAGAGAAGCAGGACAGAATGGACATTGGAAAGGTGACTCCTTGTCCCTAGGATTGGAATTTCACCTTAATTACTTGTGATTGCTCCATCTAAAATATAATTATCTCAAGGAAATTTACAATTACTCGTTGTGAGCTTAGGCATTCATTTGGCATAAATTATTTTGACAGAATGAAGAGTAATCAGGCAAGATTCTAAATTATAGAGGTTTAATGTTAGGAGAACATTGGGTCATTCTAAGGGTTTTGCCTATGAGGAATTCAGGTTGTAATGAGTATAGGAACAGGTAATCCTAGGTAGGGTGATAGATATTTATTTTTGTTTATTTTTTAAGTGGGGTCTCAACATGTAGCTCACACTTGTGCTTTAAGAAAAGCAACACTCGAGAGAAAGACACCATGTAACAGGGTTCAAGCAGAGGGGGTTTTTATTAGAGAAAGAGATCATAAAAAAAGGGGAAAGGGAAGGGGGAAGACCAGCCTCTAGAGACAGGAGCAACAGGAGACAGGAGAAAGGAAAGAGGAAAGAGAGAGAGAGAGAGAGAGAGAGAGAGAGAGAGAGAGAGAGAGAGAGAGATGAGAGGTAGGCAAAGCCCTTCTAAAAGGTAACAGTGAATAGGTGGTGCTCTTAGTTGCTGCAGTTGAGGGCGTATCCTGTCAGAACCCCGAGGACAGGCCGGCACAGACACCTGAATACTAACAACACTAGCCTCAAATTTATGATCTTCCTATGTCAGCTTACTGAGTGCTGGGATTACAGTCTGACACCATCACTCCCAGTTGTACATAGGTTTATTGTTATGAAGACTCACCAAAAGCACAGGGACAGGATTATTCCAGAACTGAACAAGGGGACTTATTATTATTTATAAATGCTCAGCCATTGGCTCAGGCTTATTACTAACTAGCTCTTAAAACTTAAATTAACCCATTTCTGTTCATTTATGTATTCCCACTTGGCTTGTGGCTTTGCCTGTCCTTCAGCATGTCTTACTCCTTCTGTGTCTCCTGGCAACTCCATTGACTCAGCCCTTCATCCCAGCATCCTTAGTTTGGTTGTCCCTCTGTACTTCCTGCCTGGCTACCTGCTAGTCAGTTCTTTATTAACAAATAACATATTCAAAGTGTACAGAAGGATTATGCCACAGCAGATATTAATAAAAATGTACCAACAGGTATATGAAGGGATATTCAGCATCTCTAATTTTCAGAGAAATAGAACGCAGAACTACAATGAATTATAATGTCACACCTGTGTTAAGAGTTGGTTTTCCTGCCAGCCTGGTCCCAAAGCCGTGCCAGCCCCAAATAACACACAAAGAAGCTGTTGGCCAGTTTCTAGTTTCTTATCAGCTAGCTCTGTCTTAAATATTAACTCATTTCTATTAATCTAAGTATTTCCACGTGGTCTTATCTTACCAGAGAGAGGGCACGGACCTCTGTTCTCTCAAGTCTCTACATGTTGATCCCTCCTTACTCCTTCCTCTCCCCTCCTAGTCTCCTAGTCCTGCCTATCTTGCTTTCCTATTGGCCAACAGTGTTTTATTCATTAACCAATACTAAAAACCTATTTACAGAATGACATCTCCCATCACACCTGTTAGTATGGTTATTATCAAAAAAGCAAAACACAATATTAAGTGTGGAGGTGGAGAAGTTAGAATCTTGTACATCGCCCATGGCAGTGTAAAATGGTAAAGTTTGTATAGAAAATAATATGGATTTTTTTCAGTATATTAAACAAACTCCCAGATAATCTAGCAGTTCCACTTATGTGTATACTTCCAAGAGATTTTATACCATCTAGATCTGGAAGAAATACCTATACTCTAGTCTTCACATGCCTTCTCTGCAGGGGATAGGGTCCAGTGCTTGCTTGAAACCACAAACACTGCTAAAGCAAGATACATTGTTTCTACCTAAGTGCCCTGCAGTGTTGTCACACAGTAGCAGAATTGATCTCTCCTTTCACAAGAACTCTTGTTTTCTTCTTATTGTTCTTATGGAAAACAATGCAAAGGAAGAAACAGTGGGTCAGCATCTTTAAAGTACTGAAAAGGACTATGGAGGCTAGAAAGATAGAATTGTTCATTGTATGGGCATCAGGAGCAGAGCTTGGATCCCAGGCCCCACAGACAAAAACTGGGCATGGTAGCTTCCATTTTTCCGAGATTGGGAGAAGGAGACAGGAAAATTTGAGGTTCCCTGACCAACCTATCCAGCTAGTTGGTAAGTTCTAGGTCCAGTGGGAAACCCTGTCTGAAAACATAAGATGAGGAGAGATAGAGGAAGATGCTCAAGGTTAGCCTCTAGCCTCCACAAGTGCATGCACAAGCCTTTGTACCAGACATACATACAGCACCCTTTCCATGTGCACAAGCCACCCAGTCTTCAATTTTAGCTCGAGGGAGAGTGGGTAGGGAAGATTGCAGGTTTCAGTTCAGTCTGAAATACATAACCAGATCCCACCTCAAAAAATAAACCACTAAATAGAAAAGAAACAAACAAACAAAAATAAACAAAAACTAATGGTGAACCAAGAATCCTATGTCAAATAAAAATCCAGAAATAAATGTCAATTAAATTTTTTTTCATAAGCTGAAAGAATTCATTACCTATCAACCTGTTTTTCAGAAATGTTTAGTAATATCATTTGGGCAAAGGAAAATGATATCAGAAAGAAAAAGGCATCTTGGAAATGGGAACTATTTGTCTTAATAGATATATTTCTAAAATAATACTTTAAAAATCTCACTTAAATTATAAGGATGATAAGTAACATGCCATACATAGAAGTTAAACAATAGTAATAATGTCTCAGTCAGGACAGAAAAATATAAAAGTATACTATGTAGGTTCATATATGTATAATATAGCTCTTGTAAGTAGATTATGATAAATTAGATATGTGTCTTATTAATACTAATGTAACAGTACAACTAGTAATCAATATAAAATAGAAGAATAAAAACATAATAAAAAACAGGAATTAAGAAACAGAACAACAGAGGCTAGAGAAATGGCTCAGCAGATAAGGGCATTGGGTATTCTCCCAAAGGACCTGGGTTCAATTCCCAGCACCCACATGTGGCTCACAACTGTCTGTGACTCCAGTTCTAGAGGACTTAACATGTGAATAAGTAATAAAATGAGTCTTTAAAAAGAAAAAAAAAAAGAAACAGAAGAACAGACAAATACAAAATAGTAAGATCATGGCTTATCAATAGTCATGGGAAGTATAAATGGTCTAAATACCTTTTTGTCTGTGTGTGGAACCACAGGTGTATGGGCCCAGGCAGAGGCAGGTGGATCTCTGTGAGTTCCAGGCCAGCCAAAGCTGCATAGTGAGATCCTGTCTTTAGAAAAGAATTTTAGATTATATAGAAAAGGGAACTCCACTTATATGCTGTCTGAGGGAAGCAGACTCTAAATATGAAGGTGTATTGGTTAAAGTAACGAGATGTAGAAAAACACCTTAAATCAAAAGGAAGGTGGAGTAGCAATAATAATATTACATAAAGTAGATTGCAGAGCAAAGCAAATGTTTCCACACAAAGAACAAATCATTCTAATGACAAAGTGGTAGTCAAAAGGATATAAAATGCTTAATCCTCTTCTAATATTACACAAAGCTTCAGAATTCTTAGTGTAAAGATGATGGAACTAGTATGGTTTGAGTTGAAAATTAGCTTACAGGTAGTGGGCCAGCTAGTCTCTCAATGGAAAGGCCAAGAATCTGGTTCAGTCCAGGAGGCTGGATGTCTCAGCTACTTTTCCCAGAGAAGGAGGTCCGAATGCTGTGAGACACTGGACTCACCATTGAGGGTGAGGGCAAGCAGGCAGAGAGCAAAAGCTGCTTTCATCCTGTCCAGCCGCTTGGCTTTTAGTTGATTCCCAGTGCAGTCAAGTTGATAACCAAGATTAGCCAACACAAGAAGAAATCAGTAAAAACAGAGATTTGACTGTCACCAGTTGAACCTGCTTGACATTTTATAGACCACTCATTCCCAAAATAATGCACCCTTACTTTTCACGTGGGTTATGTTCTGGGCCAGTAACCATAAGCACAACTGAAGCAGCCGCAGTACCTTCTCTGGATGTAGTGGAGTTAAGTTAGAGACCAATAGAAATTTCTCTGTATTTGGGTTCTGGACTATATGAAAATGGAGAAAGGGAGCTGAGGGTTGGCCAACATACATGCTGTCACTTCTGCTCTGCTCCTGACTGGACGTCATGGCTGCCTCACAGTTCTGCTTTGATTTCCCCTGAGTGATGGATTGTAACCTAGAATTTTAAGACAAATAAACCCTTCCCTCTCAAAATTGCTTCAGTGAGGGTTTTATTATATCAACAAGATAGAAACTAGGCCTTAGATACACAAGATAATTCATAATAGCCAGGTCTGATTTATCCCAAGCAACCTTTTAGTTGGTTTAACATTTGAAAAAAGTTGATCATTCTGAGTCACCCTGTTAAGTAACCAAAAGAGAAAAGTGACATGTTCATTTTGGTAGATTCATAAAAGGGACTTAATAAAATCTGTCATCAGTTCTTTCTTAATAAAATTCCTAATAAAAATCTTTAATAAAAACAATTCTCTGCAAGCCCAGTATAGCAGCATATAACTTTAATTTTAGCACTAGGGAAACAGAAGCAGGCAGATCTCTGTGAGTTTTGAGTCAGACTGGCCTACATAGTAAGACTGTACTCACTGTGTCAGAATTAATTAATTAATTTGATAAGGGGCAGGTAACATTATAACTTTATGTGCTTAAGACCAGGTATCATATAAAGATGATGGCCACTCTTATGGCTTAACTTTATACTTGAAATTCTAGTCAGTGTAGTTTGGATAAGAGGCAGACAAGAATAAAAATATTCAAACTGAGAAGGAAGAAATAAAACACTCCTTACTCAGGAACAATACTACCATCTATCTAGAAAATGTTATGGGAAAAAATCTATTAGAAGTAATAAACATAATTTTTAAATGTCAAGGGACACAGCTGATAAAATATGCTAAAGACTATAAAACATTTCTGAGAGAAATACCTAAGTAGAGAAATATATCTTGTTTGTGATTTGGAGGAGCTAACATTATTGATACTTGTTCTCCCTAAATTGAGTTATACATAGATTTATTACAATCCTAAATCCTAGCTAGCTTTTTAAAATAGAAACTGGCAAACTGAGTCAAAAATACATTCAGAAGTGCACAATATCTCCAACCACTTTGAAAAGCATCCTTTAGTTATAATATCCTCAAATTGCAAACAAATGTTTCAGACAAACTGTGGTTTTATCCACATAACAGAACACCACTCAGAGTAAAATAATTATGCAAAAGCACAGCTGAAACTGCGTGTGCATTGCACCATGTTAAAGGAGTCTGTCTCCAAAGATGGCATATCCCTGGAAAAGGCAGGTCTGTCAGTCAGGGACAGGTTAGCTAACTGCCAAGAGCCTGGGAGTTGAGGAGCAAGCAGTAGTAAAATTAAATGAGATTTGTGAGGTAATGGGACAGATGTAACTATTTAAAAGGAGGAGGGGGTTCATGGCCCAGGGAAGACTGAGCAGCTCACCCTCCAAGCCCAGGAGCCAGCTGCACAGAATGCTGGGGAGTCTTCAGTCTGACTGGAACAAGCTTTGGTATGGGGAAAGCAACTTGTTTTGTTTCTTCTAAGCACAAGCAAGTTGGGAAAAGCTCTTGACCCCTCTTTGTAACTTTTCAGACTCTGGGACTGTTTTTAAACTGCTATATTTTAAAAACTCTTCCTTACTGCTTAGGTCAAGAAAGTCTTAATTAAAACTGTTCTAAGGAGATTTGACCTTTTTGGACCTGGAATTCTGAATCTCATCTGTCCTGCTCAAGGAAAGCAGAGGGGAAAATAGATGTTGTGGGGCCAGTTCCTGCCTGAGTAAGCCATCAGGAAGCTTATGTTCCCCCAGGAACTTTTTAGTAACAAAGAAAACCAACAAAAAAAATTTAGCTTCTCACTCTTCTCTGAGGCTCAGCCTTCTTTCTGCCTTCTCACAAAAACTGGTATCTGATTTTGACAGAGAAGACTATAAAAGTCTCTGGTCTTGATTCTATTGGGTACATCTCTGCCTCAAACTTCCTGGAGACTGGACAATGTTGGTTCCCTTTTCATAGGTGGGATTCATGCTATGGGGAGTCTGGAAAGAAGGCCCCAAGTTGGTGCAGGGGAGAAGTCTTGTAGGGTTCAAGGTAAAGGATGAGATCTGTCTGTCAGAACAACAGGAAAATGGGTAGCAGACTTTTTTGTACCGCCAGCCCCAAATCATGACACAGAGACCTCGGCCTTAGCTTAGGCTTGTTTTTAACTAGCTCTTATAACTTAAATTAACCCATTTCTCTCAACATATGTGCTGCCATGTAGCTCTTGACTTTTACCTCTCCTGCATGTCCTGCTTCCTCTGTGTCCATCTGGTGACTCCGCCTTTCTTCTTCCCTGTGGCCCCAGAAGTCCCACATAACCTCTTCCTGCCTAGCTATTGGCCATTCAACTCTTTATTAAAATAATCGCAGTGACACATCTTCACACAATGTAAAGGAATATACACAACAGCTTTCATTGTTCAAAAGGAAGGTAGTCCAGAAGGATCCACAGGTAGATTACCTAAACCCATGCATCAGCCGCTAAACAGAGGCCCAGTGTAATGAAGTTTTAGAAGTGCAATATCAGAGCTAGGCTGGCAGCCAGCCCAGATCTGAGGAGGTTAGCCTGGGCACTTCATTGATTGTCTTCAGAGCTAGAGCCATGTCTCAGTGATTAAGAGCACTGGTTGCTCTTCCAGAGGACCCAGTTCAATTCCCAGCACCCACATAGCAGCTAACAAAAGTCTTTGACTCCATTTCCAAAGTATCATAACACATACATGATATATAGCCACACTTGTAGATCAAACTCTGACACACATAAAAATAAGCCAATCTTAAAAGAATGATCTTTGAAAGAACATTGATGATAGATTAAAATGGAGATACTGACTCACTATAAGGGAAAACTTCAGGCTTTGAATTTCAAGTGATCCATTGAATCTTCATTGCCCTGGCTGTTGCTCTGACCGCTATTTACTAAAACCAGATGGAACAATACTCTTCATTGGGTAACATTTATGATTAAGCACGGCTATCCATGCTGTGTAAGGTCAGCTCCTCTTCATCCCTCCTGTTCCTGTAGAACCTGTACATACTCATTTTAACAGTTTAAGACTGTGAAAGGCCCTGTAACTGAAGAGTTAGTCTTCCAGTAAAAACTTAAAAGACTACAGCTTTCCAGTTTTGCTGAAGTGAGACTGCTGCTCCATATTTAAAGATGGATACTTCTGCCTGTGGTAAGAAGTGGAAGGGGACACATCCCTCAGTGTATCAGCAAAGGGGACAGACTTACTACCGATCAGAAACCTAACTGGAAAATTAGACTAAGAAGTCGGAATGGTATCAGGGTTAGAAAATGAGTCAAATAATGAAGTGTAATTTCAGAAGAAGTAAAAATGATTTTTAAAATGTCTTTAAACATACAAGCAAATATTAGATAATTTTAAATTTCATAATCACAAGTCTTTAATAAGAAAATAATATAGCTGTAAGCATTAAATGTTTTTTTCCCCCCTAATGTGGTATATTTGTTATCTGTTACTAAAAAAAAAAAAAAAAAAAAAAACCCTATAATCTGGCTTAACTTCTCCCTCCCTCCTTTCCCCCTCCCTCTTTTCCTCCTTATCTCCCTCACTTCCTTCCTCTGTTTTTATTTGTTTGAGATAGGATCTTCCTGTGTAGCCTTGGCTGACCTGAAACTTGCTTTGTTGTTCAGGCTGGTCTTGAACTCACTGAGATGTACTTGACTGTCTCCCAAGTGCTGAGATTAAAGGCATGCACACCACACCAGCTTGGCTTTACTTTTTATACTCGGATGTAGACAAAATTTTAAAACTGCATGAGGCATAAAAATAATTTCAAATATCATTTCACTTACAGGTCTGCATTACCTTTACTGAATTTGGAAAAATGCAAAATATTTGTAACTTCCTGGTTGAAAAGCTCGATAGCTCTGTTGTCATCAGCCCACCTGAGTTCTATCACACTCCTGGTTCTATTGAAAATCTTCGGTAAGTTAAGCACATCTCTAAATTATTCATTTAGTAATAAAACTATTAAGTGTGGCAGCTTTTTTAATGTCACACTAATCTTTACTTTCAACCTCTAAGACGGCAAGCCTGTCTTGTTGCTGTTGAGAATGCATGGCGCAAAGCTCAAGAAGTCTGTGACCTCGTTGGCCAAACTCTGGGAAAACCTTTGCTAATCAAAGAAGAAGAAACAAAAGAATGGGAAGGCCAATTTGATGATCAACAGTTATCCAGATTCCCAGGGTCATTAACTGTACAACAAAAAATCAAAAGTGCAACAATACATGCATCTTCAAAAGTGTTCATTACTTTTGAGGTAAAAGGGAAAGAGAAGAAAAAAAAGCATCTTTAAAATTCCAACTAAAGCATACTGTATTTGTATTTTCAAATCTGTTTTTATACATTTTATAGTGCTTATTTCTGTGCTGAACATACATGTTTTATGGTATATTGATGCTGTATAAAATCTGCCACTTTTTGAACACAATCCCACATAATACTTATGCTCACTTTCTAGTTTCCAAAACACTCTGAGAAAGACTGTGAGGAATAAATGTATTAAGATGCACTTTTGTATACGGACAGTTTATACATTGAAAATAAAATAACAAAAAACCAGCTGATGTTGAATTTTTACTTCCAAAAACAGTTATGTCTTGCTTTTATTTGCATAGTTATACAGAAATAGAGATTCTGAGCTGCATATCACACCAAAAAAAGTTTATGTTTTATTTAAAAAAATGTTTCCCATGTCATCACGGTTTATATCTTTGTGCTTTTAAAAAATTTTCATACAATATATTTTGATTATATTCCTTACCCTCCCCTAACTCCTCCCACATTCCCCCAACATCCACCCAACTTTATATTCTTTCTTTTAAAACACCAAAATCAAAACAAGCCAAAGCATACATACACACACACACACAAATGGATTCTGATTTTATTGGCTGGCTACTCCTGATCATGAGGCTTGCCCTGAATATACCCACTTTCATATACTTCCCAGCAACTACCAATTGCAATTAGCTTCTTGGTTATGGGTGGGACTCTGTGCCCATTACCCTTTCCCTGTGCTGGGATTGTCTGACTTACAATTGTTCAAGCCTTGTACATACTGTCACAGTCTCTGTAAGTTCATATATGTATCCACCTTGTGTCTGAAGAAGTAATTTCCTGAGACTAATCCAACACCTCTGTTTTTACAACCTTTCTGCCTTTTATTCTGAATAGATTCCCCAAGCCTTGGAGAAGGCGTTTGATGATGACCTCCATTTAAGGCTGATCAGAGCCTCCTGGCAGCCCTCCTGTCCCTACCTCCCATTTTGTCATAGGCATGCTATGGTTACAGATGAAGACTAAAGGTATAAAGTTGTTTTTCAGCTGATAGCAATCTAACTCTGATTGATGTGTGACAAGACTTTTCCTGGTGAAACACACATGTGTAGTCACTCCAGATAGAGAGCCCATGGTTGACCCAAGTATGGATACCACCAAAATACAATTGGTGAACCAGTGAATTTTATAGGCATCATTCACAGGAATACAAGTGAGGGGCAAAGGTGAAGAAATGACTCAGAGCCCAGTGAAGCATGAGTGACAGCTCACAAAGCTGGGGACTTGGAGCCACCACATGGTCTGCAGGAAGCTTGACAGGGTGCAGAGTGTACTTTCCAGGTCCCTCAGTTGGTCTAAACCTCTTTCAGGTAGCTCTTCTCGTTTCTGCTTCCTCCAGGCAGCTCTTGTGGTCTCAAGCATCTTTGAACTTGGCTTGAGAGTGACCCTAAAGTCAGTAAATCTGGTCAGTTTCAGAGACTTCCTTTCTGAAGCTATCTTGAGTTGTTTACCTTTTGTCTTAAAGAGTTTACCTGCAGGGCTGGACAGCTTGGTGGTTATGAGCACTGACTGCACTTCTGGAGGATCAGGGTTCAATTCTCAGCACCCACAAGGTGGCTCACAATCTTCTGTAACTCCAGTTCCATGGGACCTTCTGCCCTCTTCTGGCTTCTAGGCCCAATGCATGTACATGGTGCACAGACACATCAAAAACAAAAGCCAGTCACAAATTTTAAATTGAGTATGGTGGTACACATCTTTAGTCTCAGCAGCTGGGAGGCAGGAGCAGGCTGATCTCTGTGAGTTCAAGGTAAGTTTGGTCCACACAGTATAGCCAGAACTATAGAGAGACCCTGTTTCAAAAAACAAAAACATTTACCTGCAGGATAGACTATTTCAGTCTGGAAGGAAACTGCTCAACAACACTGACAAAACTGGTCTCATGATGAATGATGTGTAAGGGTCTGAATTCTAAAGCTAGAACAAACCTCTCCTGGCCCTATTCCTGATAGAATGCTTTCTTATGAGCCCCCTTTTAAAAAGGCACAAAAAGCAGAGCATGACAATGGGTAGCTAAAAGGCAAAAGATTGGTTTTCTAAGTATAATAAACAAGAGCCACTATAATATATACTATATGTATATATGTAAGATATAGTAAAGTATTACATAAGGATTATTTATAGTAATTACTGATAAAAATTACGAGTTCACTTAGTCACAAGTACAAGTCTATTGAAGTTATAATTTAGCTTATTTGATGACTTCTCTGATGTGAGTTAGTTTGAGCTGAATATAAGTAAATAAGAGCTGGAAAATAATGTGTAATTCAAGATATAGTCCCTGATAACTTCATAAAAATTACTGTGGCCTTCTCTGGAATGTAGATCAAAGAAATCCCATTTCAGTCAGGTGGTTTTTGGTGGGCTTTTTTTTTTTTTTTTTTTTTCTTCTTCTTCGCAAGAATTCGATACTGGAACACAAAGCATGAATTGTAAGGTCAAAACACAATACATTTCCTACAATGTAATTTTGATGGAAGGTGAATGGTTCTCTATTTGTACTAGAAAAAAAGTTTAGTTAAAAATAATTTCGATACTTTTGAAAGACAAAAAAGTAAAGTTAATGAAGGACTAACCTGGAAACCAATATCTGTTCCTTGGAATTTGCTAATTTCCTCTCACAAGGCCCTGAGATAACCAGATACCAAGAATTCACACTGCCCCTCTTTTCTTGTGAGTCAGCAGGTGGTGAATAGAGTCCTTAGGAAATAAAGAGATAGCTGCAACTCCGGTTTGCCCAGACAAAATTAATTAGCACACCCTGAGGCCCTAAGGTCTGTTGACCCTAGTAGCAGACCATCGGCCTCAAAGGATCACCTACTCAATGGACAGAGGGTCCCACCCCCTCCCTAAGCTTGTGGGTTTGCCTTTAAAAACACCTGTGCCCGGGGGAGGGGGCTTCTCTGTAGCCTGCGTGCTGGAGGAGCCTGTTTGCACAAACATTTCCGGTTCATGAAAGCCTCTTGCGTGTTGCAGCAACTGGACTGGACATTGAGTTCTTGGGGATACCGACCGAAATTGGGAGACTCCTCATTCTGAGAGTCTTACTCTTTTCTACTCTTAACTTAATGTAGCCTAAGTTAACTCAAAATGTTTGGGTATGTTAAATGTTAGTGACTAATCCACATCTGATGTTTTTTCTCAGGGACAGATAATAGACATCTGTCAAGAAGAAAAAATACTCGCTTCTTTAGATTTACTTATTCATGTGTTCGGATGTATGTGTTTGGGTGCCTTCAGAAGCCAGAAGAGAGCATTGATCTCCCTAGAACTAGAGTTGCAAATGCCCAGTGTGGATGCTGAGAACTAAACTCCAGCTCCTTGAAAGAGCAGCAACAAGCACTCCTGACTGCTGAGGCATCTCTCCATCACTACGAAATATTCTCCACAACTTTTTAATTAGAAGGATACTCATTCCACTCTTCTGTCCACAGTCAGTATTTGTCCCAGGAGATTTCCACCCAGCTGCCAGATACTATTCAGGGGTCAACCCCAGAGCCCACTCACCTCCCTGATCTCTGTGGTCCTACAAAACTGAACAGCCCTTGCTGACCATGGAGAAAGAGGCACTTGTCTCTTCATCAACAAAGAAAAGAATGTTACTAGGTAAACCAATCTAACCAGGTAGAACGATGAGATTAGACATCTGTAGGCTGTCATGCAGAACCCAGCCCCTGGGAGTTGGCTCGAATTAAGGGCTCTCAACTGTTGCACTCTGAGGCTCATGTCTCTCCTCTGCCTCCAGATCTCCACACATCTCTTCAGATTTTTTTTTCTTTTTCAGGAAGGAATTAACAAGCTGACCCGACGCTCAGTAAAACAGATACCTCTAACAGTATACCCTCGACTCTCCTACCATAGCCTTTCTGCTTGAGAGCCCCTGCTTTGGACCAGCAGCAGTCCAAGCCCCATCTTTTCCAACATCCCTACTCAGCAGGAGGCAGCTTAAAAGGACTCCCTACTGTCACCTTCACCTCTTATTATCAATAAAAGGCTGGAACATTAGGTCCCAAATCAGGCCCCAAAGTGGTAGTGCTGATGGCAAGTACCTGGCTTTCACCTGAAATTGTGAACAGAAAGCTAAAGCCTCTTCTCAGAAGTCCCTAGAGGCTGAATGAATGCTGTAACAGCAAAGGCCCGAACCTCCGCTTCCTTAAAAGTCCCCAGGCCAACCTCCTAGCTGTCCCAGCTTCTGTGCAGCCTCCCATTGCCATCTACTCATAAAACCCAATAAGCTTTTGAAGCTGGATACTGCCCTCCATGGTGGAAGGCAACGGGACAGTGTGGGAGTGGAGGGGTGGAGAGGTTGCGGGGAGGAAGGGCCGGTGCTCTTTCCCTCCATGGAGAGTGGCAGTGTCTGGGGTTTTGTTTTGCATCTGCTTACACCAACCAATCACTCCCATCCCATATGCCATTTGTAGATGATTGCCAGTTTCACATTAAAACCAACAGTTTTTAATCAAAGTAATCCAAGGTGGGGTAAGAGTAAGCAAGTCCGAGTGTTATTGGCAACAATGGGTATTAGGTTTGTTAGGGTTTCACATACACCGTATAATTGATGGGAAATAGGGAAGCAAAGGAGAACTTTTATATCGTATGATGTGAAAAGCTGGGGAGGCAGGGAATGTGCTAAACTGATCCTGAAACAAGCTAATGTTCCCAGAATTAAAGAAATCTTCCAACTGGCATGTGGCTTCCCATCTAGTGCAGCAGATGGGGGTGTGGGGTGTCCTTCAAAACATAAGTGTCCTTTAGGCATAAGATCCTATTACCTATCCTCTTTGACAATTTGGAACAGGAAATGGGAAAATAGTTCCAGCATTTCATAGACATCCATTTTATCCTCATCAGATTAATTGCAACATAATTACTTTCTGTCCCTCCCTCGGTTCCTCATGCTGGACAGTTTTTCAGTGTCAAAAAAAAAAAAAAAAAAAAAAAAAAAAAAGAAAAAAGAAAGAAAGAAAAAAAAAAAAAAAAAACAACAACAAAAACTGGTCAGATACTGTACTTTACTCTCAAACAACAGGTGTGCCTACCCGGTTTCCTCAACCTCCAAGTGAATGACCTGCAGAGCTTGGACCCTCTCGCCCAGACTCAGGAAAGGCGACACTCCAAATCACTCACGGGAAGTGGTCTTGATGTAAAAGCATGAGGTCTTTTATATTCCAAGTGCACTGGGGTCCACAGTCATACGCCACGCAGGGGTAGAGGACTGAGGACCCTGAGTACAGAATTGAGACAGCTTGTATAGGGTTACAACAAAGCCCGCACATCTTAAACCAATCATCTCACAGCTTCCAGAGCCCAAGCTCGGTGCGGACCAATCACTTTAAACTATCCAAGCCCGTGCTTCTATAGCCCTGGAGGTCTGCATTTGTGTGGGCTCCTCGGTGGGGTGACAAATGGCAGGTTAGGTCACTGGGGTGGGGGTTTCACAAGCGTTTACAAAGTCTGGTAAGTGGCAAGGAGTGTGACCTTTCGCCTATTTACTGGCTGAGTGCAGGGTCTGAAATTTAAGGTATTTAGGGCTTTTCTAAACTTCTAGCTTCCTGTGGTTAGGCTGTATTTCTCCATCCTTTCACAAGGAAGTGACTCCCAGATGCAACTGCAAAAGGTTTTTA
The DNA here is from genome assembly GCF_943737965.1 of Phodopus roborovskii. Taxonomy (NCBI): domain Eukaryota; kingdom Metazoa; phylum Chordata; class Mammalia; order Rodentia; family Cricetidae; genus Phodopus; species Phodopus roborovskii. The sequence continues at coordinate 36,599,719 of NW_026125295.1, read as the reverse complement.
TTGCTAAGAACCAAACCGGCTGGGACCTTACTCTAGCTTAAGAGTAAGATACCTGCTTACAATTGGGAAGCGTTTTCAAAAAGGAAAAGGGAAAGGGAGGCTTGATGCTGCTAGTCTCAGTTCAAGGCTTCCAAGGTTATAGACATTTCATAGAGTACAAAGTTTCTTTGCAAGGTCATCAAGGATCAAAGTGAATAGTAACTGTCATTGGTCATTTGTTTAGACAAGACTGATTAGCACACCTGCAAGGTTAGGGTTTTTTCTTTTTCTACCCCCTTCCCCCACGAAGGCTCAGTGACCTTGTTTTTAAGATAATGGGGCAGGGAGGATGTTAACACAGCTGGTGGTGGGCTCCTTTATCTCCTGGGCTCTGGTCCCATACTCTGCAGACAGGGAGTTATCTTCTCTCTAGTTTTCCCTTCTTGCCATAAACCCTAATTTATACCTCTTAGTTATTAATTTTCCATCACATAGGGGACATTAATAACTTCATAGCTGAATGCTGGTTTCTACAGAACCAGAAAAAGGAACAACATGGTATTGATTCCAGATGCCTGTCCATTTGTGCTGTGTTTCCATATTGTCTTTAATGAGCATGCTATTTCTCCAAAGTTCATCTTTCTCAAGAACATCTAAGCAAGGAGTTCAACTAAGTGGTAGAGTACTTACCTAACACATGAGTTCCTGGTCTGGGAAAAACAGACAAAAAAACCTATAGTTATGTGAAAGCATATATTACTTTGTGTAAACTACTGTGACAGTGTGTTAGAACTGTCTGTTACAAGCATATTGTATCAGCAATAAGTGTGTCTGCCCTGTACCTCCTGTTGCCACTGAAGATAACACACACTTGTGCTCACCAGCAGGCAAGACATAAACGTTTGCCCAGAATAAAAGATGTTTTTGAAGTCTTCATGTAGCTACTGCAAGACAGAATCTAATAAATTTCATTAACTTACAACTTTTAATAAACATGCTTAAATCCAGTTTGTTTCAATTGGAATTAATTCCAAACCTTATTTAGAAAACTGTATTTGTATTTGGTAGTAATAATGAATGTATAGCACATACACAGTTATATGTTTTTCCTTCCACTGAATAAATTATATGTATGTATTACAGTTCCATCTTATAACAATTAGTGCAGTGATTCAAATAAATCAACTCTAGCCTAAGAAAGGAAAAAAAACATCAGAAGCATTTTTTAAATTTATGCTAAATTAATCCTGTAAAGTTCAAGGTAGTACATTCCAAATGGAGCAGGGAGTGAAGTATAACTAATTCAGAGTTGAATGTCAACCAAATCATATAAAAAATCATTCTTAATCTATCAAATACCACCCTACCTCAATATCTGCAAAACAGATTTCTTCATCCCCATTGCTCCCATTCCTAAAATGATATATTCAGTGATAGATTCACATGACTTGCAACATGGTACCCATTTCTAAAGTAGTAGGTTAAGTGATATAGATTCATATGATTTGAATATGAATAGTCAATTTTAATATACAGGTAAAATTTTTTAACAGGAATTTCTTTGCACACCACAAGATCAGTATGTATTTGAAGAATGACTCTATTGGTTTCATTATAAATTTTTGAAAAGTCACAAAATTCCAAATGTTACTCCTCTCATTGTAGTCATTTAAATATTCCTTTAATATTTAAGAACAAATAGAGTTGAATCTACTCCTGATTATTTTATCTACATTAGGTACTTTGCTAGTCTATATTGACTCTTTCTAAAAATTATTTTATTTCATGAGCATTGGTGTTTTGCCTGCATGTGTGTCTGTGTGAAAGTGTTGGGTCCTCTGAAACTGGAGTTACAGACAGTTGTGAGCTGCCATGTGGGTGCTGGGAACTGAACCCAAGTCTTCGGAAGAAGCAGCCAGTGTTCTTAACTGCTGGGCCATCTCTCCAGTCCCCTATATTGACTCAAACAGTATACAGCTCTTATACTGTTTGCAGATGATGCAGTAAACACTACAGCAACCACACAACTGACAACACCTGTAGCTAGCTCTGAGATGATTCCCTGCCAACAGGATTGTAGAAGTGCCCAGGCACAGGGCCCAGAGTCACTTCTCACTCTGGAAGGATCAGATAGATAGGTAGGAACTAGGAATATTAACATTTTTTGAAACACAATAGTTACTATTATAGGTCTTATGATAGCACTTTCAGAAATCTGGATGGAAGTCAGGCAGTATTTTCAATGCAGTTTCCTGCTTATAAGACTGTTGGTTCTTATATTTGAATATCCATAGACCAATGGATGATAAGACTAGAAAAAACCATGAACAAGCTTAAAGAATTATTAAATCATAAGAAAGATGGGATTTAGTATAGTTACTGTTAAACTTGAAAGCAGTATCACTTATTTAGAAATGGCATATGCTAAAATGAATTAAAACATCATTAAAATTTTCTTTAAGGAAATAAAAATCAAATTCTGAAGTTCCTTTCCCCTTCTACTACCCTACTTAATGAGCAGTACAAAGTGGCTATCCCCAGGGATGCCCTTTCTGCAGTCATGTGTCCTTCCTGTGTGTGGTAGAGAGTGATTTATATGAGCCAGGCATACCTGCGTTCTCCAAAGTTTTTTCAGCAGGTATGGGTGTGTAGCCTCATGTGCTTAGCATGCTTGGGGTTCTAGGCTCTGCTCCCAACACCCTTCTCCAGACAGTCAGAACTAATAAGCAATAAAAATTCTAAAAGTACCATGTATGTTAATACGGCAAAGGCTGGAGGTGCCATTTCTAAGAAAGCCATACAATTTATCCAAGCATATGTAATCCCTTTAAGAGGAAATAGACCTTAGGAAACAAGAGTTATTAAAATACAGAAGCAGACATGACAGCATGGTCAACAAATTTGCAGTTGTTCTTAGAATAAGATGTCACAGTTCAAGAATATTTCATCCCAGGATTACAATCATTCAATTTGTTTACATAACATTTTTCTGGAATTTTTTTTTTTTTTTGTCTTAGTTGACCTAAAAAAATAAAATGGTGGCCTGGATTGCATAAGAAAGCAGGCTGGGAAAGTCGCAGCATTCAGCTTATTCAGCAGGAGTCCTCCTTGGCCTCTGCTGTACTTATCAATTGCCTCCCAACTTCCTGGTTTTCCTCAATGACAGACTATAATCTATAAATAAATTGAACTCTTTCCATCCTCAAGTTGTTTCTGGTCAATGTTTTATCACAGCAACAGAAATCCAACAGCTATCTAATTAGTCTATGGCCCATTCAACAGAAGGGAAATCATGCCTGGTACTAGAAACCTAGTCAAATACTCAGGATTAGTGAAGTCAGGGATCTTTATTAAACTGGCACAGTTCCTAACTATATTCTTAAACTTATGCTCATGCCCACAGATAAGTTTAGTTCTTAACCCTCATCAGAATAGTTTCTCTTTACAGCAAGTAGAAATATTATAGAACATCACAACTAGACTTAATGCTGAGATAATCAATTATAGGGAGCCCAGCTCCCAAGGAGAAATCTTCAATATAATTGTACCCAAGGCTCAGAGAACAATGTGGGAATGTGAGCTTCAGAGACTGTAAAAGGACTAGAATATCTGTTGTGAGACCGTGTCTACTTATGTCAGTGACTACCTAAGTAAGTCTGAACATAGACATAGTAATGTAGACAGGGTAGAAAAAGTTCATGAAATCACAGTACCCTTAAATAAAAAACTCCTGCAGGTAGAGAGGGAGAGACAGACAGACACACTGTGTGTGTGTGTGTGTGTGTGTGTGTGTGTGAGAATTAGCCTCCCTCCAGACCAGCCTAATTGGTTATCCAATACAAAGTGGTAGGCCCTGAAACCATACACACACAAACAAATATGAACTTAGCAGGTTGTATTTATATGTGTGTACCTATATATTTATGAAACAATAATAAAGAAAAAGAGGCCACCAACTTTGGGGATGGGGTAAACATGGGAAGGGTTGGAGAGAGAAAAGGTAAAGGTAAAAAATGATAAAACTATATTTTACAGAGGCTAACTCAAAGAAAATCTTGTCTGAGAATGAATTTTAACTTTGAAGATCAGTCACTATTTGAGTTTTGGGATTATGACATCCAGCATATTAAATAACTTGCTATGTCGGTCATACTCTGTTGAACAATAGTGCTTCCCAGGTTGTGAAGGCCTATCCTCACAGAGTCTGACTTTTCTGTGCTGACTTCAGCAGAGCTCTTTCTCCTGTAATTCCATTTCTACTGTTCATTAGTTAATCTCATTCATGTAAAAAATTCATTCATTACAACATTCCAAAAAATAGAAAAGAAATAGAATAGCACAGAAACACAAAATTGCTTGTAAATTTTCCAATAGTCCAGTTCCTTCCATAGGTGATTGTATTACATAGACTACAAGACAATACATTTTGTAGGTGCCAATTTAAATAATAGCAGTAAAATTTTAGGGTTTTTATAATCTAGGTATTACAGGCAGAACTGTTACCAAACTGTCATCAATGTAAATTTTCACCCACATCACATGGAGTCTGTAGAGCAGGCTGAAGGCAATCCACTACATCTGACATTGGCAGAAACTGAAAAAGATGGCAGTCCTATAAAAATAAGAGCAAGATCTCATGGTTCAAGTAAAGCCAGAGTCTTCTAAAGATGGGAAAGCATGTTGTGCCTTGCAGAATTCCATCTGCATGGAGCTTATTAGACCAGAGCCCCAGATGCTGCTTCCTGACTCTCATGGGAGGATACATATGTCCTCTAGACTGTCCTGGCCAAAGCAAAACCACAGGGTTTTTAAGTAGCTTCACATCTAAGACATGAGGAACTCCTGTTAAGAGTTGACCCAAGAGCTTTACCAAGCATTCCTCAGGTTTTGGGGGCAGGTAAAAACAGTCCCCAACCTTTTCCCTTCATCATTTGGGGACTGACTTTATAGTCCCACTAACAGATCTTATAGCCTCTCCTGGCTCCCTCTTGTTTCTTTCATAGGTAACATTTATTACAATCCTTAAACATTTAATTTTATCTTGGCATCTGATTTTTAAAGATCACAGACTAATCCATAAATATAGGATGATTCATTCCAAATATATGAAGTTTTGTTAAATTCTAGGTTAGAAAATGACCATGGACACAGAAAGGTACTCTTAGTTTTGTCTTTTATAGTTAAGACCCAACATCAGAACCACCTCTAGAGGAAAATACTCAGTAGAAGCCAGTCACTATCCAGACAGCTCCTTTGACAGGACTGTAAATTCCTTTATGTGTTTTATCTAACAACCCAATTGTACTGACCTCTTGAAAGTTGTGAATGAGCACCATAAAATGCAGATTAGTGCCCAATGTATCATTCGTGTAACAACAACAAAAGCCATTGTTCTTACAAAAACCCAGAAAAGATTGGCTAGAGAACTGACCTAATCTGTTCATTTAGCTAACAAGATTACATCATTTGCTTCAAATTTTGCTGTCTTTAAGATTTGTTACTAATTATACTTTGTATTTCTAGTAACCGATGTACCACCTTAAGATTCCAGTGAATTAACATTACTCCACTTTGTTAAAAAAAAAAAAAATAAATAAAGCACTTTTCACTACTCTGGTCATTTAGTTAACATTTGGTTCCCCAAAAGTAATAACAGAAATACACCTAAATTTTGCCAAATGTTTCTTAATTATGTGACAGTTATTACTTACCAGGCTCTTACATAAAAGCCAAGCAGAGATGTCAGAGACAAAGATGGAGTGCTTGTTTAGTCCATCTTCTGAGCATCTGCTGCGCTGGCAAGCTGTTTGGATTCTAACTCTTTCTGTAGACTGCATCCTTTGTCATGTATGGTCACTAAGTTCTCTTTTCCATTAGTCTGTTAATTCAATGATCAGCTACTAAATTCACTGAGACGTCTTTCAATCTTTGAGCCTAAATAAAATTACTAAAGCCCAAGTCTTCACCGTGTGTACTGGTCCTGGTGCATCACTACCTCACTGCTCGTGCAATAAGCTACTCTGTTCCACCTTCAGCCACCAGTTCCAGCTTGTGTGGAAACTAGAAGGTAAAACTTCTCTCAACATGGGAGCTCTTCAAAGTTTTTATTCACTCATGCATGTTCTTAGTTTTTGTTTTCCCCATAATTTGACCTTTGTGCTAGAGCTGCTGTGGCTCATGATCTGCTTTTAAATGCTTTTGAATGCATGATAGCTGGAGGAGGAATTCAGCCCTGAAGAATTTCTAAGGGGGGGGGGGGAGGGTGACGACAAAACAAAAACAAAACAAAACAAAACACCAAAACAAGATAGGCTCCTGAGCCACTAGTTAGGTTAAAACAGCTGAGAACAGAATCTATAAGGTTTTTTTCTAATACCAAGAATGCAGGCTGCATGTTCATGGCAGGGAGCTGGGGATGGTGGGCAGATGAATTAAAAACTCTGACATTCTAGGAATTAAGCAGCTTCTTTCAGATGATTAATTTCACTTTCTCACAAGGCTAGACCCTAAACTCAAGATTTAGATCCTAAACTCAAGATTTAGATGAGACTAAGATAGGCTATTTGGATTGAATTAGACATTAAAGATTGAATTCAATTTTATTGTTGTTTTCACGAGACAGAGTTTCTTTGTGTAGCTTTGGAGCCTGTTCTAGAACTCAGTCTGTAGACTGGGCTGGTCTCAAACCTGTCTCTGCCTCCCAAGTACTAGGACTAAAGGCCTGAATCCAATCTTTTACAATGAAGATCAGACATGAAATAGCCTTGCCAGGTTACTCACTCCTTAACTGTCTGGCAAGTCAAAATTCCATTTTCCAGTCAAAGACCAGGTCTTTCATTTCATCATGCTTAGCATGTCTTATTGGCCCAAGACATTCATAAACTGGATCTTTTGATAAAATAGTAATGAACATATGGTTAATGTGTGAAAACTAGAACTACAAGTCCTGTAATTAAGCTTAGCCAGGGGTTTTGTGACCTTTAAGCTTACTGTCCTTAAATACAAGGGAGACCGAGATCATAAAAATTGATGTTATAACAAAAGAAATCAGTTCAGAGTGATATTTTGGAACTAATTTTTCTTGGCTGGTTTTTCTAAGTATATATTAGGTACATTGGTATAATTCAGAAAGAAAATGTAACTGAAAATCATTACTTGTTTCAACACAAACTATCACCATGTTTAAGCTTAACTTTAAAGTCTTACATATAATTCCATGTAATATCCACCCTAAAATTGGGAGATTCTTAAAGTTCTTAAATACCTATGCCAACCTAAACATCTGTAGGAAGAGTAAAAAATAGCAATTTTATAAAAAAAAAAAAAACAAAAAAAAAAAAAAACAAAAACAAAACAAAACAAAAAAAACTGTAACCCAGGCTGGCTTTGAAGTCTTGATCCTTTGGAATTAAAACATGTGAACATGTGCTACCATGCCAAGTTGCAAAACAGTACAGTTATAGATCTGTACAAATGCCTTTACAAAACGTCAGCTTTAAGTAAATGTTTATGCAAAATGTTCCCTTGACATATAATTGTAATTATTACCACTAATGTAATAACTCCAATACAAAAAGTCAATAAAACTGTTTTAAGTAAACACATAGAAAAGCAAAGGAGTCTTTATTTTTAACCTTTAGTCACTCTGGAATTACATTAGGTGTTTAATCTTTGATAGTGATTTTAACATTTCACACACAGAAAAGTGAAACCTCTAATGAACTAGAATTTACAAAATGGCTTCTATATCACAATTGCTTTGATAAATTGCCTGAGTATGTACCAACTGCTTCATATTGTCCAAAACTAACCAAAACAAAGAAAAAAGCAAAGAAATCATGAGGCTCTACAAAATGGCTTAGAAAAACAAGTTTTCTATTTATTTAAAAATAAGTTTATAGTTACTACATTGCAGGGACAGGAATTCTTACACATACATTCTAGTTTGTATAAAAGGATTCCAAGAATTATGCATCAAAACTAACATAGAAAGTGTCCACATAACAATAAAGAAAGGTCCAATCAATATGTACAAAAAGAAAGGGCCTGCTACCTTGGTGCAAGACTGCCGTTTATGACATGATACTCCAGGTCTAGAAGAAATAAAACAAAAACATCAATAAAGCTAAATAATTTTTTTAAAAAACCTCTGTCACTTATTACATACAACAGATTTTGCTTGTGTTTAACATTGCTTTCTGTACAAAATAAACATAATTTTAATTTGAAATGTGTCAGTTACAACTTTAACCCTTTAGGTCAGTTGCTTTTAAAAAACTGAGCTATGTCCTACACATGTCTAAATATCCCGTGGTGGGATTTAGTAGTTCTCTTAATAACTTTTAAGACCTGTCTCTTCTTGCAGTTTCAATATGGTCTAAAAATGTAACATTGTATCTTATTTTTTTAATTTATTGTTGTGATAAATCAATACTCACATCCTTGAAAGTAATCAGTATGTGTGTGCATTTGCCTTGTAAGTGCACGTACTATAATACAATCCTGAACCTATCTTCTTAGCTCTTTAAATGTAGAAACTCATCCATATACTACTATGTATTTGGTTTGTGCCATATAAGGTTAATTTCCTGATATTTTTTATCTGCATTAAAAAGTATTTCAAAACAGAGCTATTGAAACTAAAAAAAATCTATTTATATCTGGGATAGTCTACTCACTGTAATGTGTGCAGGTTCACCTCCAGAGCGCTCACAGTGGTACTTACAGTCTTGTGACTCATCTGACCTCTTCCTGGAGTACTGTACATAGTTCAAAATGACTTTTCATTTGGAGCACTTTGATAAGTAATTAAAAGCAAAACAGTTTCTTAGTAAATGCATTAATTTTAGTTCAAGTCATCTAGAAATCAGGGCAACTAGGGAAAGTGAATTTTTTTTTGAATGAAATAAAAGGTGTACTTTTTCCAATTTTAACATACAACTTATCACCTAATCAAGCTACTATTGTTAGCAATATTGTCTAGATAAATTGGGAATAATGTATTTTAGGCAAAAGTAATCCCCCAACCTAGTTCTCACTTTTAGAATTCTATATTTCCTGTGTAAAGGATGAACACTGGTAATAGCCCTTTAATCATTAATCAAGTACCTTGGTCCTTTTAACCTACTCAAAAATAAATTTCAGGTGAACAAAATTTTAAAAATCTATTTGTTTCTTCAGATAGAAAGCTTAAAACCAGTTCCTTTCAACTTAACTTTTAAGACAAACTTACAGATAGCTATGGATGTATAAAATGGAATGTTGAAATTAAACACTGATGACTGAGATTAATCATGCAAATGCTGATAACATCACACAATGACCAAAATTTTATTTCAACACACCTGTGAAGGTATTTGGTTAATCTACAATGCTGAAGCTAAGAGAAATTTCTGTTAACAATTCTGTGGTAAGGGAATGTTTGCTGTCCACGGACTTACATAATTCCCAAGTCAAACTGAATCCAGTCAATCACGTATACTTATCTCTGGCTGATGTGGCCTTAATCACCCAACAAATGATCTATAGTTATTCTAATTGTAATAAGAAAGTTCCATAGAAATCCACCAGTCTTTAGAATTGTAGTGAAGCAATGCAATAAAAGCAATGGCAGTAAGACCCTTACTCTTCAGTTTATACTTATATGCAGAAGACGGATTGCTCTAGGGAAAGCTGTGAAACATGAAATTTTAGGAACCTAAATATCTACTTCCAAAGGCTGGTAGGTTGTAATTAAATGGAGTCTTTAAACTACCCTATGACAACATTTAAAATTCGATTAAACACAGGTTTAATCAGGATAGCACAAAGAACAATATGGTTGAATATTAAAGAAATGACATAAACTGATTTTTGGGGTGTTGCTGCTGTTGTAGCCCTAGTCTTGATGTTGGTTTGCAGCTAAAGGTAACTTTGAACTCTGATGTTCATGCCTCCACCTCATAAAGCCTGGGAGGATTATAAACATGCACCACTAGATTTTTCAGCCTGAAAACTGATTTTTATATTCCATGCACATATAACCAATTTTATTTCTGATATTTTCAGTAAACTTATTATTTTTCTTATTGCTTACCTAAGACAAGTGCCAACAATTCCTTCTGGTCTATAAACAGTACATACATGATGTTACTGTCTCAAAGGAGACTTTTCCAAGTGGTAAAACCCAAAACATGATGACTTAAATTTCTTAATTCAATTTTTGCAATCTACAGAAACTAAATTATAAAAATATAAAATCTGTATCTGGTATTAATATATCTTGTGTTTCAGTTACAAATAACCTGACCCAAGTCTTTTTGCTTTACTAAGAAACCAGTGTCTGAAAAAATGTCCAAACATGGTCATAAATATACAGTGTCTTTAAAACAGAAATAATGTATTTCTTTTTGTAGGAAATACAGAAATACTTATTTAACTGCTCAGAAGTTGGAACTCTCTGTGCGCCATTCAAGAGGGCCCTCCACACTAAGACTGTGCGCTTTCTTTTACTGAACACACCTCACAACTACTTTTTTTTAAATATAAAAGTGGACTTTAGTCTATTTTTCTAATACAATGCAGATAACATCAGGAAATTACATTTTTTTTTTCAGATTCCCTTCAAAAGCAACTAATTAATGACTTAAATTTCCAACATACACACTATCATTTTTAATAATGGTGAAATTGACTCATTTTTTTCTAAATAACACACAATCCATTTCTGCATTATGAAGATTTAACTACTTAACTTTAATTATATAGTCCAATATATCTGTTAGAAAAAAATAAATGTACAAAAAAACCTAAAAAATTTGAAATTATTTTTCCACTGTAAAATCACAGCAATCCAGTCAAGATCTGGAAAATGGTTCACTTAGTTTCACTGGAGGGTTTTTGTACAAATTTCATTACAAATGATCTAAAAAGCCCAAATGCATTACTTTTCATTCTTCTTCAAGACAGTTAAATGACAGTTAACATTTGTCCTTATCAGAAACAAGGAAATAATTACATAATCTAATTATATATTTTGCCAAAGTTCAATTAAAGACTTTATTCTCTATGTCAGGATCATTCATGCTGATATATATTTTCCCCATCCTTCCTTTTTAAAAATGTAGTATCTGAAAATTCTGGTTACATTTTTGTACCATCAGTCCTCAGAAAATACTACATTCATAAACTTAAAAAAAAAAGTAATTTTAAACAATAAAAATGGCATTTATGTTGGTATTCAAGGTATAAAATAACTAATGTACCATAAACAAATAAATAACTGCTTTCCTTTTCCATAGCAGTACATATAGTAATACATTCTCCTAAGTCATATAGTTATCATTTACAATAGACAACTTAATTTTACTAATGATGCAAAAAATAATAGAATACAAGGCACAATCATTAAATGGGTGTTTTTTTTTAGAGTGTATATTGAGATACCAGCGTGATAAGGATACCGTAAAAAGTGCAGAAAAACACAATGTGCAATGAGACCACTGTATAAAACATGATTGCATAAAAAGTGATTTGGCCTATTTTAACTTTTAATAGTTGAAAATAACCAATCTGTTCCTTAAAATTAAACTATAAAGTATGACATTTTAAAATTATTTTTATTTTACTACTATCTAAAAAATCCTGGGGGGAAAAAAGAATTTATACCTGGGTAATAGTACTTAAGTAGGCGTCTGTATATATATTCAATCACACCCATTTATCAATATACACACGCACACAGACATGGTTCTTTGCAAGTCATTTTAGCCTATTGGATATGTCTGAAATATAAAATGACATTTATCCAGACAAGTAAACATCAAATCCCATACTTTTTTCCTGTATTTTCCTTGAATCCTTTAACCAAACGTTTTCTTTAAGATATCTCTGTCAAAGGACCCACCAGTGCATTATTTTCCTACTATTAGTACCAAAAAAAAGATACACCTCAGCATAGTTCTGTGATAACTTGCTCTTTAGAATATATAGCTTTCCCGGTATTGAAACATGTATGCTGTCCTGACAGTCAAAAGCAGGCTTTCCGCTGCACTGATTTTCAGTCTTTGGCACAATAAACAGAGACAGAGTGACTGATAGAAGAATCAAGGTCTGAAAAATTAGACAGTCAAATATTTTCCAATGTGGATATGTTTCCTTTGCATCATTACATTTTCTCCTAAGTTTGGCAGAAATGGAGTAAAACAAAATCTTCCTCTAAATAACACTTTTCAGGATAACATATGGTGGGATTATTAAAGTTATCTTTAGAGGAAACGTTTCTTCATGTACGGCTACTCTGTGTAACATCTTTCTTCCTAAGGGCATGACTTCTGTATCAGTAAAAAGGTACCTTATTTGGTCAAAAAATAATTCAATTTACCAGGAAACATTCTATCACTATGAATACTATGTTTCTTAAGAGTGTAGCAGAGCTGTCGCTTCCATAAATAAATCAGGAATTTCTAACAGGTCCTCAATTTCAAACAGTGAATGAAATGAATGTGGAAATGAATAACCTAGCTAAGGGCAATAAATAGCAAACATTTGAAATATATATGTATATAGATTTTTTCTTTTTCATTCAAAGACGTAAATTATTTTCTAAATTTGTTTTTTTTTTTTTTTTGTTTTTTTGTTTTTTAATTTTTTTTCCTCCTTTTTTCCTAAGTCAAATTGTAACATTCCCTAATCCATCATAGCAGCCAGGAAGCAGAAACCTTAGTTCTACTTACTCCTTAACTGTACCTGCTTCATAGATTTTGAAGTACAATATTTTGCTTCAAGTTACCAACCAATTAAATTAGCCTTTGCTTTTTCAGTCAACTTTCGGACCCGCCCTCTACTAGAAGTCCCAAAAGTCAAAGAAGTGTCTTCAAATAACAGCTGTCTCTGCTCTTCTTCTGAGTCATCCTCATTATAGAAAGCTGTCCTTCGGCCTTGGTTTCTAGTTCTCATGTGAGGTTCAGAGCTTTTGAATTCTTCAAACTCTTCTTCCTCATCTATAGGACCATCTGTTTTTTTCCGGTTACTTCTCCTTAACACTTTAACATTTGCAGGGACTATGAGTTCTGAATCTAGGTTTTGTGTTTTCATCTTCCTTTTGGGCTTTCTACCTCCACGACTCTTTTTCTGTAACAAATCCTCCTTCACAGCATTAGTGTCAGAAAGAAAACTGCATGTTGAAGAAGGAAGCACATCAGCCCTGATTGGAGGCATGTTATTTTGCTCAGAGTTTTCTTGCTTTGCACACTGCAGTTTCTTGGGCTTTCTACCTCTTTTCTTATGTGTAACTTCACCACTGCTAGTGTTAGCTTCTGTCTTAGGCTTCCTTCCAGGCCCTCTCTTCACAAGTTTTGACGGCTGTCCTCCATGGCCATTTACTTGAATGGTTCCTGCTGTAAGAACATTGTTCTTACAGTCTCCTGAAAGAAAAAAAAAAAAAAAAAAAAAAACAGTACATTTAATGTATTGTTTAGCCTGCAAACAAATTGGTAAGGACACTACAATACTCCTATGTAATGATATAATAATAAACAATAGTAATAATAACAATAAAAAAACTCCTACTAAGAGAACTGATGAATTTCTACAGCTATTACCTAGATTTTTATTTTTAAAATTTTATTTATTGCGTGTACACTTGCATGATGACGATGTCTATGTGTGAGTGCCATATGAGTCACCATACATCTGTGGAAGTCAGAGGGCAACTTTTGGGGAGTTCTCTCCTACTCTCACATGGGTTCTGAAGGCAGAAATGAGGTTGCCAGGTAAGCACAGTTACCTGCTGGCCCATCTTATTGACCCCTAGGAAAAGATTCTTAAGACAGAGTAAAATACAAATAAATGACCCAAGTTAATGCTGTCACTGAAAGCAAAGAGTAGAAATTCCATGTCTACCTCCTTTAGAATTTTTTGTTTGAATCACATGAAATGATCATAGTCAATTGCAATTTATCACAACATTACTGTTTAACCTACTAAACACAGGGTGTTTCTGTAGCACCACTTTTATGAAATAATGGAAAGATATTCATATATATTTGGTTGTGAGCCTAGCCTGTAACAACTGAGCCATCTCTTCAGCCCAGAAAAATATTCTTAGCATACTAATTTTATGACTTTTTAATCTGGTCTTCCCAATAAATAAGCATGTTCACTGTTACTCTCTTCCTTTCAATCATCTAATCAATGAGAAGAGGACTCAGACAATAAAGACTAGAAAAAATTCTAACTTCTCTATCAGAAATGAGTCTGAAGATCTCCTTATGTTCCCTAGTCATACAATGAATTTTCTTTCATAATTCCCATACCCAAGATAATTAGGATTATATTTGCTGCAGAAATTTTTATCAGTTAATCTCCATAAAAACTGCCATGGCTTTGACATTCCTTACCTATTTTCATTTGCAAATGTATAAATAAATTATACTTGGTAACTTGTTTAAAGAGGATTAAGCAACAATAAAATAACAACTGAAGGGTAGAAAGGTGATTAGTGAAGTTTGGATCTCCAGAAACTACCAAAAAGCCAATTAGTGTGATATACATGTGTAAGTTCAATTGCTGGGGAAATAGAGCCCAGGGGACCATAGAGGTCAATGGCCAACCAACCTAGCCAACTGGGGAAATCCAGGCCCAGAGAGAGGACTTGCCTCAAAATATAAGACGAATGATTCTTAACATCAACTGCTGATCTCTAAATGCATACACACACAAAACCACATTCACTGGAGTTTTTTTTTCTTTTTACATGCTAAAATAGTCTCTTTTCATATAATTGAATGGCAAATGATAATTTGTAACCATATGATATAGACTGATTGTATCAATTCTATAGAGTGGACCACTATTATCTTGGTTAAAAATCTTGCTGTTAACTAATTCCATGCTAAAAAGTCAAGAACTTCAACAAGTCGGAGCAGGGAGTGAAGAGAAAAAAACAACAAAAGTCTCCCATAAACGATTTTCTTTAGATTAGCTGTTTTTCAACTACGAGGTGAAGGTGTGGTATATAAATGTGGAAAGGAAGGATTTCCTACAAAGCAAACTGCCTGAGGCTTGTATGTGTGTTTTTTTTTTTTTTTTTTTTTGCTTTATGTGAAGACCTGCTGATAATGGTACTAAAATAAAAGCTATAAGCAGGGGAACTAAATCACTCAAAAAAAAAAAAAAAAAAAAAATATGTCAATTACACATACCAGATTTACTTTTTTTGAGGTACTGTGAAATGATCTGACATGCAAATTATGGACATAGAAGAAATAAGGGAATACTTTGATAGATTTCCCAGAAAAATCATAGGAAAATATGGCTTATTCAGATACAAGATGTCTAAATAAAAAGGATCCAAAAAACCAAACAAACCCAGGAACAAAAATCTCATCCCACCCCACATACTGTCAAAACACTAAAACCACAGAATAAAGAAAGGCTCCTGAGAGAAAGGTCAAGTCATTTATGGAGGTAGGTCCATCGAAATAAAACCTAATTATTCAACTAAAATGTTTAAAACCAGAAGGCCTTAAAAAGATGTATTTCAAGTTCTGAAAAAAAATCTATTAATGGAGAGAGAAATCAAAACTTCCTAGGATAAAAACACTAGGTCAGCATAATGAAAGAATACATAGAAATGAAGAGAAAGATAAACACACTCAATGAGCCATAGAAGGTCCAAGAAAACACAACCCATACACAACCAAACCAAAAGAACAATAACACACCTGAATCCCAATCAACCAACCAAACATTACAATGAAATGCTAACATAGACATAACTTTGAATAATAACTCTGAATATAAATAGCCTCAATTTCCCAGTAAAAAGACTAGCAGATTTGTTAGAAATAGATTCTACTTTAGGATAAAAGAACAGAAAAAGGTGTTCAAGGCAAATAAAATTAGGAAATAATACTTATTATTCGAGTATCTCACAAAATGGAGCTCAAATAAAAACTAGTTAGAAAATATACAAACTAATTAGAGGGGACAGAACACAAGTCACATGAAGAGGAGGTGGGGAAACAGAGTTATAAGTGTAAGTGGAGATAGGAGGACTGAGGAGAGGTTGGGGGTAGGTTAGTCTAAACTAAGGATTTATGAAAAAGCATTATGGAAATCTACTATTTTGAAAGCTAATTTTAAAATCTTATTTAAAAACTAATTTGAATAGAAGAAAGAGCCTTGCATGGGTGGTTCCTGCTGCTCCCAGAAGATGTGGGCTATTAAATAAAAATCTCAGTGTCTGGCTATTGGTAAGGGAGCCCCCAGAAGCATCCAAAACAACACAAGCTATTTCCATCGATCTTAACTGCTCACAATTAGATAGTAAGACGCTACTAATGAAGCCATTCCTTACTTTGGGTACAGGAAATAAATCTCAATTGGTCCCCATACTCTCTCCCTGCTGACTATTCTTACATAAGGCCAGAAGGTGTTAGGCTGCAGGGAAGAAAGGACAACAATGATTTCATCCAGAACTGGAGCCTCTATGTATAATAATACCGAGCTGCCAGGCAACATGTGACCACTGGTGCAATAATGCTATGTTGTTTAAGGGGTGACCAACCATTTTTAACTGGATATGAGACCTTTTCCAAAGGCAGAATTTCACGCTTGCTACTATAAACCTTGGTCAGATAGCCTATGACTTAGGAGACTATATAACCTAAGAGGGTAAACAGGCTGTTGTTTTTGTTCTAAATGGTCTTTGTCAAATGGCCTTCTTCTAAATATTTAAGTTTATACCCATAGACTTATGCTGCTACAAACTTTGGTTGGAGAGGTTGCTTTCTTCAGTGGGTAGTGCTTAATGCTGAGACTCCAATCTAGTCAAAGTGCAGAATATAATTGAGCATTCAGCTATAAATGGGAGGAGAATAGTGAAATGCTGATTAATGAACATAAAATAGCTGTTGTATACATCAACTCTTTTAACAGCCGTGGTTATCAGCATAAGACAAAGCCAGTCAAAATTTTAGCATGAATGGGGTAGGGACCCCTGAGTCTCCATGCTTGGCAGAATAGCTACAGGAAGTTAAGGACTGATGGGGTGAGATCAATCTCTTCCTTTTGGGATGTGGCTGCTAGTATATTGTCCATGTCTTAGTAGACAGCCCCCAAAATATATGAATAACAACAGTATACACTGGAGTTGGGGTATTAGAAGAGAATAAGGAGTTTGGAAGGAAACAGCAATAGTGGGAGTTCATAGGGGAAATAAGGGCTATGATCAAAATACTTTGTATAAACATGAAATTTTCAGAAATAAAAAATTAAGAATGCAAAACTGTCATGATCAAAATCATTTGCTTATTAAAACACATCTACCATATGGCAAGTACAGGTGACTGTCTTTCAAAGGACCTAGGGTTTGATTCCCAGCACCCAAATGCTGTTCACAAGTATTTTTCTAAGTATGGTTCCACAGGATTTGACCCCTTCTTCTAGCCTTCATGTCCACTGTTACATGTGTTTCAGATACACATGCAGGCAAAACACCCATACATAAAAAATTAAAAGAAAAATGTTTAAGGATTCCTGAAGATTATACTGCATGAGTTAAAACATAATACCAAATTGGGGATGGGGGAGAGAACCATCCAAAGGAGGAGGAAGAAAGATGAGGTAAAATAGAGAAAATGGGTGGAAAGGGGAGGATAAGGCAGACTGAAGGACTAAGTGAGTATGACAGGAAGAAGAGGTTAGGAACTGAGAGAAATAGAGGAACAGTTAGGGAATTAAATTAACACAAGGCTTGAATTGTATCCATGGAAGAGGGAATATTTTCAAGGCTTGAATTATATCCATGGAAGAGGGAATATTTTCAAGAGATGTTACAGACAAACACATGAAACATAAAAATCTAAAGTGGTGAAGAGATTTGGATACTAGGCTGACACCCAAATTTTAGTCTTTGTAGGTGGGTAGAATATGTTTTTAAAAATGAAACAAAGCCATTTAGCATAGAAAATGAGTGAAGTTTCTGGTGAAAATATTAGGGAAGAAATGTCTAAGGCATATTTTTTGGAAGTTATGATAGAAAATGCTCATTAGTGGACTATCCTGGTAATGGAACTATTTTTTTTACAAGCATTATAGCATATTTTATTAGTTGCTTTCTCCCATCTTTCAAACATAAAGCCTTTTCAATAACAAACCAAGTCTTCACTTGAAAGCCTTTAGAATCTTAAGAGTGAGTCTTTTGATCTATGGCCTATTAGCCATTTATACTTTTGTTCTAAAATCCAATTTGGAGAATAGAATGTCTTTGGGTTTTTAAAAATTAAGCTAGAAACAAGTTTACAATGTTGATAGTCTTTAACTCTAGAATACATTTTTATTTCCATATAATGCTTTTATCTTTAAGACACTGTTTTTTTTTAGTTGTAAGTTAATTTTATTTATAAGCAAGTAAATCATTTTTATTTCTCATGTATTTGATATACTTTAAACATTTCGCATTGCATACGATCAGTAAGGCTGTCCCAAAGAATCTGCCATGCCATTCAATTATAGGAAATATGCATAATTTTCATATTAGAACAATTTGACTGAAAAATTACTAAAAACAGATAAAAATGAGGTAAGAAAATGAATTTTCTTAATATTTGTTATAGAGAATCTAGAGTATTAGCCACCAGAGCTTCCGAGTTGACATTCCACTACAAAGTTGTCAGCTAAAAAAATATATTTAGAAGCTTATGGATTGTTATATGATCACACACTAACATGAACAGACCCATCTTTCTGCAATCTTTCAAAACCTACTAAGATGTCTAATAATCAAATTTAAGACATATATCTTCAAATTTTTTAATGACAATGTTTTGCTTTTGATATAGTACTGCAAGTTACTAGATTTATCAGATTACACACTCTTTTAAATTGACATCTCAGAAAAGCAAAAATAAAGGCCAACCCCTATAAAGACTTTAACTGTAAAGACCAACCATATACAAGTAACATTTTTCTTTACTATTTTGGAGACAGAGTATCCATTACTGGCTTGGCCTCACATCTGCTATCTTTCTGTCTTACCTCTCCACTAAACAGCCATGTAGTGTACCACCACACCCAGATATAAGTAACATTTTACCTTGATCAGCCACAGTTGATGACTTTGGAAGAGTGGAAGCTTTTGAGAGTACAGAAGACTTCATTTTACGTTTGACAGGTTTTTCCTTTTCCATGTTTTCTTTTGCAGTATTATTCCTTGTACCATGGCCAAATGTGGGTTGTTCAGGGCTTGAAAGCGTACTCAAGGCTTTGGAATGTTTCAAAGAATTCTCTAGCACTAAAACATATATATGAAAGATTAGAAACTAAGACTTGGTGAACTCAAACATAAGCAACAGCTCTGGGCTTGCTTGAAATCTGAGGACAAAAATTGAGTGATACTTAAATCTTCTTCACAATATCTTTCTTTACTGTTATGCTGGGATACAACCCATGGCCCCGTGCATACTAGAGAAGCCCAGTACCTTCTTGTAAGAAACATCTACAAGAAAATTTTAACAAGTGCAATCATTTAAGATTATGAAGCCAGTCTTGGCAAACTGGTAACAAGTCAAGGGTTTATATTTGGGCAGTCTCTATCAGTTTGCTTTTGTTTTGTCCTACAAAACTACCCCTAAACCTCAATTTTCTTTTTCTCACTTAACCGATTTTTTGAAAAGAGGAAAAACAACAAAGAAAGCAATATCAGCAGTTTCAGGTAATTACTAAAAGCCACAGAAAGTCAAAAGCTTTGTAAAGACAAAAAATTCACACCTTGCTGTAGAAATTGTGATTAAGTCTTACTTGTTTTTCCTGGCATGGCAGATGTACTAGTTTTTGAAATAAAAGCTTTTGTGGCTGATGAAGTAGACGGCTGCTCAGTGATAACCGGATCTACAGCCACACGGTTGCTCCTGGTTCGAACCACAGAATTGGATTCTGGTTTACCATTTATCTGAGCAGCATTATGCCTTGGCAGTACTGATCGTGTAGGTAGAGAGAATGGAGAGGTAGATATTTCTGACTTCAGCTGGGGTTTTAAGATCTTTTTTTTCCTTTCAGGGCTGCAGATAAGATTAGACCACATTGTTAGTCACTCTTAACACTTCTCCACATATAAAAAGGTTTTATAATACTTTTTAATTCAACATTTGTACTATCATGAAATATGTTAAAATATGAGATTTGTAGTGGATTTCATATGGTTGTGAGCCTTTGAGAAGTGAAAATTTAGTGAAGGATCATCATAAATGCTATAGTTATATGACAGAAAGCATGATGCCATCACTATCCTAGAAATGCTGTTTTACTGTATAGATTTAGCAGTTTGAATTTAAGCACTTACACTAGTAAAGCTTTAGTTTAAAAGATTAAAAATCCTCCACATCATAGGAACTTGCATGTCAAATATATCATTCTGCAATATAGGGAATAGTAAAGGAAGCATTAAAAACCATCAAGTTCTGCCAATTTGGACGACAAAGTCAGATTAACTAATGTCATCTATAAGACACTAAGTACCTTGAGGCAGCACTGCTGGAAAGGGAGCTGCTTCTATTTCGTTTCTTCCTCCTTTTGGTTATGGTATTTCTTTTATGAAAACGAAGAGCAGACTTATAATCAGACAAAACTGAACTAATGTGTTCTTCAAAGAAAGCAGACAGGCGTAAACTCATGCTGTAAATCTACGGAGACAGAAAAAAAATCCATAAATATTCTTTTAAAAGAACATGTCTATTTAGTAAACACTGTAATTTAAATATTTTCTGGTAAAAATTTCTATAATTTAAATATTGCTGTTTGTATTTAATTTTTTTCAGTCTCTTCTGGTGCAAAGCAAGCTAAAAACAACTTTACAATTAAATTATTTTGAATGTAGACATTTGAGATATTTAACAAAAAAGACTCTCAAGTTGGGAAAGTGGCAAAATATTCCTCATTGTAAATTATCATACTTAAACTACCCTAAAGGGTTGGAAACTCATTCCCTTGCTACCCATGATCTCTTTACTCCTGTACTGCCTATTTGAAGCTCTGTTTTGAACAAAAGTAAGTGGCAGGCTGAACTTTTACTCATTCTCAATTTGTTTCTATTCAGCAATGTGGAACTAGGTAGAAAAGTTAAGCCCAGAAGGCTCTATTTAATGAGATCTTTAAAAAGGCAGCTATGCCTGAACTGATGCCAGTGTTTAAATGATATCAGTTTGAATCAAAAACAAACAAACAAACAAACAAACAAACAAAAAAAGCAAGGCACAGAGGAAAGCATTGGGTCATCATTAATATTAACAACCTAATAGCTAGTTCATTTTGCTCAAAATTTTAAGTAAAAACATTTAGAGATTTGACATCCTTTGAACTTAAAATAAGATAATGTGATGATATACCCTTGATCTTTTGCTTGGTGTATATGCTTTAGAATTACTAAATATGAGCCTGACATCTTTACATAACTCCATCGGTGACTCATAGTTCCCAGCCTCTAATGTTTCTCTGACAGTAGCAAAGTCCATTGGAGTGTCAATGATGTCTCTGTAGTCCTAAGAGAGAAAGAAGCAAACAGTATTAGTACCTCTACAGAAGTATCATTTTTATAGCACAGGAATTCATAGGAATTTTTAAGTCACAGAAGTATTAATCATTTGTAAAAAAAAAAAAAAAAAAAAACAGTAAAAACTTAAAAACTTCAACCCACCTATAAATCTAATGAATGACAACTCCTTGAAACACTATAAAGTTATAAAATGAAGAAACATAATCAAAGTGGGGCTAGATAGATGGTTCTATGGATAAGAGCACTTGCTGCTCTTACACAGGATCAGGGCTCAGTTTCCAGTACCCACATGGTGGCTCATGACCATCCTGTGAGTTCAGGGAATCCAATGTTCTCTTCTGAATTCTGCAAGCATCAGACATACACATGGTACATACACATACACGCAGGCAAAATACTAACTCATAAAATAAAAATAAATCTACAATTCCCCAAAACATCCCATGTAGACAAAGGCTGCAGTTACAATAACTTTGAGTTTTAGAATTTACCAAATTAGGCATTTTTGAAAAATAATAATAATAATAAAAAATATAAATGGATGTCAGAAAGTGTGCACTCTTGTGTAAGGGAAAATAGAACAGACGGGACTATGAATTCCAGGCCAGAGTGATCTACTTCCTTGGAGATTTTCCTGTTACTAATTTCTACTCTGATTCCATTAATAGACAGACTCCTTAATGACTTCAATGACTATTAGTTTTTACTGTTTCCCCCACTTACTGATTTTTGTCTTTTACTTTTTTCCCAATCTTTCCATGTTCTACATGAAGATACTTTATTATTTCATTTTCTATGTCATAAGAGTATATTTTAGATTCTAAGCCCATGTATCACATACACTTAAAAGAAATACCTCTCTCACACCAGACCTAGGAATAACCTCGGTTGTAGAATGAATTATTCTAGATTTTTAATCAGAGTGCAAATCTTCCTTAGTTGGTTAGAGTGTCTCAATTCTTTCCTAACCATGGCCCAAGGACTCATTTGTTTCTGCATAGGGTTAATATTTTTATATCTAGAATAAAAACAGTAAGTCTCAAAACACAAACAATCGATAGTACCAAGTAAATTGCAAATCATGTTTTAAAACTACAATAAATTTGTAGGAAACAAAGGGAAGCCTAGCTTTTGAAAATCAGAGCATTGTATATAACACAACTCAATCCTGGAATTCTGGGAAGGTGAGTTTCTCATTAACCCAATTTATTCCATTGTTACAATTAAACATTTAATTTAACATTTCTTTTGCACATTTAAGGAGTCTATTTCTGGCTTTCGAAATTAAAAACCATGATTTTCTGGTATCTATCAAAATTGTCTATATTCATCATTTCAAATTAAAATGCCTACAAAAAACAATAATGAAGTTAGATGTAACCTCATATAGGTTGTGATGCCCTAAAAAACTATAAAATCCCAAATTCCTACTTAGAAGAATTAAAAAAAATAGATCATCTTAACCTGGATTGAGATTTCTTTGTCAGAGCAATTATTAATAGTTGAATCCTATAATTCCAACACTTTCAACCATGAATTCCCTAAAGTTCACACTGACATTATCTAAATACAATACAGTAATATTAACCGATATTGGCATATAGTGTTTCACCATCAAAAAACTGTTACATATTTCCATTTCATCACAGTAACTTCATGAGAAAAACATATCATGTTAGTTGTCTAGATAATAACCCTGTTAAGTTCTTAGAATTATTATGTAAAAATAAAGAATTTCTGTTGGCAAAGTATTTTGTTTTTGTCATCATGACACAATTGAGGAACTGCTCCCATTAAACTGATGTTTAGTTAGACATGTAGAGGACATTTGCCTGATTAATGAATGATGTGAAACAGCTCACCCTTCTGGTGCTAACCCTGTGCAGATGGTAGCTGAATGAAACAGTAGCAGCATTCCTCCACAGTTTTTGTTCCAGTTCCTGCCCTCACTTCCCTTAATGATAAACTTTAATCTTTAAGTCAAATAATCCCTTTCCTCCCTAAGTTGCTTTTTGGCCATGGTATTTATCACGGTGGTAACAGAAAGCAAACTAGCAGTTAGTAAACATTATATTTATACGGGAAAACGATGTAACATACTCTCAGTTAAGAGACTAGCTAGACACATAAGCCAGTTTTTAGGTTTCTTTCCACACACTTTACAATTTAAGACTTCTTGGTAATTGAATAGGTAATGAGAACATATATGAACTCAAGAGGAAATGAAGCACAGTAATAATATAGTTGAATAACAGACAGAAGTGTAAAAGTAATTTTAGAAATACTTACTGGATATTCAAGAAGATCTACTGGCTGTCGAAATGGCTCTGAATCTTCACACTGAAATATGAGATTTAACAGTTCTTGACATTGTTTCTTCCATGCTTGAATATCATAAGACTGAGCTCTGTTTCGTAGCCGCCTTCTAGGTTGATGATCCTGAAATAAAAATGTAAGTACTGTTCTAATTTTAAAGTCGCTTGAGAAAGAACTCATGTGACAAGAGTCCAAGTGGAGTGTGGAGGGGTTTTTATTAAGGGAAAAAGTCCATAAAAGGGGAAAGGGGAAGGAGGAGACTGGGAAAGAGGTGTTGGTGAGGGACAACACAGGACCTGGAGAGAAAGAGGGAGAGAGATGGGAGGGCTACAGGGCTCTTATTTTAAAAGGGAACATAGTGACTAGGCACAGGTGGTGCTCTTAGTGGCAGCAGCCGAAGGTTTATTCTATCAGAGCTCCAAAGTCAGGCCAATACAGATGCCTAAATACTAAGAAGCACGTTATTAACAGCTATTGGCAATGCAATTCGGTTGTTTATGGGGGTGCATGCACATGTATATGACACCTATGTGACACATCTAGTGCCTTTCTCCAGGAGAAATTAACTTTGTTTTCATTTTTAAAGCATTTATTATATGTTTTGATTTTATGAGACATGTCTTTCTCTATGTAGCCATGGCTCCCTCAAACTCATACAGATTTGCCCGCCTCTGTCTCTAGTGCTGATATTAAAGGTGTGTTACCATTCTCGCTGACTGAGTTTATTTTTAATTACATGAATGTAAGTGGGTGGTGCACTTATATGTACGTGTTCACAAAAGCTATAGGCATTATAACACCCCTGGAGAGAGAGTGGTTGCTAACTGTCCAACATGTAGCTGAAACCAACCTGTATCCTCTTTCAACCACCGAAAACCTTTTATGTTCAGGGTTTCTCACAGGGACGTTGGGCTCACTGCTCACTGGCTAGAAAGCCCAAAGGAACCTTTTGTCTTCATCTCCCCAACACTGGGATTGCAACTGAGTTACACTACTTCTGGCCTGTATTTATTTTTCTCCCTGAGACAGGGTTTCTCTGTGTCCTGAAACCCACTTTGTAGACCAGACCTGCCTCTGTCCCACAAATTCTGGGATTAAAGGCATGCCACCACCATTGCCCACCACCCATCTGGCTTTTTACGTGGGTGCTGCAGAATAAACTGAAGTCCCGATGCTTGCAAAGCAAGAACCCAACTCAATAAGGTACCAGCCCCAATTTGTGCTTTTAATAAAATCTTAGGTAATTAGGCACAGACTGAGCATCCCTGACCTGAAAAGCTTGGCATGTGAAGCTGTTATACTTGAACTCATTTTGTTTCATAATATTTGTATAGACTTTACTGGCTGAGGAATATTAATAAAAAATTGAAAACCAAAATAAGAACCATATTGAGTGTCAATGCCTAAAACCTATAGTTTCTGAGCACTCTGAATATCAGATTTTCAGATTAGGGACGTTCAACCCATATAAAATATTAATTCTAATAACACTAACTTTTCTAAGAAAAATATTTATCTTATTATTAAGCTTTTGAACACTTAAATTACTTTTAATATTACTAAGGATGAAAGAATAAGCACTTAATTTACTTTCATACAATAAAACCACTTTTGTAAAAACAAATGCTATCAAAACCAAAATGCTGTTACCTTCCTTTTTCGTGTAGAAGTTCCGGGTACATCAGCATCTTTCTCTTCTTCCTTTGAGGCAATAAAACATCCAACTTATGAAACATCCTAGATCTCATCATTTGGTAGTTATTCTTTTCACACCTTAGAAAATTCATAATGCATATTCTATGGTACATCACTGAGTCAGTAAAGTCCCTCCCCATTAAAATTTTGTTTTCAATCTCAAGTAAATTCTAAATATGATAGCAACAGTTACATATTGTCCTGAACAAAGGCAATTTTCTAACAACTTTAAGCTAAAATCTACATTATTTAGTATACTATAATATGTAGTATGTTATTGTAAGCAAGGACACTGAAATAAGTTGCTTACCTCAGAGTCAGATAAAACTTTCTTCTTCATTGAGTTGTAGAGTGGAATTATGTTATAACAAGTCTGATCCCTAAATAATAAAAGAAAATGATGTATAATTAAAGCTCAAAAAACTCTACTATGAAAGTACAATTATTTTATCACCAAGAACTTATTATATCACTTGAATGTATCTATTACTTAAAAAATGTGTTGAATAGTCAACTGAAACCAATATTTCAAAAGTCTTTCTATCTTAGAAGCTATTACCAATACAAGGCTAGCCTCAAACTCAGAGATGTGCCTGCCTCTGTTTCTTGACGGCTGGGATTACTGACTACACTACCATCAGCAATGTAATATAAATTCTTTACCTGTACTCCAAGGTGATGGCATGACTTTATTTTGTCGGTGGACCTAGGATTAATGACTGGACGTAGGATCTATCAAAAACTAGTCTAGTGCTTAATCACTAAGCTACAACTCCAACACCCAATAATATTTGAAAGCAATGTGTTTTCATAAACTAATCCAAAACTTTTTCTCCTTCACTTAAAAATGAATTTATTATGTAATTCTATAGACTGTTTGAAAGAGATATCAAAGATAAATCAACACATGTTACCAACTTCATTAAATGTAAAAGCATAGTACTGAAAGTCCCCAAACCACAGTGAACAGAGAATTGTCACAGGATACTGCTGAAACAGGATCTCATGGTGTAGTATCACCACAGTGCAACTAAATTTAATTATTTTATAATTATTGTTACTCATAGTAATTTTGCTATCAACCATATATAGAAATTACCTGTAACTCCGCAAAAAACCATTGATTTCAAAGAAAGGGATGAATCCTAAGGTAATACGAAGAAAGACTTGCTTGTAACAGTTGCTCTCAATCTTCCTAATGCTGTGACTCTTTAAAATCCCCAACCATAAAATTATTTTATTGCTACTTCATAACTGTAATTTTGCTACTGTTTTGTATCATAACATAAATACCTGACATGCAGGATATTGACTACCAAAGGAGACATGACCTACAGGTTGAGAACCACTGGTTTAAAAGTCTGAATATTTCCTCAAATATAAAAAAAAAATAAAAGCTGGTTGTAGATGTGTGACCATTTAAAATACAGCATTACCTCTTTTTAAACAGAAAAACAAAAATTCCCCGACATAAATAGTGACATTAATATTCAACTGGAACAGTCTCTTATACCAAAACTTTGTTTCTGCCTTTGGCTCCAATTTATATGATTCAATTCATTCTAAGGACACCTAACAGCTAAGCAAGGGAGGAAGTGTTTCTGTTTCAATGGTAGTTACTGCCCTTACTAAGTTATGGAATATTAATTCATTAGAATAGAATACAAACTTTGAGAAAGAACTTTTTTTTTTTTTTTTCTTTTTTTGGGGGGATGTTGAGATGTCTTCTGAGGAGGGCATGGTAGTTAACCCCTTTAATCCCAACCTTTCAAAGCAAAGGCAGGGAGATCTCTGAGTTCAAGAAAGTAAGAGGAAGACCCAAAACAATAAATGAGACTGTCTTAATGTTGCCTAGGTCATTCCCAACCCTGGCTCAGTTTCCCAAATAGCTGGGATGACTTCAGTCTTGGAAATTCTAATTTAATACCCTGCTGTACTGCCTAATATTTTGTTAATAAACTTGACAGAGTAAATATGTATAATGTTAAATTGAAATGTTCTCAAATCAAATCACAGACGCTATTAAATTATGCAATTTGGCAAAGGGAAACTTCCTCACCTGGAAACACCAGATAATGCCTACCACCTATAAGACTACACATGGTTTAGAAGAGACAATGAAGGAAAAAAAAATATTTCATGTTTAACAAGTCTTAACTGTGATATTTAATGGCAACTTGTTGGATTGGGTTTGGTAGTTGACAGCACTTGTTGAACTTGTAGAAAACCCCAGTTTGGTTCTCCAATGCTCACATGGCAGCTAAAAGCCACTTGTCACTCCAGTTCCAGAAGATTTGACACCTTCTGGCTTCTGTGGCTACTGAATCCATGTGGTGTATACACATTCAAGAAGGTAACAGCATCCGTGAATACATATGTAATTGTTTGGAGGCGATTTTATTTTTTTCTTTCTTTTTCTAAGATAGGGCCTTACTACTTTGTAGCTCTAGCTGGCCTGGAACTCTACAGCTAGACCATGCTGGCTTCAAACTCACCTAGATTCACTCTTTCTGCCTCCCTGGTGAAACAGGAAAGGCAAGTTTTCTATTTTAAAAGAGGAACTATGTTTATGTGACAAGATCACCTATGTAAAAGATAATTGCAGTTAACATTTTACTACTTCACACTTTAAATCATTTTACATTTTAAAATCACATCATTAAGTATTACAACTATTATACTGAAGCATGTGTAACTCACTTTATAAAATGCAGAAGAAGATCTGTAACAAATTTTGCAGATTTCACAATTGGGCTTCCTGGTTCATTAAACGTTCGTGTATTATGTTCTATATATCGAACTTCCCACATCAGGGATGAAACGCGCCTAAAAAAAAAAAAAAAATGAATACAGAAATTTTAATCTCATATTTGTACATATATGTGCATAATTTAAAATTATGACATGGCATTTTAGTTTCACTCTTAAACATTTCATCTTAAAAATCTATCTCTAAAATTTAAAACTTTAAAGGAATCAAACTCATTCATAACAGAAAAATTTATTGTATAGAAAATATCTGAAATAAGACATACCAAACTATTAACAATGCTATTGTTTAGAAGGGGGGATATCCATAGTAAAGTGGCAGAAGAGGAACAATTAATAGTTTTTAGTTTTACTCATTTCAGAAATATATGATATCACCCCCCTCATTTCCATACAAAAAGGAAACCATTTTAAATTATACTAGTAGCATAATTAACATGTGGAGATGAAAGGTAATCAATAGAATGTTAATAAATCATAAAAAGATGATGAGAATCTGCAAGAAACAACATTTGGCACAATGCTAAAAGAAGTCTGGGGCTTCATAATTTTATATCTAAAGTAAAGGAAAATCTAAAGACACAGTTAACAGTTAATCTTACTTGTGAACAGATAAATTACACAGAATTAAAAGCATGCAACTATAGCTATAAGTATGTACATAGAAACTTCCATAAATCCAAAAACATAAAATAAGGCATTAAATTACTAGGAGGCAAAACTTATACTAGTTTAACTAAGGAATGAGTGGCATCAGAAGAAAATAATAAACTGTAAAAAGACACAAAACGATAATACAAAAACCTTTAAACAGTGTAATATCATTTAAAAACATTGTATTAAATAAGTACATGACTCAGATTTTTTAATGCATTAGCAGGCGGGAAACAAATGATTTCTATTTACACACGCACTAGTTACTTTTAATTATAAATGGGTTATAAAGATAGATTAACAGCAAAGAAGCCTTTTTAAGTCATGCCGTAATCCAACAACTACTGAATCTACCTCACATCCTGCTATGTTTTGCTCTATCCCATAACACTATGTATAAATTCTCCTAAACCTTAATGAATCCAGGTCTAGGAATATAGTTAATATTCTCCATTTGTTCTGCTCAACTTCTGTACTGTATAGTGGAAACCTTAAATATAGGCTGGCAAAAAAAAAAAAAAAAAAAAAAAAAAAGTATCTTAGGAAAAGTGTTCATCTCTTTTTCTATGAAGAATTACCAATAATTATACAACAGCAAGTAGACCTAACACCAATAAGATATTTCAAGCCAAGTTGAATTCTATTTTACTATGCTCAATTGGTTCCCACCCACCAGGAGATACATATGGCAGGTAGGAAGACTTTTCTTTTCTAGCTCACATGTCAGTAACATTGCTGCTGAGAAGGCCTAGGCTAGCTAGTCAGTTAAGGACAAAGCAGTGTTTTTAGTCCTATATAAAAGGATATAACTCAAAACAGCAGTAAGAGAACAAGAGTTACATTTTATACTGACATATCAGTATAGGGTATGAATAAAACCTTCCTTAAGCACTGCAAAAATGTAACTGACCATAAAAAAGTTTTAATGCAAATATTATGTACATTAAAGTGTTGGTCTATTAAGCAATAGACACTAAGAAAAATAAAATTAAATATATAATTTCTCTCTGAACTATAGATTTAAACATACTTCTGCAAGTATTTTAGGCAGCCTTTAACCTCAGCACTTGGGAGGCAGAGGCAGGTGATTTTGAGGACAATATGATTTACGTGGCAAGTTCCAGGATGTCAAAATGTCAAAGGATACACAGTGAGAAGACCCTGTCTCCAAAAAACAAAAAACCAAAAAACTTTATCCCGAAGAAGTTAACCATAATAGCTTAATTAAAAACTATAAAAAAAAACTTTTGTGAACACTTTCTAACTGTATTTTCACAGGTGTTCAAAAGCTCAATAAACAAAAGATTTATAGAAAAATCTATTAAGTATTCTAGTATATTACTAAGAGAAATAAAATCTTTGACTTGGTTATAAATCAAGTATGCATTCATAATCCCATAGAAAAGCAGCATCAACATTGTAGGAAACTCTCAAGAAATGCAGAGTACAAGGACCTACTGAAAAGTTGATTTCGTATTTCATATTGTAACTTGCCCCATATGTGATTCATTTCCATCTATGCACACAAAACTGAAAATATTGCCATAAACTGTTAGTAGTTAAATGAAAGAATCCTCTAGAGTTATTTTTTCATCAGAAACATCAAATGGTTCTAACCTGTAAAACCTGTTTTCCAGTCTTTGTTTAATTGTACTTAGATCCGTTGGATATGCCACCACAGTGCAGTACATGGGATAAGCTTGCAGATCCACAGGGGCCACAAATGCTGAAGCAATATCTAAAATAAATAAGGTTATGTATCCATTTTCTGTGTTTTAACATTCACTGGTACATTGAGATAAAGTAAAAATAGATAAATATATCAGGTTATCAATACAAATCGAGCAAAATTGAGAACACTGTAGATGACTTTATTTTATTAAACTACATTAATCCTGAAATATTAATGAAACTACTTAAGATGATATTTATAAGATGACATTTTAAAGTTTCTATTTTATTACACTTTGGGGCTAGGTATACAGCTCAGTAGTACAGCATTTGCCAACCATGTGTAAGGCCATCAGTCTGACCCTCAGCAACATACGGAAGAGGAAACAAAAACAAAAACAAAACTTCTAGATTTTCAAAAGCAATTTTTATGTGACTTTTTTACTTTCATTTTCACAAACCAGGAAAAATCAGACCACAGTCCATGTTCTTTCCCTTTGCAAAGATCTGTCAAGCCAGGAGAAAACAAGCACAAACTATCCAAATAATTAAATTCAAGTTTTGACTACCTTTCTCTTCCAGTTTACATCCTTTCAGTTGAATTTTTCGAATACCTGTGGCATTTTATGGCAGACTCATGAAATTTGGATATAGAAAAGTTCATATAACTTAAATGGATTTTCTATACTGAAGCACTTTTATTATTTACCTAGGGTCATCAGCTGATTTATTCCTCCAACAATTCTTTCACATTCTTCATCCCTGGGATTGGCTCCCCATTCTCCATCAAGAGGCTTATAGATTAGTGACCTACATTCCACATCAGTTAAAGGAACACTGGTACCCAACTCTTCTGGAAATACAGCTGAAATACAGACAGAAAAACACATCAATGAAAATCTTCCATAACTATTAGTGAGTATTCCTTTAGAAATAATTGATGTTACAAACAAACAAAAAAATAAATCACCATTTTCATAATGAAACAATTTTAAATGCAATAAAATATATCCTTTAAAAAAGACATCACATGAAAACTAAATGATTACTTACACCTAAAAAGTATACAATAGTCAAGTTATACCTAGAAGAAAAACTATTTCTACAAAAATAAATTTCAATTTTTTATCCACTTCATAATTCAATTGCCATATTTACTTTACTAAAGTACCTTCAATGATAATAAACTAATGAAAATTTCCATATTTTAATCAAGACCTCACAATTTCTAATATAGGGACAAAGAAAATTATGAATTCCAAGAGGAAAAAAATCTTAGGTCTTTCATTTGTGAAGTGATGGGTTTTATATGTTTAAATCTTTAACATTGAACCTAAGAAAATTTGAAGCAGTCTTGAGGCTGAATCTACACCAGGTAGTATAATTTCCTTTGAACTAGACTATAACAGCAACCAAGCAACCACTGTATGCAATCAAAACAACTACAAATGCATAAGTATGTATACTCAAATAGAACAAAAAAAATGTTCACCAGCACCACCAATGAACACACTTAAAGACATACTTAAATAGTTAATTAGTATCATTAACTTTTTAAAAAGTAGTCACAGAATTAGAAAGTCAACTGCATTTCTTTATCAGGCCAATTCTGAGGTCATGATTAAATCATTTCAAATTCAAAATGAGATTTAAACTCACATAGACAAACCAAGAAGCCATGACATGACTGTAAGTTGATATCTTTATAATTTCTATCTTACAGTATTCTCACTTGAGCAGCAAAATGAAAATGTTTATTACTGGCACTAAATGAACTAAGTGTACACCAACATTATCAACATGAATTATTTTTTTATTTCTAAGGTTTCCTGACTGAGTTTATTTCCTATTTAATATTTATTAGAAACACGAGGCAAGTTAGAACATCAATAATTGAAATTTATATATTTATTCAAATGTATGGGTGTTTTGCCCAAATGTATGTTGTGACCCAAGTGTATGACTGATATCCACAGAGACCAGAAGAGAGAGAGGGTCAGATTTCCTACAAGTAGATTTATACATGGCAGTGAGTATGTGGGAGTTGCGAACCAAACCCCAGTTCTGGAGAAGAGAGGCTAGCGCTTTTAAATGTTGAACCATCTTCTCCAAGTCCTCTTATTTTTTAAAGACAGAATTTCACTATGTAGCCCTAACTGGCAAGCAAGTTCAAAAGAGATGAGTCTGGCTTGAAACTAGAGGGTTATCTCCAGTAATTTTGGGGTATATTAACTACTCAGAAATAGCATTTATAAAGGTTTATTTCTATAATGCTAAAAATGAGTTATTTTTCTTTGTTAAAAATTTTTATCTGATGATATAGGTATATACCATTTAAAAATAAAAACTATTATATAAAAGTTTCTAAAATACAAATAAATCATTTATAATCTACAATATACTGCTTACACCTCTTTTAGGCAATGTACAAACTATATCCTACTTTTAAAAACTTGAGACAAAACCTGATACTCAAGTAGAAATTATAATCACCCAGCTGCAGGCATTCCCTCTTTTCCAGAGTGAGGAACATGTCATAGTCACTTCCCCAGGACTAACTCTTCAACCCCAACTTTCCTAGCTGTAAGTAAAGTGATGATTACTGTGATTAATTGTAACTGCCCCTAGCCAGGGATCACTCAACATCTGTCACATATAATGGAATGTAATTCTGAAAGAATAGAAAGGCAATTGTTTAGATGGCAAAGAATGAGTACCAAGAAAATGATTTTGAGACTTGGGAACCCACCAAGAGCAAATACAAAATCCTGTTGATACTTCCACGAAAAAGCCTCACCTCTTAATGACAACCAGGACTATTACACAGTGAAATTGTCTTGAAAAACAGAAAGAAAAAAAAAAAAAAAAAGACAAAACAAAAAACAACTAAACAAAAGTCTTTGGACCTCTCCTTCAATAACCAATTTAAAGGATAAATGATAAAACACCTTTCTATTTTGTCATAATATATTATTTTCAATCTCCCCTTTAAGACAAGAGGTCCCAGATAGGATTGTCATTCATGTTCACTGATGAACCTTGTATAATTATTTAGTTAGTAGTAGGCTTATAATTAATATTTTTGTTGAATATTTTATATTTGTTAGTCACAATAACCTTTATAGTATCAAGTTTTGTCTTTTGTGAGTCAGGTTCTTAGAGTGCAGCCAGAGCTAGGCTTGAACACATGTGGTAATCCTCCTACCTCTGACTCTTGAATTCGGGGATTCACCTCCAGCAGTAAACAAGTTTTCTTATTTAAAAAACAAAAATCTCTATGGATGATAGGATGGCTCAGAGGGCAAAGCTGCCTCCCATAAAATCTAACAGCCCAAGTACAATCCTTGGCACCCAAAGTAGAGAGAACCAATTCCTGAAAGTTATCCTCTGACTTCCATAAACCTGACATTACATATGTGACCATACACATCTCACACACACACAACACACACACACACACACACACACACACACACACCCCTCTAATTCTAATTCCACAAGGTATAAACAGACCTAACATACACTTACCGTTATTAGGTATTAGTTCCATATCCCAAGGACTCATCTTTTCTGTATCTCCATTGTCCCAGCTTTAAGAAAGCAAAATTATTCCATTAATAAAATCTGAAAATTAAAATCACATTAAATAATTGTGACAGCGCTTTAAAAAAAAAAAAAAGGTATTTTTATTCCTTTACTGGTAAGAAAAATTTAAGAACCTGGCCTAATTGAAAAATATAACCAGTGTTTTCTTACCAGACATTGTAACATTGAAACAGACTATCAGGGTATTCAGGCTGAAGAGGCTCTTGACTTTCAATTGTTCCAAACCACCAAGCATCATCTATTACTGACCTGAAGCGGTCACCTGAAAGAGAACAAGAGCCATTATGTGTCAGCATGCTGGCATGTACTGTTGCTTTAGTTAACCACCTTTTCCTAAAGTTCCTAAACTAGACAATTTCACAAGACAGAAGATCCATATATTCCAAAAATAAATAGTAAGTATACTATGGGTTACTTCTGACTAAAAAGATTTATAGCTTATTTAAAATTTTTTACTTCCTATTATTTCCTCCAATTAATAATCAAAAATGCAGATTAAAAGCAAAATCATAAAAAATTCAGCTTGCTCCCCTCCACCTTTATTACCCTTACACTATACTAGCCAATCACTCTCCTTTCCATTCTAAAGGGCAACAAACAAAGAAAGAAAAGTGAAAACTGGCCATCTTTTTAGAAGAAGAAAGTATGCCTTTTGTCTATTTCCTTATCCAATTGCTATGGTTATATCACTAAAATTGTTTGTAATAAACACTGTAAATAAGCTGCAAGGGTCACTGATTTTAATGTCAATATTTTGGGCTTCCTGTTGTCATACAAGAACTGCAAGGTACTTTTATCCTTTGTGTAGTGTTCTTCTCTTTTGTGGCTTTCATAGCACAGAGTTTTCTCCTGAAAGAATAGGCAAATCTAAACAAATGAATTCAAATAAAAATATTCATGTAACTGCATATATTAATTGGTTTTTAACTGTCTTCATGTAATCAATAATTATGTTATCTATATTACGACAGTGTAAATAGTGTCTTCTACTAAAGTACTTTTCATTTTAATGCAAAATTAAGGAATAATCAATTAAATTGCCAATGAATTGGTCAGTTATTATTTTTAAGACATTTATTTTATCATGTTTAAAAAAACTGACTTAAAACATTTAGGCAGATATGCATAAAATAACAGTTAAAATCAGAAAAACAAGGTAATGAATCTTTTAAACTATAATTCTTTTAGAATTATGATTAAAAGAACATATTTTACAAACTATTATAAACTACCTAATTTTGACTGGGAGAATTGCATACAAATTTAGATTTAAACATGACAGACTATTAAGTCTGTTCCTCAAATGTGTATTTAGGGATAGTGAACTTAAAGAGTTTTCTCTAAATCTATGAGAACTATGGTGGTATTTTGTTTATGATCCAACAAATAAAGCTGGCCACAACAGTTAGCCAGAGGCCCGGCAGTGGTGGTACACACCTTTAATCCCAGTACTCAGGAGACAGAGGCAAACAGATCTGTTAATTCAAGGCCACCCTGAGCTACACAAAATTGATCCAGTCTAAAAGAGAAACAGAACTCACACAAAGGTGATCTTAGCAGTAGAGAGGAATGTAAGGCGGGAGGAGACAGGAGCTCAGTGACGTGTGAGAGATGCAGTCTGACGACAGAATCGCCCTTTTAGTCTGAGCACTGGTAGAGGTGAGAACACTCTAGTGGCCGGCAGCAATGACCCCAATATCTGTCTCTGAGTTTTTATTAACACCAATTAGAATTTGTGCTATAGAGAACATTACAAAAATGTGAACTTAACAGACCAGTTTCTTAGGACTCTCCCAAGCCTGACAAGCTTTGCCACACGAAGTGTCAGATACTGTGTATTAATCTAGCTACAATAGACAGTCCTGTTAAGTTATTGATGATGAGTACCGTCAGAGTCAACCATAACACATTCCTGGTGATCTTACTTGGCAGAAGACAAATAAACGTCATGTCAAAAATAAAAGACCAACTAGATACTGAGTAGTGAAGATATAATAATCTACAAATATAAAAAACTAACAGGTCTAAATAAAAATGTTGTGATGTTTATTTGATTCGAAATATCTGATTTTCCGACACATTTGTGACACAGTTTATTTCAATACAACCATACGTAAAAATGTATTCCATTGATTCTACTATTCAAATGAAATAAGTTTCTTGCAATTCCTTTATTTTCCTCAAATAATTTTCACTGCTTGAATTTGTTTGTTTTTCTACACATTTAATGTTTCTATAACACAAGTTGTATAAAGCACTTTTCAATTTAGTTTTCTATAATAGCACCCCCCCCCCAATAATGTGAATTCAACTCTTTTTTGAAGATTTCCTTCTTGGTGATAATGTCTTCTAGATTCCTAGAGATTGCTTTACATTTTTCCTGTGCTGGGCTTTAAGAGGATGGCATAGTTTTCTTCTGTTTTACACTCCTTTCTCCTTTTTCAGGTAAGCAAACAAAATACTCCTTCACTATGGAAATTTAATACATGTGTGTCATTACAATGTTTTTATTCATGTTCCCGCCTGCTTCCTTCCTCCACTTACAACTAAGTTTTACCAGATCCATCAAGGAAAACAACATGCCAGTGTCTTCCAAAAGCACCAGAAAAAAATAAACTGATCTACTGACTGATGCAATTTGTTAAGCCATGCCATTTACACATCTACTACAATTCCCTTCTAGGAGATCAAACAGTGGATTTGTTTGAAATTAAGTAGTAGTCAATGAATAGTACTCCCAGTTGTGTAATTTAAAATAGCTTAAAAGCCTGACAATCTATTTTAAAATCTCAGATAGTTATGAATAATAAAAGCAGTTCAATGTTTTTGATATTATTATTAATGTGATTGAATAAATATTTAATTCAATACATAAAACAACTGAAAAAATTCTAAAATAATATTGTAATAGTTAATACAATGGAACAAACATGTTTTGTTTTGAAATTTAAACATCAACTAAAGTATTTTCATTCTCAAAACTTAAAATTGGCATTTCACTATTAGCAAACTTACAAATTATAAAAAGGCTTTCCTAACTATGAATCATAGTAAATCATTTACAAAGGAAAGGGAAAGATATACAGAACACCTATGGCTTCTAAATCAATTACCCACCTATATTCCACCGCCTATATTTTGCGTCATCAAATTGTTGTCTCAAGACTAGGAAATCTATAACGTCAGGCATATCATGGTATCTATTACAAATAGAAACAAACTGATTAGGTCACACACCTAAATATATCTAAGGTATGTTCAAATTTATTTCAATCTTGAAAAATACTCCAATACTATCAAAGCACTGCCTTGGTATCAGTCCTTACTTCATGGTAAATGATCCACCGGTTAGTTTACCAGTATCAGGATCTAGAAAAGCAAGTTTAAGGCAGCAAAGGGTAGGCAATCCCACTTCATACTTTATACCAACGATCTTCATCAGTTCTTGTTCCTACAATACAGAAAACAAGAATTATCACTGCACTGCACTGCTTGACCAGGTCAGAGATGGATGCCTGGGGTTTTCCTGATCACTATCTGTTTGATTTACTGACACAGGAGTCTCTTATTGAACCTGTAACTAGAGAGTCTGGCTTAAGTCTGACTAGCTTGCCCAAGTCCCTATCTGTGCCTCCCAAGTGCTGAACTAAGAGGATAGAAGAACACAAAGACAAGCACCACCCCTACATCTCAGGGAACCTGAGCAGCTGAACTGCGGCCCTCAGACTTTCATGGAACCACATTCTGTACTGAACTATTTCTCCAGTACCATATAGTTTCTTACAGTCAAAGAGCAAACCATACAACTTCCTTCATAATTGAAAATGCATCTTGCATACCAAGAAACATGCCAATATCATACCCTTAGTTCCATTTTATGCCATGGCTGTTTTTTAGGATTGATACTATAAATTTTATTTTTCCGGGCCATTTCAACGTATGCTTCATGTCCTTGTCGGAAATAATAAACCTAAAACAAACAAACAAATAAATCGAAACTAAAGCTGTAAGATAACACTAACATTGAAGAGAAAATCCAATTTAGACATTATATAAAATGTCTAATGCTGAATTTTTAAATGTTATTCCTCACGTTGTCTAAAAGACAATCAAAACTGAAACACTCTAATTAAAAACTCCTTTTTGTACATACTCAGAAAATTAAGATGCGCAGATGTTTTGTTTTTACTTCATTATTTTATTTTTTAATTCAAAATAAGTTAATCCATGTGACTAAGAAAGTAATTTATGCAAGGCAGTGGTGGTGCATGCCTTTAATCCCAGCACTCTGGAGGCAGAGGCAGGCAGTTCTCTGTGAGTTTGAGGCCAACCTGGGCTACAGAGCAAGCTCAAGAAAAGTCTCAAAAGACCCCATCTATAGATGAAGAGCTATAGGCAATTAATGTATCATTATCCTAAAGGGACAAGCCCCTTGACAGTAGTCAGTCCTAAACAAATACACATATTCAATACTAAATGGACCCAGCAGGTGGCATTTACGTATGGATTTGTAAAATAAATAAATAAAGAAAAAGGTGTGCATTTCAAAAGGGTGAAACATAGTAGTTGGAGGAGACGCAGAAATAATAAACAGTACTGATAATATCTCAAAAACTTAAAAGAAAAACTATAGTAGAAGAAATCTTAAAAAGAGATGTAAAACAGCAATTCAATTCTTTTGTTAAAATATGCCAGTTTTAAACATGGCAACAAATTTTCTGTTCTTTTATAATACTTAAATTATCACATATATTGGTGAATATTATTACCAGATTTTTGGTGTATTTTTTTCAATAGTCAAAGATACTTTGTTTTTGGAATCTACCGTAACCTTCGAGAAATATGTTTCAAGAGCTATAAAAGAAACTGAGGTTAATACTTGAAAAAACTTAAATAACTTTGAGACTTTCAAAGTTAGAAGTACCTCATCACCCATTTGTGGCACAAATGGACATCTTCTGGGAAGTGTATCCGTAATCCATGTTGAAGGCAACCATTCTTCTAATGTAAGACCATTTTCAGTTAGTTCTCCTACGGCCAATCTCTGAGAAAAGTGTGGAAAAGCATTAGTAGTACAGGGAAATGAGCTCTGTACACCTAGAAATGAAATGCTATTGTATTACCTGAACTTGAAGACTATGCAAAAAGCAAATTTATTATCCTGTTCTGTATACTGATAATCATGGGAACAAAAGTCCAGTCAAAAGGAACAATCCATAATACTTTACTCTCATTAAAGTATGTCCCATAAACAGATCCTGTGAAAATATTCTAATACAGCCAAACAACAGGATTAAAATACACCAAACAGGAGATTCTAATACAACAGTGGCTCGGACTGCATTTACCATCATTCAGAAGGTAAAAACTGAGGACAAATGTGCTATTCTCTTTGTTAAAGCTTCCTCACAAAATGCAAGGTCAATAAAAACCATTGCATTGCTATGAACCCAAATTATAATAATTTCTAATTATAGAAGTGAAATAAATATGAATTCATCCGATAAAAATCAAATAAACACCACAAATATATTCTTTTAATTTTCAAAGCTTCTTGGTAATAAGAAGCCAGAGCATACTAGTATTTAATTTTACGAGTAACATATTTACTTTTAAAGAAAGTTTAAAAAAAGGGGGGGGGGGTTGGCAGGTTTGGTGGGGGAAGCTGTCATTCTACATAGCCTTGATTATCCTACAACTTTTCTAGCCTCAAATTCACAAAAATTTGCCTGTCTCCCAAGTGCTGGGATTAAAGACATGTTAACTATACCTAGCTAAGAATAGGTAAACACATATTTAAAATTTTTCCAATTAAACAAACATGTCTATTATAGTACTGTCTTTAAATTTTAAAAACTTGCAGATAATAGCACATGGGCAGGGATCAATTCTCTCATTGTACCATGTGGGACCCAGGGATCAAACTCAGTTGGCCAGGCTTGGTTGGTAGCAAGCTTCTTCACCTGCTATCTCCACAGGCCCTTCTTACAGTACTTTAGACAGCAGAGACATACAAATATTTATTTCAGAGAAAAAGAAACACCATCTTATTCTCCTTTCCTGGTTAAAGAATTTCATCTTCACCTTTAATGCCAGCACTTATGAGGCAGAGCAGGTGAATTTCCAAGTGAGTTTGAGACCAGTCTGGTCTACAGAGAGAGTGCCAGGACAGACTCCAAAGCTACAGAGAGAAACCTGGTCTCAAAACATTAAACAAAACAAAAAAACAATACAACAATATCAACAAAACAAAAAACAACCAAAAAACAAAAGAATTTTAGCTTTAGCTTTATGAATACAGGTTTTCTGTTTTCTTTTTTCATTACTCTCAAATTATCCAAACTCATTAAGTAAACAAACAAACACATTACTAACTCAGAAAGTGAAAACTTATAGTTTGGACACTATATTTGATGAAAACCTGCTACAAGTAGTAGATTGTACCCAATATTTGATTTGTATTTGCTTTATGGTCAACTATGGCAAGATTTTTTTTAAAATTCTTATTTAATTTATGTGATGTCTTCCCTAGAGATACTCTGTATTTTTAACAATAATGATTAGCATAGCTAAATATAAAGACCATTAGTACACAAAATCCCTTTTATTTATTTCACTAATGTAAATAAACCTCACTGGATCCGAAAAAAATGTTTAAAAATAAATGCTTAAATATTAAAACTATGGTTCGTTCTTAGTAAATGTTCTCAAGTGTCAAACATCCCAAACATTTGTGGCAACATAATCTCCATGTACTTTATTATTGCTTATCATATAATTATGAACTTTTTCAGTTGTTAATAAAACTCAAAAATGTTTGTGTTGGATTTGTCACATTTATGTTTTTAAATCATTTCCCCAGAAGAAAACACTAGAACTAAAAAATTTAAATCTACCTTTTGTTTTCTTTCTTTGGGCTTTTTTTTCTTTGGTGACGTTGATCCATCTTTTTCTTCATTTGCTTTTTTTCTTTCCTTTTTAATATTTTTTTGTTTCTGATTTTCAGATTCTTCCTCTTCATCTGAACTACTTTCTGCTTTCTTGGTTTTATGCTTAGGAACTTTCTTTGGTGGCTGCAAATTAATGCCAGCATCTGCTGTCCAATCAGAATAATCACTGGAGTAGTCACTAGAAGTGGAGAAGCAAATTTTAAATCACAGAGGGTATAGTTTTAAGATCATTTTACAAATATCTATATCTATATATATAGTATCTATATATATATATAGAGAGAGAGATAAAAAGCATGAATGAGCTAAAAGTTATTTCATTATGGTCAATTCCCAATAACTTTCATTATCTATAAACAAATTTCACAACTTCCTATAGAAAAATAAATATAAAACATTTTATAATTTCAAGAAGCATATTGTCCTACATATGTGTTAATAATACCTGGCATATTAGAAATAAGGAATGGTATATATCTTTTTCAGTTCAAATAGAAGTAGAAAGAGGCCTGGAGAGCCAACATGCATACACCACAATAAACAAACATAGGAATTTCTTTTATGAGGGTGTGGTGATATATTATTTATGATTTAATAAAGCTTGCCCAAAGATCAGAATGCAAAGCTAGCCACAGCCATAGAGACCAGTCTGTGGTGGTATACACCTTTAACACCAACAGACTCTGAAGACAGGCAACATTTCAAAGCTTCCCAGGGATATATGAGTATGAATCTGTCTAAATGAGAAACAGAGCTGACTCCTTCAGTCCCAGCACTAGAGAGAAATAAATAGACAGGAACTCAGTGTCTCATGCTGTGGTCTAGCAATTAGTCCCCAGTCATGTTGCGATCAGGACCCTTGATAGAGGTAAGAGCTCTCTGGTAGCTTGGCTGCTTTGCTTTTCTGATCTTCAGAAACCCAATATCTATCTCTGGGTTTTTAATTGTGTTACAGATCTTGGAATTCTTTTTAGTCTTTGAAGTGCTTGGAATTCATTGTTAAGCGCTCTAACACTGAAGTAGCCAAAGTATGAAATTCTTTATTTTTAAAATAGGGCCTCACTAGTTCTGGCTGGCCTTTAACTCACAGAAACTTACCAGCTTCTGCCTCCAGAGTATCCAGAGTAAGGAAATTAGAGACATGCATTAGCATGCCTGGCTTAAGGATGAAGTTCTTAACCAATGTGAATTCTCATGGTAGGCAGATCCTAAACTGGCAGCTGAAAATTGTGCCTACACAGTAGGAAGGCTGTACTCATAAACATTACTTAGCATGTAAAATGAAGTTAATTTCAGGGTAGGAGTGTGGCTTAATGGTAAAATGTTTTTTCCCTAGTATATACAAAGTCCAAGTTTGATGAGCCACAGGACCACAATAATACTATTTTATCTACACTTCCATTATGGAGAAGCATACAGGATGGATTCTCTTACATGCCACTATCAATCATGCTCACCATTATCTTTACAGTTTACCTTTTACAGATACACTAATCCTGATATGGTATCCTAAACATATCTAGCTATATTGTCTTCTGTTAATTTTAGTACATAAGACTATTTGCTTGTTTTACATAGATTTAAGTAAAAATGTCTTAAAGAAATTAGTTAGATTATGTTAAAATCTATAATCACACTACACTAAACCAATATTAACCAGTAAGCTAAACAGCAGATTTTGAACTATGGTTTTAACCCATCACTGACTTTTTCCCTAGTCTAAATCATCTTTATTGTCATTTACCTGGTTCTTTCCATCAGAATCAAAGTAATAAAAAAAAAATGCTTTTTAATGCGGATTTTTAAAATGATTGTTGTGCATTTTTTTGGCACCTACCTATTTAGTTCTAGCTGGCCTAGATTTCACTATGTATACCAAGCTGGCCTC
Organism: Phodopus roborovskii; assembly: GCF_943737965.1. NCBI lineage: Eukaryota > Metazoa > Chordata > Mammalia > Rodentia > Cricetidae > Phodopus > Phodopus roborovskii. The sequence continues at coordinate 36,556,659 of NW_026125295.1, read as the reverse complement.
AAGCTTACAGAGATTCTCTTTTTATCTACATCCAAAGGGCTAGGAATAAACCCATGTGCTACCATACACAACCTTTAAAATGGCTTTTAAAGAATCTAAATAATGTTTTCAAACACTCTCTTCTAGTAAGGATTCTCTTCAGCTTATGCACTGACTGCTGGTCTCTAGAATATTCAATTCTTCATAAAGACTCAATGACAATAAAACTGCAGAAGCCATGTTTTTCACAACATTGATTCTCAATTGTTAACACCACCAATGCTCTTTCAGTGTAAGATTTACTATGTTGTCTCCTGATTTAAAATATACTATTTTAGCAGCTGAACCAAGAGAAAGTGAACTTGTTTTCACTGCTCTGCTTCAAAAACAGAAAACTATTAAATACTATCTATAGACATTTGTATATCATCATTAAGAATTACTATTGAGGGACAGGAATGCCTTTGATACTAGAACTGATTAGAATCTTGTAGAAATATTACAGCCTCACTTAATATTTCTTTTAAAAATGTATTTTAGGGACTGCTAAAGAAGAAAAAATATAGGGAACAACTAATAATTTCCTCCCCCAAGGGTATGTATTCCCATTGACCATTAAACCGCTGTTATGTAGTAGGGCTATTAAGCCTCTAAAAAATGTGAAATTCCACCATAAGTTGTTGAAGGATTGAGTTCTTGCTTGCATGATCAAAACAGGGTAGCAATTAGTAATAGCCCATAAATACGTCCACACAGGAGCTAATCTAATAGGACCTCTTTACTCTTATAATCTGATGCTTAAACATTCTTCAAATCCAGCAGTGAAGCTAAATTATAATTCTGTATGACAAATACATGAGTCAGAAATACAATAACAAGTAGGCAGATGAGTTAAAAACATCACTTTACAAATCTAGCTGCAATTTTTCTAGAGACACTTCAGAAAAAGGATTTAAACTGTTGTTAACCAAGGCCCTTTAAATAAAGTTTATATAAAAGATCTGGATAGGCAGAGGTAGAGCAGATGGAAAAGCAGCATGCCCTTCATTTATACCTGGAACTGCCATCACTGTGCCATGCGCGCTCTTCCTCTTCAGACGTCCCACCACTGACTGCAACCACCTCACCTTCCTGAGACAGGAAATAATGACTGCATGAGACGATGCCCAAGAACAATGGGATATCTAACACCTGACTTGGTAACAGAAAAGTACAATTCTTATATTTTTATTCAAAAAAGTCAAAACAAATGTTCATAAGGATTATCTATTAATAGCAAATACCTCTCAGATAATTACCAGGTTTCACTTTTATTCTTCAGATCTGAGAAGTGAATGCAGGATTTTGGACATGGAAGGTTCTTAGCTACATCTATAGCCTTGTGATTCTCTTTCCTGTTTCCCAAGTGCTAGAATTACACATTTACACGAATGCCAATAGGCTTCACTTTTAAAAGCCTAAGAATAAAATTTTTAAAATGATTGACATCAGTTAACTACACTGAAACTTATGTATACTTCTTGAATTTTTTAAAAAGCTGTTTTCTCTTTGTAGATAATTTTAGAATCTTAAAATTAGTTACATTTATACACATATACACAAATATATACACATATATCTAATATTAAAACAACTTTATGAAACAGGATATTCCATCACTAGCCTTATTTTATCCAATGAGAGATTACAACAAATCAAATAACATGTTTCTTCTCTTAGTAACTGTTAAAAGTTCAGAGAATATTATGGGTTAAGGTACTTTTTTCATTACTTTTTGGTATAAATCTTATGTATCTTCTTTATACAAATGTCATGTTCCAAAAATACCAGTCCCCAGAGTTACTGACTACTTTTAAGTGATTTCTTTAGTGTTTGTCATCTTGCTTAGACTTAACAAAGATTAGAAATAATCCATTATTTCAATATAAAATGCTTTAGAAGTTAGTTTGAGGCAGCACAAATGTTAAGAAAAAAAGCTTAATTTGAATCTAGGTCATTGTTGTCCAAAGCCTCGACAATTTTCAACAAGATTGATTCAGTTTTACTACATACTGGGCATATCCAAACCAGCACAAGAGGATAGTACTCTTTACAACTTAAACACTTTTTAAAATGTATTTTTTTTTATATATTTGTGTTGGTTCATGTTTACATTTGTACTACCTGTGTGCCTGTTGCTTGGAGGTCAGAGAAAGAGTTAGTACCATGGATTAACTAGAGTAATGGTTGGTTGTGGACTTGCTAGGACACAAAGGCAGGCAGGTGCTTTAGAAGAGCAGCAAGTGCTTTTAATAGCTAAACCACCTTTTCTAGCAACAGAGTATTTTATTTTTTAAAATTTTAAATAGAATATGATTATATCATTTCTCCCTTTCTCAACACTCAGCTGCCTCTCACTGGCCATTTCTTTATTACTGTCCATTTATTTATGTATTTACTACAAATAAAGATATAAACACAACCTGCTGAGTCTGTTAAGTTTTCATTCTTTTTTTTTTTTTTTTTTTTTTTTTTCTTAATTTCCTATTCCTATTTTGGCGAAGAATGTGAAGCATGTAACTATTCAAGTGTTTAGTAAACTAACTGAAATCCACAAATAAATGAGTTATTTTTATATTTCATGTTATTTCCTTAAAGGGAAAGAAAAGTAGAATAACTTTTCTAAATTCAAAACATTAAAAGACAAAATACTTCAACCACAAAAGTTAGGTTTCTTTCCATTAATAATTATTTTCTATTAACATATGCAAGTTTTTCTTAAAAAAAAAAAAAAGGAAAGAAAAGAAAAGAAAAGGAAGAAAGAAAGAAATTCCCTAAACAGCTTTAAAAGAATGCTGACCTTGGCTGAAATTTTCAGACCACTATGTAAAACTGTCAAAATAATAAACTGAACAGTAAGTGGTTTATAAACTTTTTTTTATTTAAAAGAATATTATAAATTTCTCAATGCTGTAGAATAATGATCTTGTACACTGTAAAGATTTATCACTAGTATTGGTTTAATAAAATGCTGATTGGCCAGTAGCCAGGCAGGAAGTGCCAGCCAGACACAGAGGAATCAAGATGAGAATGCCTTACTAAGAATAGGTATCAAACTACTTGGCTGAACATAAAAAAATTATGGGTAAATGTAAGCTGTAAGAGCTAGTTAATAATAAGCCTGAGTTAACAGATCAGTTTATAATTAATATAAGCCTCTGTGTTATTTGGGACTGACCAGCTTCGGGACCAGACGGGACAGAAACTTCTGTCTATATCTTAAAACTAAAGCTCTCATAAAGCAAATGATTTGCCCAAGTGTAGTCTTCCAAAATGATCAATAGATGGCAAGGTAGCAAAGACCTATTCATGAGGCTGAGAGACAGGATATCACTGTGCTTAGGTTTGAGCAATACATTGTCTCAATAACAATCAAACCTTCCCCTGAATTTCTCATATCAGGTGTAATTAATTTGTAGTTTTCTTGTTTTGCTAGAATAACCACATTGTTCTACTTTGGCTATAACAGAGCTTAAAGCCACTGTATAATAATGTAAATGTAATTGTTTAGGCAAGGCCACTGGTAATTCCTAAGAAAGCACAGAAGGCAGGTCTTGGGAGGCAGTAAAATCTGAACAAACTAACCACATGGAAAAGAAGAAACACTAGATTTCTTCCTGACGAAGAAGAAAATTTGCTTGCAAAGAAAAGTGACTAAAATGCTGTTTATTCTGGGTAATCTGAGAAAATGCTCTTTCCTTCTCAACAATCTTCTTTATTATTCAAAAACCTAGTCTGAAATATATATATATATACACACACACACACACACACACACACACACACACACACACACACACACTGGTAGAAAAAGAATCATAGAATGATAAAACTAAATTCTTTTTCTTTTAATTTTTACTTTTAAAAAATGTTATTGAGATAGGCTCTAAGTATTATTACCAAAACAAGCCTCAAATTTCTGGACTCAAATGCATCATGCCCCAGTCTCCAAAGTGCTACGATGCAGAAAGAATATTTCATGGCATCTGCGATTTGGAGACTAACACTGTGGATAAGGTCACACCAGATACTCAAGAAAATTCTTAAATATGCTAAACAAAAGCTATAACTTGGTTTCAAAATAGAATAGCTATCATTGTCTAAGGGAAACTCATCTCTCAATATTAAAACACAGTAAGAACTATGAAAGGAGAAAGGATTTAGACTGAAGTACTGTATAAGATGGCTGTTGTTTGCTGATTGATTTTGCTTAAACATTTGTAGAGATAGCTGTGCACAAGAGTAAAACATTAAAAAGCTATGAATTTGTTACTAAGATTAAAAATGTAACCAAAATGGTCAACTGCTTCTATTCTTGATAGTTATACTGAACCACAGCATCATGGTACCAATTTCATGGCTCAGATTTAATGTAAAGGGAAACCCATTTAATGATTAGTCGCCACTTAATAGTAACACAGATAAAAAGTTAAACATCTTTGGACTGGTGTTTTCTATTTTAGCCAGTCTGACAAGTGTAAGATGGTATCTCAAGAGTTGTTTTGATTTGCATTTTCCTGATGGTTAAGGATGTTGCACAATTTCTTAAGTGCCTTTTGGCCATTTGAGATTCCTCTACTGAGAATTCTCTATTTAGCTCTATACCTCACTTTTTAACTGAATTATTTGGTGTTTTGGTAACTAGCTTCTTGAGTTCTTTGTATATTTTGGAAATCAGCCCTGTCAGACGTGGGGTTGGTGAAGATCTTTTCCCATTCTGTGGGTTGTGTTTTGTCTTGTTGACTATCTCCTTTGCCTTACAGAAAAATTATAAAAGAAAAATAAAAACAAAAACAAAAAACAAAAAAATAGACCTGCAATAGATAGGTAACATCCAAAGGTGACAAAACAAAGTATAATAAAATGAATCAAAAAACATTACACAGCAGGCACAAGAATCAGAGACCCACACATTCCCACACTCAGGAGTCCCATAAAAACAGTGCTGAAATTTATAATATATACACAGAGAGGCTGGCGCAGACCCATGTCTGCTCCATGCTTGATTCTTCTGTCTCTGTGAGCTCATGTGTACTTAGCGTAGTTGATTCAGAGGGCAAAAGGAAGGAGAGTGGGAGGGAGGGAAGGGACCCCCAAAGGGAGTGGCACTATTAGAAGGTGCAGCCTTGCTGGAGATAGTATGCCACTATGCAGGCAGGCTTTGAGGTCTCTTGCTCAAGCTTCCCTTAATGTGACTGTCAGTCAACTTCCTGTTGCCTATAAGATACAGGACTCTAATCTCCAGCACCATGTCTGGTCTGCATGCTGCCTTGCTCCCCACCATGACAACGGACTGGGCCTCTGAACTGTATAAGTGATCCACCCCAATTAAATGTTCTCCTTGTTAAGAGTTGCCATGGTCATGGTGTCTCTTCACAGCAATAAAAATCCTAAGGCACAGGATTCCCATTAAACAGTATTTTGTACTTAACATACTATGCTCCCAAGGTATTCTAAACTTTTATCAATGAGAAGAATAATTAACCCATATGGACTATTTGTTTTGTAAATTTGAGACTGGATATGTGACATCTCTAGAAGTAGGTCTTTAGTAAATATATGGCTACTATAAAGTCTAAAATGTCATATCAAAATTACATATCAATGAATGCAAATAATGAAAGTCATATTTTAAAAATAAGTACAAATGAAATTTGTAAATGAGCTAAGATCTTACATCTGAAGAACTAGTCCCATTTTCTATCTCCTCCAAGGGCCTAGGCATTTCTTCCAGTGCAGATCTTGTACGGTAATTGTGTTGATTTGCTTGTTGCTTTTTGGAATCACCCAGATCCAGGAAATGCTCATGAGCATGATTCTGAAAAAAATAAAACTTACTAACAATAGGCTTTAAAGAACACATTTTCGTGTTTGACAGTCATACTATGGAAAATTCATACATACTTAAAGTACCACTGAAATGGACTGTGGTACCAACTAAAATTCTTTCTGAAATACATCTCAAAAAGTCAGCGACAAGCTGGGCACAAAGGCTCAATACTTTAACCCCAGTATTCAAAAGGCAGAGGACAGTGAACCTCTGTGAGTTCAAAGCCAGCCTCACCTACATAAAAGAGCTCCAGGGCAGCCAGGACTATGTAGAGATCTTGTCTAAAACCCTACCCCCAACCACAACCAAGTCACCTGCAGAGGGACACATGCAAATAACCAAGTAAAAATTGACAAAGTCATTGACAGATATATTCAAATATAAAACATTCCTAGAAAAGTTAAAGGAACTTCAAGAGTGAAAAGCAGATGCTATGAAGAAGCACCAGCTAAAGATGATTAAATATAAAAAGTAATCACTTAACTGGTAATAGGGAAAGGCAGCAGGTTGATCATAAAGGTGGAAATGTATTTTAATGAGTGAGGACGTTAAACGGGCTCTTTACTGCCCAAAGCTTTAAAAGAAAACAAATGTGACTCACAAATGCATGGAAAACACAGTTTTTGGAAGGCAGGCTGGAACAAGAGGACCTAGAGCTGAAATCCAGCCTCAATAAGAACAAATAACAACAAAAAACAAAACTCACAAAACAAAAAAATCCATCCCAAACAATGTTTTAAGGTTTCAGAACTGAGTTGAACAAAATGAAACAAAGCTTGTATTATTAGCTCTATCAGAGTCAAACCTGAGAATGCAGAAAGTAAAGCACAGTACTAAAGATTACCCTAAAACACAATGAACTTGGAAGCCAGAGAGATGGCTCAAATGAGAGCACTGGCTGCTCTTGCAGAGGACCAGAGTTCAGATTCTAGCACCCACACAGCAGCTAATAATAATCTGTTAACACTTCAGTTCCAGGGTTCTGTTGAATTCTGGATTCCACTGGCAACCATTCATAAAAATAAATCTTAAAAAAAAATAAATCTTAAAAAAAAAAAAAAAAAAACAGAATGAATGAACCTTGATACTAGACACCAAGGAGAACAGTAGGAAAATCTGACAGAAAGTAACTAGGAACCTAAAATTATATCCTCACTGCTGAATGTGAAATGAATGTTCACATACAAACCCAAGATTCAATCCAAACACATCTGTTCTAAATTTTATACAAATCTTTACTTTGTCAAACAATGATAAATCCACTATTAAGAATTTAATATCATTCCTTCCATTTGGCATACTCAAGTTCATGTCACACAAAATTGCTATGTTCTCACTGTGGTAAACCTCATCTATAATTCTGACACTTCTGGTAAGATAAATTCCTAATCAAAGAATCTAAGAAGCATTTTAAATGTTTATTGTTTGGCTTTTCTTTGGGGCAGGATCACACATCACACCTGGCTATTCTAAATGTCTGAAGGAATGACATGGTGAACAGAAAGCTGGCTGTTAAACTAGCACTTGTTTTCTTATCAAGATTCAACATGAAATCTACTTTATCATGTGATGATGCTTTGGCCAATGGTTAAGTCTGGCATGTTATTAAAGCAGTATCAAAGAGCCTTCCACAGGGCAAGCATATGTACTTTGTACTTTTCTCTTTTGATTGACCCTGAATTATATAACTTTAACTGAAGACTCCCACTATCCTCAGGTATGTGGTCATTTCTGGAAGAATAAGAAAATGGAAAATCTTCAGTCCTCACTAAAAAGCACCACTCTTGACTCTGTATTGTAAAGGTTATTTTTGTTTGTTTTTATAGATTTAAATTACATTTACTTGTGTTTGTCATCTGTGTTGCCCGTGTTGAGGTCAGAGGACAATACAGCCCAGCCAGTTCTCTTCTACCATGTTGGTTCCTGGTATCCAACTTAGCTTATCAGGCCTGGCAGCTGAGCCAACCTTGTCAACCTCTACCAAGGACTTCATATTTTTGGATGAGTCTAGCCTTTAATGGCTCACCACAAAGATTTTGTTCATGAAAAACATATTTCAACTTTTAAATGATTATAAACTAGTCGGAAACCAGTAATTTTTTTTCTTTTTTCTTTTCTTTCTTTTTTTTTTTTTTGATCACTACAATGATAATAAAGGCTTGCTTAAGAAGCTGTTTTATAAATGCTTTGACTCCAAAATTTAAGTTGAAGGACAAGTTACTGGGGAAAAGGATTTCTATTTTTTTTTTCCACAGAAAATGAAAAGATGTGGATTCCTTCCAGACTAATGTGGTTTAATCACGCCAGACCGCCTGAAACATAGTACAAGGTGATCCTACATTCAAAACAGCTGGACAAAACAGCCCTACAGACTACAGCCAGGATATCTGAATCTTCTTCGAATCCCCCATGACAGCGCCCCTTACCAGCAGGAAGTAGTTTGGAAAGAACAACGCCCAAATTCCCAAATATTGTGTATAAATGTTTGTTTTCATTTCATTGGACTTTGTTATATAAAATTAAATAAAATAATAAAAAAAAGACAGATGAAGAAAAAAAAAAAAAAAAAAGAAGCTGTTTTATATATTCTTCCTAAACTTCAGAACTAATGGCTCTGAAAACTTTCCAACTAAGCTAGAGGAGGGAAAATACAAGTCTCACAGGGTAGGGCCACCGAAATGACAAGAGGACAAAATACTAGGGACAATCTACCTGTCTTTATTTTGTAATTGTTTATGTTTTGATTATATGTCACATGATTTCCTGGCACCCATAGAGGCCAGATAAGGGTGGTGGATCCCCGGAACTGAAGACAGTTGTTAATGTAAAACCCAGGTCCTCTCTACCAGCAGGCAAGTGCTCGAAACCACTAAGAGACCTCTCCAGCCATCAACCCACCAATCTTGAGAGAAAAGGGCTGATGTGATTATTAATAACAGATAAGTATAAAACATCAACATAGGGAAAAATAAGTTATAGAATATACAATTAATAGAAGAACTGAAAATACTTTTCAGTTTATTGAATATAATATATATGTAAAAATTTGCATTTGGGGAAGAGATATGCTAAGAGATAGAAAATGCAAAAATAAAAGTTTTAAGTGAGAAACAAAAAAAAAAAATCCAAATAAGTAACCAGGAATTATAGCAATCTTCATTAGTATTATTTTGCTTATAATATTAATACTTATAATTTTAAAAGGAAGCCCTAAAATAGGGATTATATTTACCCCCACCACACTATTAAAGATCAAACTAATATTTACCTTTGAGACAGTAAGAATTTTATTCTCTTTTGCAACAGCTAAGTGTTTCCTTTTCTCTTCTGACCTATAACTCTTTATTTCTTCTTCTCCCTTTGCAGTTCTCCATTCTTCTTGTCTACTAAAAGAGAATATTAAAACCCATAAACATTAATCTACAATTTTACAACTTTTTCCTTTCAAATGAATGATAGTTATTATATTTTCATTCTAAGTGGAACACGTGGATCAGGACTTAACTAAAATAATAGAAAGAGAGTTTGTCTCTCCCCACATTTCCAACTGTTTCTGCTGTGGCAATTAGAAATCAAATAAAGTATTAAATCCGACAAGGTTATATCATAGACACCTTCTTTATTAGGTATATGGCTTGTGCTTAGACAATCTTACAGGTCAAATAAGATATATGCAATCTATTAACATCAGAGAGCCTTGAGGTTGAAACACCAATTCCTGAAGCACACATAATTTTCCCAGTGACAAAGAATGGACCCTACTACCCAAAAATAAAACCAGGTTCTATTCCAGACATCAAGGTGAAACTAAATAAATAGAAAAAGAAAAAAAAAAAACAAACAAAAAATTATTAACTTTGAATTTTAATTTCATTAAACTCAACTCCTTAGAACGAGATAGAGTATTTTAAAGGAAGTGCTTAAACGAGATAGAGTATTTTAAAGGAAGTGCTTACTGCATACACATGAGAACCTGAATGTGGATCCCTAGCACCTGCCCACATACCAGATGCAAGAGTCTGAGTGAATCCTTAACATCAATGCTGGTGTTAGGAACTAGCAGCCAGCTGACCCCTTGGACAATGGGCAGGACGCTCAAGGCTGTGTCATCGCTACCTGGCTGCCAGAGGACTCAGTTAAGCATGCGCAAGCCCCCTTTTAAAGCAAGTGCGCCAAGTGTGTCTCTCTGGTTCCTCTCTTGCCCCCTCCTGCTCTCTCTCTCTCTCCTGCTTTTGGTTGGCCACCAGCTACCCCCTCTTTCTTTCCCTTCTCTCAATAAACTCCACGTGGGTGCTGAGTCTCATGTTTGTGTTTTATAGGCATTAGTTGCATCAAAAGAACAACAGCTGGTACTATGGGAGAATGCACAAACAAAACACACTGGCCAGTTAGCCTTGTCAATCAATAAGCTCTAGCTTCAGTCAGTGGCCCTGTGCCTAAAAATAAAGTGCACAATGACAGAGGAATACACCTGATATCAACCTCTAGGCTCCACACATGCACAAATATAGGCATATGCTTACTCATAGAGACAAAGGATACCAACAGTAAAATTTGAATTGATACTCAACTAAATATTTAGTGAACCTAATTATGATCCTTTTTCCTAAGCATCTGCTATCTCAAACCATTTACACAAATTGTTATAAACAAATGTAGGAGTTCAATTTTTGCCTTTTGATACTAGCTTACAAGAAATCACCAGGTTGAAGAGATATTTTCAAGAATATTAATCAAAAGGATTGCAAGCAACTACAGTAAATACCAGTTGATAATTCTCCTTACCTAGCAACACCAGCTGAAAGCTCAGGTACCACCACCCTTCGGCTCCAAGCAACAAGATCTCGCTCTGTGGCTATTTCACTTCGTGGAGCGTTGCTGTGCATCTGCCGCACACCTTCAATTTGCCCACTGCGTCTCAATCCTACATTTGGTGGTGAATGAACTTCAGAGGTAGAACTTACAGAGCCTACATTGGCAGTGGGGGTGGGGAGGGGGTAGAGAATCAGCATAATTAAATTCTACTTAGTCACCTCAGTTTATTATAAAAAAAACTACCATTTTTTCCACACAATGCTTTTATAGCAAATAATTCAAATACCATTATCAGGAACAAAACCACAGGCAAAAAGGTTAATGAAAACAGAAATGTGGTTATTCAATTGACTGGATAAATTAATGAATCATAATTATGGATTATTGAGCTCAGGTACTGCCAGTACAAAATCATTACTTAAAAAAAAAAAAAATTGCTAAGGTAGGCTTTCTGGGAATTTAAAAAAAAAAATCCAAAGACATTTACAGCTCACAAATTTAACTTTTCTTTTAATATTAAACATACAGCAAATAAAAGGAACTAAAATTTTGACTTTGACCGTGCTTTGAAAAGGATATAATAAGCTGATTTTTCATGTTTCTCATGTTTACTATAAGATCACTTGCCCAGTATGAGAAAAGCCCTAGTTTCCATCAAAGCAGTAAGGGAGTAGGGTATTAGTAAATAGAATCTGATTTCTAATATTTACCTTAGGAAATCTGGAAGATTATCCATATTTTAAAAATTCATCTCTAATGTAAAACCTTGCATTTGTTTTTCAAAAAAAATAATCATTTTGGTAGCCTGTTTCATTTTATGTATGTGCTGAAATTGTTTAGTCATTTCTCTATTGCTGGTGATTAGATGCTCTCAGTTTTTCAAAGTATAATCTCGAAGCTTACCTCTGTTTAAACGGCTGGCATTACTGACACCTGCTTCACCAGAACGCCTCAGGTCCTGTTCCTGTTGTAGTCTTTGAATCATGCTGTCTAGAGGACTGATATCCTGGCTCGCTTGCTGGCTTAAAACTTGGTTCAATCCTATGTAAGATTACAGAAAATACTAGTCAGTCTCATAAAAGTCCATAATTAAATAAAAAAGTTGCTTACCATGTGCTAAAGACTGCATGTAGTGACAAACTAGACATCAAGATCTTTTTCCTACAGCAAACTACCCATCCTGATTGGGCTCTTTGAGAAGGCATCATTTGAAATGGACAATTGGGTAAAGCATGTGAGAAGAAAAGTGTCAGATCAGGCTCAGATAAATGGGAAAATTTCATACTTTTAACCCAATCTACTTATTAGTACCTCCTATTCACGCCTTCAAATACTAAAATGATAATTTGTTTTCACTGGGAAAATTTCCAAAGTTCCCTTGAAAGAACAATCTATTACCTTCTTTCAGATCCTTATTAATTTTCTATCTAGGCAAATATGGAATATAAAAGAAAGCTCAGCAAGTTAATTTCTCAAATCTACCTTAAATTGGAATACATAAAAATGTTCAGTCTTGGGGCTGGAGAGATATAGCCCAGCAGATAAAAGTTTGTGCTAGCCTTGCAGAGGATCCCAGTTTAATTCCCAGCATCTGCATGACGCAACTTGTAACCACTTTTGTTTAACTCCAGCTCCTTGGGGATTGGACACAGGCAACCACACAAACCAGCCCACTGCCCTACATAGACACAATTAAATATAAAATCAATCTTTTTTGAAAAGTTCAATCTTGAAGACAGAATGGAAAAAAAATCAAGAGCATTTAATAAGAGTTATGAAATTATTTCTATTAAAAATAGCAAGTGGAATAGAATAATTAACATTAGGTGTATATATATGTGTGTGTATATATATATATATATATATATATATATATATATATGTGTGTGTATATATATATATGTGTATATATAAGGGTTTGACAAAAGTTGTAAAGAGAATGCCCCAAAAAATTCTGAAAAGTAGTAAGAAAAAGAAAATACCATAATTACTTGACTTATTTTACATGCGAAAACTCTAATCAAATAGAAAAAAACAATGACTAAGTCACAAAGCTAATAAGTAATAAAATACAGAGCTAAGGTCAAATGTTTACACTTAATTTCCTAATTTGCTGCTAGATCATATCTGAATATTGATTAGTAATTTGGTATAGCTCCCCTAAGTTTACAATTGAATAAATACTTTTAGGTATCAATGTGACAAAACTTCACTTAAATAATTTTTATTATTATAATAAGCCATATCTAGTTTTACTTAGCTTTGCAATGTTTAGCAAATATATTTTCAAAATCCTAAATTTGCAAATAAAGTGTGTAATGATTCTGTTTTTCTTAAAAACATTTGGTTTTTGTTTCATTTTGTACTAAGTAGTTTTATTTCAGAATTCTAAAATAATGATAATTTGGAGAAGTAGAAAAAATTTTAAAGTAAATACTAAGAAGCTAGAATTACTGCTGAATGTTCTCTTATGAACATTGTTAATATCTATCACCAATCTCAAACTGAAGATCATGCTATTTTATTATTCTGAATGTTTCTCACAAGCACATGCTCTAAAAGCTCAGGCTCCAGTCTGTGATGCTCTCCTGGAATCTGTGCACCCTTGCTGGAGAAGTAGATGAGTAACAGTCTACGTTTCTTTGCTTCCCTTCTGCAGCCACATGTTCCTGCTCCACTTTATTCACCACACTATCATGAATGTCACTCTCAGAAATTGGAAACCTTAATATAACTATTTCCTGCTTAAGTTGCTATTGTGTATTTTTCAGCAAGAATAAAGGTATCTAGCCCTACTTCTAAAAGCAGCAAGGCTTTCTGTTTCCCAAATTCTTACAGTGCAATTATTATTATCTATGAAAGCTTTGTTATAAAAGCTGTAAATTGGAGGGAAAGTATCAATTACAATAATATTGTTAATTAATGAATGATTCTTTCCCTTATTTCTTGAACCTAAAACCCCTGAGAAAAATCCAAACTTTGCCAGTTATACTCCAAGAGATTTGATGCATCCTAATTAATTAATCCCATAAGTGATACTTCTCTAGTACTGAAACTTCTAAACTAGGATTAGTTGTCAACCAGTAGCTATTCTTAGCTTCTGTGAGTATGCTAAGATATGCTAAGAAACATTAGTTTTACATATTAGATATTCAAGCCTATACTATAAAAGTAGCAATGGAAGCAATTCTAAAATTCTAATCCTTTTTTTTTTTTTTTTTTAAACCATCCATTAGGGTAGAAATGTCTAATTTAAGAACCAGCACTTTCTAATATGTCATCTTTATTCCAATTTTACACACAATCCTATAGCTTGCTATATCACAACATCTTTAATTTTCTGTTCTATTTATAGGACCTAAACTCATACTTCACCCAGCACACAGAAGCTCTAGCCAATACAATATACTGTTAAAACAGGTATGTATCATCTTCACAAACTTTTTTAGCCTACAATATCATTCCTAATGACAAAACTTATTTAATCTTTAGAGGGTCTTTATTATCTTCACCTGATTAGTCTGTCAGTGTTACACTTGTCAAATAGGGAAAGAAGAGTCTACACACCTTTTCTACATTTTAACCAACCACTAAATTCTTCAGCTCACTTGACTTCAACATTCCATGACTTCACAGAAACAGCTCTCTACATTTTTCAGCCCTATCTTCTCACAAACCTTTAAAAGCTGATCACATGTAGATAGGTGTGCAAGGGACATGCCTTTAATCCTAGCACTCAGGAGGCAGAGGGTCTCTGAGAAATCAAGACCAATTTGGACTAACATAAAAACTTCTTAAACTACAACATGAATAGTCAATCTAGTTTTAGATTTTTCCAAGTATTATTAACTTTACTAATATCAATCACAATTACAATTATGTATTTGTTTATAACTGTTTTCTAGCCTTGGCAACTAAGATTTTGAGAAAATGGATCGTGTCTAATTTCTTACTGAATATAAAGGCTTAGCAGGTTAGGACAGAAAGTTTTCAATAACTGCTAAATGGATAAATGATTTCATTTATGATGATTCTATTAATCCCTTAATGTTGGAAACTGCTATGACCCAAAATTATTAATTTAAATCTTCAATTTTTAATTATCCTGTAATGCTTAATGTATTTATTGGAAGAACTTTGCATTTGTTCAAAACAAGTATGTAAAAAGTTTTAGAATCTGTAAAAAACTTGGCCCCTATGGAAATGGATGCATACCTGAAGAAGTGACTCCCATTTGAGGGATGAGCTGCTCCTCCCTGCAATTTTCACGACCAGGAACTAATCTCTGGTATCTTGATGGATGAGGATTTCCGTCAACATCAACCAGAAAGGGGGGAGGCATGAGATGAGGTGCCTGCTGAGTCTGCTCATCTAATACAAAATTGTTGGCATCACGGATAAGGGGCCGATAATCACTATGAAAAAACATCTGATCTGCTATCTGTAAAAAGAAAGGTCCATAAAACACTGGAAAAAAATAATCGTGAAAAAATTGATAAAATGTATAATTGAAGCCTAGAACTATATCACAAATTATGGTATTACATATCTATTTAAAAGTATGATATGAGACTCGGATTTAATTTCTGCATCCATACTGCATGTAATCCCCAGAATTAAAAGGATTGAAGGAACCAAAGAGTCTTCTATTCTTAATTCATTTCAAGCACATCTCTATATATCCTTCATTGCTTAGTGTAAAAGAATCTAAATGGTAAGTAAAATTACACCTAAGCATAAAACATTCAAAGATACTTTTACTTTCACAGATACTATGCTCTACTTTAAATCTTTAGGCATGTGATATTTTGGGGGGAACAATTGAACATAGAGTACCAAACATGCCAAACACGTGCTATACTACTGAGCTACACGCCCCAAAATTCAAGATTTATGTAATGTCAACAATAAAAAACTAATGTGACTATTGTCTTCAGGGTATTTTCAATAATGTAAAATTATTATGAACTCAGCCCTGACAGATCTACAACTTCAGATTGCCACGGGCTAATCTGCAATGTCTTAAATTAAATCAGTAATCATGCAATCAATAAAATACAAACAAAACATTTAATTATTTTAACCACTAGTCCTTAAGAATATTTAGCAACAAAATATTAGCAGGTCACACAATTTGAAAATCATATGAAAGCTAAGGAGTAATAATCCATATAACTATGGGTACCATCTTCTACTCAAATTAATTTATTCCAAGTTAAGAACTCAAATCAAGATTGTTCTAACAAGATAAATAAAAAGCTGTTCTTTCTGAACTATTCAATTATTGAAAAGTAAGATTTTATAGATGTATACTTGCCTTTACACTACTTTCTAAAAGCAAGTCTCCATAAAATAGGATTCTTTGAGCTTATTTAAAGATCATTTTTAATTGTGTGTAGATGTAGGTAGGTAGGTGTGTAGGGGTGTGTGTGTGTGTGTGTGTGTGTGTGTGTGTGTGTGTAATTGCATGTGGGTATGTGCACTTGAGGCCAGAGGCATCAAAATGATTTTGAATTACCTGCCATGGATCCTGGGAACCAAACTCTGAAAGATCAGCAAGTGTTCTTAGGCACTGAGCATCTCTCCAGTCCCAAACTAATTTTCAAAATGTGTTCTTACCCACTTCTAAGAAAAAACATATAACCCCTGAACACCCATGTATTTAAGACTTAAACAGGAAAATAATGCACATTTATCATACTCTACCTTGTCATACTTGCTACTAGACCCAAAACCAAAAATTAAGAGATGTCCATGAGAATCTGTACATGCAAAGTGCTGACCATCAGGGGAGCATTTGCAGTCGAACACTGCACCATGTCCTTGGCCTTCAATCTGAAACATATTTAACCAAAAATCAGAAAATGGTCATTAAAATATAAAAAACTGGCACTACCGTTTCTAGTATAATAGAAAGATTTAAAAGTATACATACATCCTGATAAAGGAAGATTAAGTATATCAAACAGATAACAGTAAATTTTGTGAAAATTCATGAAAACTGCCAGATTAACAGCATTGAAAAAGAATCCCAGTCACAAACCAGACACAATTCAGAAAATAAAAATATACAGATTTCACCCCCACCCAGAGAATTCTATTTCACATTTTAACCCAGATTAAAACATAAATGAACCATACATTCCATCTTTTTCCATACATTCCTGCCCTTTCTGTAAAGGCTAAGAACATGGAGCAACGGTAGTAATTTCTTTTGTAACACTCAGAAGTAGTAGCCAGAGATCACTGCTTACAAGACACTAAATTTCATTTGTTTTGGTTTAAAAAAAAAAAAAATAAATAAAAATCCCTAGCGGTCTGACTCATCTTCTAATGGTGAATTTTAAAGGTTAAAGAAAAGGGATTTTTTTACCTGATAATTGTTTTCTGTTTTCCAGTTCCATTAATCCAGAACGAATGGATTTCTCCCTGCAACCTGTCAATCAAACAGAGGTGGCCAATCACCACTCTGATTTTTTTTGCTCTCAGTGCTTCTTCAGACTATGTCCCAGTTGAAAACGTCTTTAGCAGTGTTCTGAAAGAGGTAAAAATTCTACCCTATCTAAAGCACATCTAGGGACTGAATTTCAGAAACATCTAAAATAGGGAATTGACTCCCAAACAAATAATAACTAAGGATGATTTTCAACAACTGTGATTGGCTTTCTGGATTAGCAGAATCGGAACACACACATTATCAGGTAAGAAATACCTCCTTTCTGTTCCGGTATCCACTGATCTAGAACAAACTAAACTTGATTGGTTATATCCTAGGAAATGCTTGGAAAGAAAGAAGTGGTAACTTTCTTTGAGTGTTAAAAATTCAACAGAAACACAGATTCAAATGCAGAAGAGCCAAGATTTCTCAAGAAATAAGTACTTCAGTCAAAAGAAAAAACACCACTCTAAATCAGCACATAGGAAGGCCTCAAAAAGACAACTAAGTCTTTGGATCTCTGAAGATTAAAATTCTATCATCTATGTAGAGAGATACTGGTATGATACTTATTAATGAAATCCCAGATGCTGACAACAGAAAAGAGAGCATTTCTCCTTAAAATTATTAAAGAAAACAAGTAAGGTTTCCTAATGCTACTATATAAGAACTTATAAAAGAAACTTGAAGGTAAGATAGCAGAGGCAGGTATCACTTTAGTCTTAGTATACAGCCTGAAGCTACAATAGTATAGAGGAAGACATTTGAGTGTAGCTACACTTAGCAATGACAAAGGAAACCCTCATTAGCATGGCATCCTCTGACTATCTTGGTAATCCTGCACTGCATTTAATTTGGTGGCAGGGGTGTGGTGGGAGTTATTCAAGTTCACATGCATGCTATCAATGTGCTCTTATTTATAGTTGTAGAATGCCGAGAATATAAAGCTCTAAAACTACAATCAAAAAAAAGATCTCTGTGTCCTACATGATGCAGAGAAAAGCGACTGAGGCCAGGCATTTTACAAGGAAGTTCTTGCAGGATGGCCTGGAGACCCTAATGTGAGAAGCTGTGAAAGGAATACATGGATTGTGTTAGAGACACATGGATGCTGGAGATGACAGCAGAGGGTTATCACCAAAGGGAGCTACAAATGGAGCACTATCCCAAGAGGAATAACTATGTTTTAGTCAACAAAGCTGTAAGAACAGAACCACCTATGGCCTTTGACATGAAGCTATAAAATTTGGAAATTTCCCTGATGGGTTTAGGTATTGCTCTGGTTCAGTATTTCCTCACTTTGCCCCAATTTCTCCTTTTGGAATGGTAATGTATATTTATGCCATTTTATGCTCGAAGTATATAATTTGATTTTATTTTACAAGGGGCTATAATTAAGAGATTGACATCCCGAGTCTCAAAAGAGATTTTGGACTTTTAAACAGTCTTGAGAGTGAACAACTCTAAGACTTCTGAAGTTAGACTAAATGAATTAGGAAGACAGGGAGTGTAATTTGGTGATATGAATGAAAATGATTCCCACAGGCTGTATATTTCAATATGTGGTTCCCAGTTGGTATAATAGGGAAGGATTAAGATGTGAGGCCTTGTTGGAAGAGGTTCACCATTAGAGGTGGGTTTGAGGTTCCAAAAGTCAATGCCACTCCCAGATAGTTTCTTTCTCTTTCTTTCCTTTCCCTCTCCCCCAACTCCCCACATATGTAATCTCTAAACCTGTGTTTCAGCATCATTCCTGCCTGCATGCTGCAAAGCTCCCTGTCATAATGGTAGCAAACTCACCTTCTGAAACTCTCAAGCCACCATTAACCACTTTCTTTACATTGTCTTAGTCATGGTCTTTTATCACAGCAATAGAAAAGTAACTAAGAGACTATTCTAGTTCCCTGTTTTTTATAATGTGTATTATGACTCACAAAGTAAAAATCAAACCAAACCAAAAAATCAGAAAAACAATTCTTACTGAAAAGGATTTCATTTTTTAAACCAGTCAAGGGACTTATAAGTAAAAGCTTGAATATATATGTGTAACTAGGAAACAATAATCTTATAAAAAAACAAAAATAAGCCTATTTGCAAAAGAAATATATGTGCATAAATATGAGGTCTATGTACTTAACCAAAAAAATAAATGAATATAAAAATTAATAATGCATGATTTATGCTATTTATTTCATGTTATAATAAAATATAGTTACACAAAACAAAGCTATGGCAAAATTTTAACACCAAGTTAGACTTCTTCCAGGTGAACGATTCCTCTAGTATGCAAATATAAAGATCGTAACACAAAATTCATACACATTAAACAGTAAAAAATAGCTAAATAAAAGATATGTTAAGCATTACTATATTCTTTTTTTAAAAGTAGGTGAAAACTATAGTAGTATCCCCATGACTAGAAAATCCTATGTTGATGGGAGATGTCATTCTGTAAATATGTTTCTCATACTGGTTAATGAATAAAACACTATTGGCCAATAGGAAAGCAAGAAAGGTGGGACTAGGAGACAAGGAGGAAAGAGGAAGTTGTAGGGAGGAGTCAGCATGAAGAGACCAGGGAGAGCACAATACCAGCCCTCCTCCGGTAAGATGAGAACACGTGGAAATACTTAGATTAATAGAAATGGGTTAATTAATAATTAAGACAGAGCTAGCCGATAAGAAACAAGTAACTGGCCAACAGCCTTATATCAAATACAGAGTCTCGGTGTGTTAATTGGGGCTGCCGCCGCAGTGAAACCAGCGGCTCCAGATCGGGTGGGGAAAACTACTGGTAACACTATGTGACTAAGTCCTAGAAGTATTTTTAAGAAATGAGTGTTAAACCCTTGTTAAGAGAAGTGGAAGACCAGGAACTCTGCTAGTAATGGGGAAATGATCCTCTCCTAGCTCTGTTTAAGAATGTAGAGCGGTAAAACAGCCTTTGAGAATCCTAATCAGTTCTAAAATCATGATGTTCCAGAAGAGTTCTGAAAGACCTTGATAAATCTGAATGTGAATTATATCAAAAAGGCTAAAATGCAGACTAAAACTATAATGTCTAGTAAGTCAACGAGGAAGACTAAGCGAATGGAAAGAAAATCATCTACTAGAAGGCCTCAAAACAAACACAAAGATGAAGGACAGGAAGGTGCTTATGCAAAATCACCATATTAAAGACATATGCCAATTCTAAGACTAGAGCCACTTTGTTTTTCTCATAAAGTTTTTCACTCTTTAAATATGCAACTAATTGAAAGGGAGCACCGAACTAGAAAACATTCCAATATCTTTCTGACAGACTTATATCCTAAAAATCAAGTTAGCACAGAGAAATTATATTTAGAAAAACCTCCTTTATGTATAAACAAACCCTTGGAGTCAGGCAACACTAGGAAAAATAAAAAAGAATGGCTACTACATGCGCCAATGATCTGAGTCAGTGAGGAAAGGGGTTTGACATCAAGCCTGATGACCTGAGTTCAACCCTGAGATCAACACGGTGGAAGTTTAAGAACCAACCCCATATAGTTGACCTATATCTACACAACTACATACCTATGCACACACAAATAAAAACTAGTTTTAAACTAGTAGCTCTTTAAACAGCTTAAAAGGTTGTCATTAGAAATTGAAAATTCCTTTAATTAGTGGTATAATTACATATAAAACAGAATTATTTAAATGAAATTCGTATCAAAAACAAAATTGCAGCATCTGTTATGGGATAAACTAGTGAATCAACTACATAAAACAATTTATTATATAAAAATTTGAAGAATCAGCCTTAGGTTTTCATAAAAAATTTACAAAAATAAATAAGTCAGCTCCAAGTATAATGGAGTTCTGTGGATATTTTCCTTCTCCCAACTCTCTGAAAATGAAATGGTTGCTATGTAAGATGCCTTAGAAACTTTGACATCTTCCCCTGCCCATTCTGCCTAATATGAGTTTTAAAAAGTTTAGTTCTAAACTCTCTTTCCCACCCTCGACCTCAAGGAAAAAAACAACTCTAGATGACACACATTAGCCTATCTGTTCTGAACTACTAGAGCATCCAGTCACAGTATCTCCAAATGCTGGCTGGACATTCCCACAACAGGAAGTCCTGAAGAAATAAACATGAAATGAACTTTAAAAAAAAAAAAAAAAACTCTTCTCTTTACCTTCTTGAATTTCTGTTAATAATGCCATCATTGTCTGGGTGACTCAGGCTTAACTACCTGAATGCATATAATGAATCTTTCCTCTGTCACTCCCCAGACATGTCAGAAAACAAGTGTTATGTATAACTCTTTCATTCATAAACTTCCTAGCACCTATCTATAATTTTTCATCTTTAAATAACTAAACTAGACTCCTTAAATCTATTTAATTTCATACTTGATATATGACCTCTTACAAACTATTGTTGTCTTGGCTTTCTGGCTGTATTTATGAAAACCAGTGCAATGTTGCCTATTTCAATTTACAAGATCACTTGAGGCTTTTGTTAATCTTTAGCTTGTATTTTCAGATCACTACCCATTATTTAAGTCTATTACAAACTTTCTACATTATTTAATCAACACTTGTTTCTATATTGTTCATCTCATTAATATGATTTTTTTCTTATTGACTTTATATTTATTTAACCTTTCACAAAAAAAGCTCCAATTCATTCTCATAAACAAAACTTGGATCATCCACCCTGAATTGGCCACTGTATCTTCAGATACAGCAATTGTTTGTTCTAATTTCTCCTGCTTTTATTTAACATCCATATTTATCACTTCAAGCATGTTTTAGTTCTCCAAGTTAACTGCTAACTCACTAAAGAAACCCATGTCTATCATTTTTGGGGATGCTGATGATTTGATAATTACAAAATACATGCTCAAATATTTGCTAATTAAAATGCCTTAAGCTTCATTTTTACATTGTGTGTGTGTGTGTAATTATACATTCTTTTCCTTATAACTGTAAAATTTCAAACATTTTGAGATAATGATTATCAGACTGAAACCACCACCACCCCAAAATCCCCACTATGCAAGTTGCTCAACAGTATGACAAACCGAAAACTAATGTCTATGCCAACAAAAACTAATATATGATTTTTTTAATAACAAGACATAAATGAAAGAGAGAATCTAAAGAGCCTAGGAAACTTGAAAATTACAATAGTTATATATACTGAGAAAAATGAAGCTCATTCTTTACTCAGAGACAATGGAATAGAAACTACAAGTATTCATAATGTTCTACATAGAGATTGTAGATATGTGATACTACTTTGCTAGACTGCGAGAGGAAATGGAAAATGAAAGGGGCAGAGTGAACAAACTTGAATTCCCAATTTCCAAGTGGTTAACATAATCAGCTACGGCTATTTTCAGCTTTACTTTCCTAGATACACACAACTACAATTACCTAAAATAAAGGTTACACTGAGAACATGCTAATTTCAAGAGTATGCATTTGCAAAAATTCTGAGTGGTTTATCGGCACTCATGTGGAATGTTGCAAGGAGAAATACATTGCTCTGGATTAGTGGACACTGGAACGTTTTTTAAAGACTCTTAAGTAAAGAACAATTAAGAGAACAATCATAAAACTAAAGGAAACTTTATTAAATAAAATATCTTATATGGAATCTACCCATGAAACAACAAAAACAAAGCAGATTATCAATTCAGTAAAAAACCAAAAAGCATTTGCTAATGAGTCATATTGCATTTTTCAATATAAATAAAAACCAGGTAAGAAGCAACAAACTACAGCTTTGAATATCCTGACAAAAAAACTGAAAAACATGGAGTAAACACCAGTGAGGACTACGAGATGTGAACAGCAAACAAGATAAAGCAGAAGCAGCAAAGATACAAGAAAAATCTAATACAGGACTGTATGTAAGTGCTACTCTGAGCACTGTAAACTTATTACTTAATATATACTACTTGTATAATTTATGTCTAGTGTACACTAGCACTAAAAAATTCAAAGTGAAGAAATATTTTAATCTTTCAAATTAAAATCTATTTGTAAATGTATTAATTCTAGTTATACTGTATGACAATCTGTTAGAAAAAGGGGAGTAAAAACCAACTCCCTTACTTCTTTTTCTTAAGCTTTTAGTAAACTTTACACATTCCTAATTCTTTCTAGGATTGTGAATGATGCAAATTTTACTACAGAGTATGCAACACACATTTTCCAAGTAATTTCTACAATTCACGTATTTCTACAACTGCCTTTAAGCATTTAAATGGTATTCGGACAGTGTAGTTTTAAAAGACTCTTAACAAAACAGTTACAATGATGTTTTACACAGGTCAATGCCAAGCAAAAACACGGCTTGCTAAGCTATACACAATCTGGCTTTGAGAATTCACAATATAATACATGCTTTAATAAACTGCCCAAATATACAGCATGTTTCCTTGATTACTAAGATTGTGCAAGGACTGTTCAAGCTGAAACATTAAAGTACTAACATGTTTTCAAAACTTACTAGACAAGAATAAAGTACAAAGTCTAGAAACTCAATATTTTTTAAAGAATAATGTCTTAATGTGTCGATAATTTCTTTATAATATCCCCTTTAGTGTCGTTCTTCCCTAGAAGAGGAAGGGGAGAATAAATGGGAAAGCAGTGAGGGGAAGAGAGAAATTAAGGTTGTTTCCCACAAATGAGATGAGACAACAGAATAGAGGAGCTGAGAAGAAAGTGTTTTAGTCCTTTACCAAGCATATCACTTAAGCATGAAGAGAAATCAGTTATATGATTTTAGAGGGAAATTAATTAGAAATTATTTAAGCATAAAAGAAACTATGTGATTCTCAATCCCAAACCTTTTGTTTTATTTACAAATATAACCCAGTCCTAAAATAAAGCAGGAACTTTAAAAAGTCTTAGTTTAATAGAAAGAATGCTTGTTTAAATGTTATTAGTGCTTATTTAAGTTTTATTAAAATGAAATGACTATGTATCTCAAGTATATACATTTAAAGATTCAACTTTTTACTTGAGAAACTTTAATAAATGATTTTAATTACTTTTGAAGATTGTAAGAACTGACTTCTAATTTTCCTAATTGGTAAAGTATAGAAAATGATGAGATATCCATAATGTTGAATTACTTTTCAAATTTTATTATTTTCATATATATATACACACACATACAAATATATACACACACACATACATACACATACATGAATCCTATTATTTGAAAAGCTGAGACTAATGTCAAAACAATATTCTAAAAATATACTTAATAATAATCAGGATGGCGTTGTAGTACCACATGCGTGTTAGGTAAACATTAACTTCAGCATTTGAGCTATATCCCCAGCCCTAAACATTTACTTTTAAGTACTTGTATATATTTTAAAAATCTATTCTTTTAAAGGCATAGCTTTCTTTCCTTATTTTCTGGTTGTTGGTCCAATGGTGAATTTACTTATTTTATAAGCTTCAATTTTTAAAATTCTTCAGAATAGCACTATATAAGCATTCACCATTTCTAAGACTAAATTCTTTCAGAATTATTCATTCTCAAATTCTACAAATGATGACTAGACATTGCAAATAATGCTCACAAATATTCATTAAATTTAACTGTGATTTGGGATGGTAAATACAATATAACATCAGAAATTGCATTTGGATTCATCAAAGCTTTGTGATATTAAACAAAGCCAAATAGATAAGCTGAGGCCATAACTCAGCAATGGTATAAGTGAACAGTAAGGCCATCAGCTTCTATTTCGTTTTTAATTTCTTAGTTGCAGTGATGGATGCTTTTCCTGCCATCTGCCCATAAAAACAAAAAAAAAAAAAAAAAAGGACAGGCAATAAAACGAAAAGACCAAAAAGAAGTGTGGCAGTGGCAATCACATAATTGACAAAGATTGTGAAATAGAGGTCACTGTTAAATTGTTACTCGTAGAAAGATCACTAAATGGATTTAACTAGTAGTTGTTACACAATAATACTGAAAATTTCTCAGCTATTGCCCTGAATATATTTGACAATAAGAACACATTAGTAAGTCTTATAAAACATCAACATTTTATACTAAATATGTAATCAAAACAAAGTTGTTTTTTTAATGAACATTTCTCCATGAAACCATAAATAAGAATTACCCTTCTTATAAAAGGTTTTCATAAAGCTACAATTTTGTATAGTTTGATATACACTGCCATCCATTAAAAAAAAATCACTTTAAAAATTAGAAACCACTAAAAATTTTTTAAAAAAGATAATAACTTGATTTTAATGAGGAAAAAAAAGGTAGTACATGCTCTTGTACCTCTTTGTAACAAAGATAATTTTTTTTTAGTTTGTTTTTCCTTAGTTTGAAGATACTAGTAATTACAGAAAATTTTCAACCAGCCTTTAGGCTGTACTTTTTATTGCACACAGAACAATAAATAAATATTTCCTTAACTGACACTCTAAACAACACAATTATTTCCTTTTCTTTCCTTATTTTCTTAAACAAATTTGGTCTCAAATAATCTAGGTTGGCCTGGAACTCACTATGTAGCTAAAAATGACCTTTAACCCTTGATCCCCATGATTTCATTGTCTATGATATGATTACAAGTATGGACTACCACACACTAATTCAAAAATAAATTTTATAATAATTAACAAGTTTTTAAAACTAGACTCCTGGTATAACTAATTTGTAACAGCAGGACCAGAAAAAAAATTAATAAATCTGTAAGTTCAGCAAATTTTAAGTCTGCTGAAATGGTAGAATGTTGATTTTCCAAACTTACCTGATGAGGGAAAATACAAAGTGTTTAATTGACTGAAAATTACTCATTTCTATAGCAATGTAAGAACACTCTTTGGAAATTTAAGTTACTAAGTGTACCTACTAAACGTGTACAGCACAATTAGGGACCAACTGACAAACAAACAACAACATCCTTATCAACAGAGATATTTAGACAAGGAACAATCCAGAAATATGAAGACAGAAAAGAAAAAGCGGCTTACCACATTTATGAACTTACTTAAAAAACAAAACAAACTACATAATCACAAAGGAAATCCATTCATCACTAACAACTAACCAAAATAATAATTTTTTCATGAAAATGGGATTTGTACAATTCTTATTTCTTACCTTATGTATACTAAGGCTCATCCATGGTGAAGGCCAAAGTTAGTCACTTCACTAATAAAACTTCTTTTTATTCTTATCATCAATCAAGGATAGCATTCACTGTCATCCTCTTTTCACAAGTAAGACACCTTACAAGTAACTGTGGATTTGCAGGCACGTGCAGCACCAATGGATCAAATCTACAGGCCTCACACATGCTGAGAAAGCACCACCATCAGCTGTACTCCCAGCTTGAAAAATAACTGAAACTTATCTTACAAAGTATTTTTGCTATTGTTGTTATTTTGCTAATAATATCATCCTATGACTTATAAAAGACTTCTGGTTTTAAAAATCTCAACATACAAAAATAGTAGAAACATGTTTCTTCTTGTTGGCTGAAACCTCCAATAGAGGAAGTAATTTTCTGTGTGACTGTCAGGTGCAGTATGTAAGGACAGCATTTATTGATGAAAAGAGGAGGTTAGCAAGCTATACATGTAATCAAACCAATGATAACTTAAATGTTCAACAAAAATATGCTAAATGTAACAGAGGAATACAGTATGGAGGCAAAAAGCATGAAGCCAAAAATAAACATCTAGCACACTATCAATTTGAACAAAAATGAGGCACTGCAAAATGCTTTAGCTTCAGTTTGAAAATTGATGTACTGAAATCAAATTGTAGGGGTTTTTTTGTTTTGTTTTTTTTTTTAATGCCAACCAAAATGCAACATGAATATTTAGTTATATTTTATTCACACTGGTTTTTCAAACACAATTTCTTCCCTATAACTTCATTTACATGACTTACTGATCAAAGTTTCAATGATAAAGTAAAACTAAGCCAGTTATCACAATACACAGGCATTATAAAATGAACTAATTATAAGTTTAGTATCTAAATAAATACATGGAATAAATGATTCCTTATTTATAGACATTTAAAGTCAAAATAAGGCATGAAGTTTTAAAATGGATTTCGCTTGTGATATGTAGAACATCTCTATCACAAATCCTCTACATCTTTAACAGGTATTAAACAAGAAATATAATTACCATATTGAAATAAGATCGAACTTTAACTCCTCTTGCTAGATCCCACACTATCACGTTTCCATCATGACCAGCAGAAAAGAGCACTCTAGGATCAAATGGATGTGGCTCAAGAACAAACACTTCATCTTCATGACCCTGAAATATTTTGAAGTAGCAAAGCAGTTACAAAGCTTAAAATTATACAAGAGAATAACATTATTAAATTCTTAAAAATTTCAACTTTGCCAATGCCTAAAAAAATAATAGACTGAGCTAATACAACAGCAATGTCCATAACTTAGGTATTAGTAAATACTCAAGAATACAATTAATGCATTCCTACTAACAAGGACATCAAGCATTTACAATGCATTTCCAAGTCAATCCTGCTTGTATTTTTTAATTTTTCCAGTTACCTATCAAGACTACATTCTAAAATCAGTCTCAATAATATTAGAAGTTTGGGTTTTGTTTCTTACCATTAGGACATGAATCAGTTGACCAGTATAAGAATTCCAAACTTTCAGAGTCATGTTATTAACTGCAGTTATAACTGTGTTGTCATGTCGATCCCAAGCTACCATTGTTACTTTCATTTTTGTAATTTTGTCTTCTATCCCTTGAAGATTTTGGCTGAAAAGAAAAAGTTTATTGTTTACATTGATGTTATGAAAAATACGAGAAAAAGAAAAAATATATTTACATACAGTTCATAGTTATTAACACGAATAGTTATTATAATTGAAAACATGTGAACCAATAAAATGGCATAAGTTATCCTATGGATTCAGTAAAACCAAGATGTCCAAGATGATAACATCCATAATGCATTATGAGCAGAGACCCTGGGATAAATACTATTCACTGCTATAACTACCTGTAGTCCAGCAGCCATTATGTCATGCTGCTCATTATCCCACCTTTTACTGTTGCTAACATGCTATCCTAATTGCTCTGTTCTCCCATTCACTAAGATAACTATACATAAACAGAAGTAGACAGAAATGATCAAACAGTAAAACTAAAACTGTTACAACATACGTATTATTTTTCTTGGCTGAAGAAAGCCACTGGGATAAAAAGTCATTCTTTGGGGAGGTCGCTTAGGTGATAGGGTATTTGCTTAATAACATGCAGGGAGGCTTGGTGCCACCTGTCTGTAATCACAGCAATATCAGGTGGAGTAAAAGAAGTAGGTAGATCAGGAATCCAATGCCATCTATGACTACAAAGTAAGTTCAAACCAACCCAATATATGAGATAAAATCTCATAAACAAACAAAAACTAGATATGAAACATAAGACACTTGGGTTACAAACATTTTCATCCATTTAACAAAACTGAACTAAAAAATTAATTCAGCAGGTCTTAATATTCAGAGCAATGAGAGTTTCAAAAATCAGCACTAATCATCTCCAATAGTACATCTAACTATTGAAGAAAAATAATCATCTTAACATGGCATACAACTTTATAAGCAAAGGTCATTCCAACCTGTTAACGTTATAATATTAAATAATCTAGATACACAAATCAAGTTTGGTCTCTTACCCTGCTGGACGAGTGGCCATATCTAATAAAATGCTTTTCCATTCTCTTCGTTTAAATTGCCAAATTCGTGCTGTCCCATCACGACTACCACTTACAAACCTGTAAATGCGTGAATAAATGAATAAACAAAGTCCGATCCCACCAAAGATAGGGAAGGATCACAGAGACTTCTGTGTGATCAAAATGTACTTTTCCCAAAATTCCCTTTTTAAAGGACATCTTTATTTACAAAATATTCCAATAGAATAGAAATGGTTCTCTCTGTCGCTATAAATCTAAGAACTCCTTAAATTTTACAAGCTTGTAAGATTATTTTACTAGGTCATAAACAAGCTGATAAAAAGAACACTTAAAATGACTCAACCACTCAATAAACAGAATTAATATTTTCTAATGGAAAAAAAATTGCTCCTCAGTATTAAAAACATGGATTTGTTCATTCAAGATGCAAAGAAGTAGCTTTATTTTCTTTTAAATCCTGAACATGAGAATATTTACAGAAAACTATTGTTTAACCTCTAGGAATGTCTCAAATGTAATGTGATAAATTTCCAGTTTTTTATTAAAGGCTTCTCTTCTGATAGAAAAGATAAAGGTATGGATAAAAAGCAAAACAACAACCAAAAAACCCTCCTATTATGATAAATATCTAAATATCTAACACTATGATTATATTCTTCAAGAATAACTTCTTTACAACTTAAAATATGACTTATTACAATTATCTTTATCTTCTAATTTTAAAGTTGCAATTAAATAAGACAAACTTATTTTACCTGTTACTAGTGTTGGAAAACTGGATACTATCAACTTTGTCCTGTATAAACAGAAAAAAAAAAAAAAAAAGCAAAAGCTGAATGCAATCTTGATTCACTTAAAACTGTACCCAACTAGATCCTTCACCAATACTCACAGTATGAAACTCCAGTTCTGATATTTTCTCTGGTTGACCAGATCCAAAAAAATAAACTCTAATAATATGGTCAGTGCTTCCTGTGGCCAAGAACATTCCACCTATGAAGAACAACAGCACACTTTTAAAAGTAAAACACTTCTACATGATACCATTAATGATGCTGAGTCTTCTTTTGTCGTCCTCTTACTTACCTATCAAAGTCCAATCCTACTTTTGCAACTCCCTCAATAACATGCTCACACAAACTCTGCAATAATGCAAACCTGCTCTCAAAAGCTCACTGGTATCAGTGTACTACAGCATATATATTGTACTTGGAAAAAAATAATCACTACTTATATGACAATTTTATTCATCTTAAGAGCAATACTCTCACAGCATCAAGCTGTTACACACATTGAAAAATCTTAGGTACCTTTGATGAATGATCCCCTTACTGGACATATAAACAACAATGTATCTTTAGTAATAGAGCATGAACCCACAGTATGAAAAATGAACACATATGAATAGCCTAAGGAGACAAACACTGCCTTGATGGCAGCAGCAGATGCACTAGAGTTTGCTGTCCTTTACCCTCACTCAGGACTGCTATCTACAATTATCAAATGAACAAAGATTCATAAAAACAGTGGGAAGAAGAGATGCTGGGAACATTACATACCAATCTAATCACACTAATTTTCTTTGTTAATTCACCTTAAAAACTTAGGTCATAAAACCTGGCAACCACTTAAAATGCTACTGCAAAAAGTTAATTAGAACAAGATTCTGGAACAAAATAAATACATACATGCATTAGTTTTTAAATTTTTCACTGATTTTATAGAACATCTCCAAAATCTATGAAGACAACCCAGTTTTAAAATATTTATCTGTAATGAGATAGTCTAAAATTCATTATTTAATCAGTCAATTTTAAAGTAATTTATTCCCTCCTTCTAGAGAAGTATGGCATTCATGAAATCACATACACTAAATTCTAGCAAGGTTCAAAATATCAAAATCAAAGTATCTACCTTGACTTTCATTCTTTTTTGCTTATTAGCTCTAGTATATATGGGGATGTGATATATACTACAGCAGAAAATGTTTTCATAATTTTATCTTTGAGAGGTGCTTCCTAATGCACAGTTTCAGGTTGAACATTAAAAAGGGTAAACAATCATACCAGCACTGAATGACGAACAGATCATCTGAACTCCAGGCCGAGGGCGCTCTGTAAATTTTGTAGGTCTTGGACTTTGATGGAAAAAAAAAAGTCATTTTAAAAAATCCAATGAAAATTGATCTTTAAAAAAAATAACAGTTGGCTTTCTTCCTAAAAACATCAAATTCTAAATACCAGCAGACCTGTAAAATTCTCAAGATAAATTCCATAGTACACCCTGATACATATGTCAATTAGAACATGGAACAATCCTACAATCACCATCTTTCTGGAAGTGAATTACATCCATTTGTAATCAACTCTAACAAACTTCATATAGTAGAGAGCAACATACAAACATGTATGGAAATAAATTAACTATAAAAATGAATACATTGTCTAAATAAATGTTAGTTCTGTGGTTTATGTTTATTATATGATGTTGTTAATTAATTTCCTTTTGGTTTAAAGTTGTATGTGTTGGGGGTGGGGAGTTATGAAAATGCATGCAACCCATGAATGTATGTGTGTGGAAGCCAGAAGCTGACAACATGTGTCTTTAATAAGGAATGACTCCAGCTCATTTTTCAGGCAAGGTCTGTTGGTACATAAGATGTCACAGACTGGCTAACACAGAGAGCCAGCAGCCTGGAGTAACCCACCCATCTCTGTCCCACCACTGTTCCTAGTTCCTGAGGTAACAGATGTGCCTCTATGTCCAGCTTTTTACGAGAAGATGAGGCTCCAAAGTAAGGTGCATAGCAAGCACTTTACCAACTGGGCCATCTTCCCAGCTCTTGTTCACCTACTAATATAACATTAATAAAATATTCTTCTAAATCACAATAATTTACCCTTATGCCAAAGTAAATCTGAAGGCAATGGGACTCATATCAACAATAAAATTCCTTCAGATAGTATGAGCCACATAAAATAGATTATATTCACCTATTTTAATTAATTATAGCTATACTATAGATGTTTGAGATTAATATTTTTGACATGTTTAATGTTATAACTATGTTGAAAAAAATCAAATAACTAGATTTTAAGTATGACAATAGTTCTAAATGCATGTAATGCATGTAAATATATATATATATATATATATATAAAATGCTGATATTAATTTTATTTTAAACCCTATTTTTATCTATTTTAATCATAGAAGAAAATAATTAGGGTTGTCAAAGCTCACTATCTAACTTTAATAATACATATCACTTAAATTAGAACAATTTTCCTTTTGATTATTTAAGAAAATATAATACAAATAAATGATCCTTAATCCCAGCCCTTGGGAGGCTGAAGCAGGAGGCCTAGTCAAAGCCGAGGCCAGCCTGGGTTCCATAATAAGTTCAGGTCATTATGGGTTACAAAGTGAGAACCTATTTCAAAAGAGTGGCACATATAGCAAAGTACTACCTAGAACTAATGGTTTCAGCTATGAGAAAACCATGTTACCTTTCTTTATTTCAGTGTCCTTAATCAAAACATTAATTGTTCTGTCACCCTGATTTGATAAACAAAATTTAAGAAAAAGTTAAGATGTATTTATTTTCTTTGCATGAGCGTTCTGCCTGTCAAGTGCGTATGCTCACTATGTCAAGTGTGTCCCTGATGTTTGTGAAGGTTAGAATTGGGCATCAGATTCCCTGGAACTGGAACTACAAGAGTTTTTAATTGTGGAGCCATCTCTGCAAACCAAGACTTTAACAGAGTAAAAGCAAACTGTGAAGTGCTACTGTGGACTATGTGCATCTACCTCAATGTATCATAATGAAACTTCAACTATTTTCCCAAATCCAAAATAAAATTCTAATGTTTGCAGACTCAGTGATGTAATTTAAATTATTCCAAAAAAAATATCATTAGCAATGATAGTATGTTCCCAGCACAAAATTAAGCTACTGATATTATACAGCACACAGAAGACATGGCAAGAAAACATATATTCTTTAAGGAAACAACTGGACTAAAGACTAAGATAAATAAAGTCAGTAAGTATGGGGGGGGACTGACGCATGGAAAAAAAATGGTGAGGAATGAAAGATTAGTGAGAAACCAAAGCTCATTTCTGTTATTTACTCAAGGAAAAAAGGCAATATATTCCCTTTACCAATTAACTTTTAAACTTTCAAACATTAAACACTTATTTTACGGAATAAAATAGTAACTAACTTTATTTTAAGAGTTCCAGCATCCCAAAGCCAAAAGCATATAGTGCCATCCGCCCCAGTAGAAGACAGGTATCTCTTTGAGCCACTGCACAATGGTGAGAACTGAAAAGCAATCACAGGGGAAACAGTCTTTACAAGAACAAAGACAGTCCAAATAATGAAACTCTCCTTTAAAAACTAAGTTAATAGATACTAGTAGTAACCAGAAATACATATTGGTCAAATTCATAATTGCTCTGTCATTACAAGTCCATATAATTCATAACATAGGATACTTTTCTATTTTAAACCTTAGACACTACACATCATTAAAGTGACTTCACAAAGTCACTTAATTAAGTTTTAATTAAAACCAAAAAAGATTTAACAGGGCTTAAAACAATCACCTGTAGTGATGTAATAGATGCACTGTGTCCTTGAAGAACAGCCAAAGGTGCACAAGTCCGAAGACACCAGACCCGGATCATTTTATCACAACTCCCAGCTGCTATCATAGTGTTCTCATAGTTGACAGCCATGTCTGATATCTCAGCGGCGTGTCCTCTTAAAGTAGCCAGCAATCTCCCATCATCTGTGGCCCAGATCTTCACAAGACAATCATCAGAACCCTGGGAATTACAATAGGCATATTGATAAGAATTAATCCTATAAGTAAATCCCATTGTAATATAAAAAAAAAGCTATGTCCACATATCAACAATTATATTTTAGGCATTGAAAAAAGAAAATTTTAAGTAATAATCTTCTTCCTAAATTCTTTATTTTACTAAATCATTCAATAATTAAAATTTGTATAACCATAAGCAAACAAGAGATGTAAGATGTAGTAATAACATACATCAACGGTCCCCACCCACCATCTACAATTATCTCTACCTCCAGTCTCACAAAGGAGTTGAATTTCTGCAGTAATAATTTAAAGTCTAATTGCAAAACAAATGCACTGGTTCCTAGAATCACTTATGATGTCATTTTGCTATACAAAATGTGAGGAATGGTAATGTGAGGAAACTTTTAGAAAACTGAAAAGTGTAACAAACAAGTTAACTACTACTGACATTGGTAAAAAAAATCATTGTTCAGAAAAAAAAAGGTTGTCTCTATAAAGCCAATAAACATACATACATTATTTTATTTAGCTTGAATTTTTAAGACATTTTGTAAGGAAAGTATAATTCTTTATTTGGAAATAAATTACAATTTCACATTTCAAAACAGAGATGAGAACTTCTGGGTTCTGTTTTTATATTTTAATATGAAAATCTTAAGTATTTAAAACAGTATAAACCATGTCATTAATCCTCAGATAATGATCCTAGAAATACAAAACTTATCAGTATTTGTCACATTTCTAAGTTAAAGTAGAAAACAGACACTTTTAAAATTACTGAATGTTTGGCAGGATCTACTTTTACTATGGTTTCATGTAACCATTCTTCTAAGATATTCTAATCTGATGCAAATAAGAAAACAAAAAAACCCAAACCTTTAGATCTGAAGAGAACCTACGAAGTCAAATAACAACACAAGTTTTCTGCTTCATAGTAATTAAATACAAATATCACATGTACATGATCATATACACAGTAGTGATTGCCAACACCACCTTAAAGCATTGCCCACTTAAATGAAAAGTAGTGGTTGAGTCCTGAGGCGAATTAGAAAAGCTACCAAGTAGCAAGCAGTCAGACACTAATTTAGAATATGAAGTAATGGTGTAAAAATGAAGAAATATGATGAGCTATAATAGACATCAAGCAGGGAAGTACCAGGACTAGATGTATTTTTCAAAGAGTATTTTGAGAATGAGGCTAGGAAACAGGAAATCAGTTCAAAGTTGGTAAAGCAGATAATAATAAAATGAGTAACTTGTTATTAGAGCAGAAGAGAAAAATCAGTACAGATCAGGAATAGTAATAGGTATAAGAATCCTTTTGCACTGCTGTGGCAAGTGAAGAACAGCACTCTTTGACTTCAGCAAACAAGTCTATCCCACCACCTAGCACAAAAGCTTGCTAAATATAAAAAGGCTTTACAACACCCATAACTTAATTAATTTCATTCTCTTAATTCACTCATTCACTCCAATCATTTAGCTTCATTTAGCTTCATTTAGCTTCATTTCCAAAACTGAAGGTAAAATAATGTCACCACTTTCCCTTATCTATTTCAATAAACAAGTGTATTTCAGGACAAACATGTATATAAAACATGTTCAGCCTCTCTCCATAAATAAGATGTACACACTAATTATAAGGCACTTGCATTGTATTAGCTATTATTAAGTAATGCAGAGATGACTTAAAGTACATGTGAGAAGACACATAGCTTGTGTACAAAGTATATGCAATTTTATATAAGCAACTTGGAACAAGCAGAACCTGGTTATCCACAAAGGACCTGGAATCAATTCCTCCAAACTAGTAGGAGACAATTGACACTGTATCACAAAAATGGAATTTCATACTAACATTCATGTAACACAATACAAAAGCAAAATATGTAACTTTGCTTCCAAATATGGGTATGATTCACTTTGTTCATATGAATCTGAGTAAGTCTCCTTTACATGCCATTTCAATTATTTCCCATGCTAACAAACTATGAACACTTCTAGCTTTCTGATGTCAGCTTTAACAAAAATAATAATGGTAACTTGTGTTCCCTCCAGCCACATCTAAGTAAATTGCACCTGTTTTATTACTTTTGATCAATAATTTTTAAGGAAATTTGAAAGAATAAAACAAACTAAGTTCTTTTTAAATGACTGTTAGAAATACAAACGCAGAAAACAACTGGAAAGGAACATAAAATACTGAGAACATTTTTTTAAACATGCATGAGTGTTAGTTACATGTATGTTTATATACTATATTCATGCAGTGCCAACAGAAACTAGAAAGAGAGTGGTTTCCTGGGACTGGGGTTACAGGGAGTTGTTAGATACCATGTGGGCACTGGGACCCAAACCCAGATCATCTGGAAGATCAACCAATGCTTTTAACCATTGAGCCACCTCTCCAGCTCCAAATTATTTTTTTAAAGAGTAATAAATTATGTGAGATGACACACTTGTGATTTGTGTAGTCTCAACATGTGGAAGACAGAAGGTGAGTTCAAGGTCATCTGTAGCTACATACTAAGTTTGAAGCAAGCCCAGGATATATGAAATCCTATCTGGAAAAAAAAACAAAACAAAGCAAGGGGGGAGGGGGACTGGAGAGATGACCCAGCAGTTAGAGCACTTGTTACTCTTGTAGAGGAGCAGGTTTGGTTCCTAGCACCCACGCGGCGTGTCACACTGTCTCTAACTCTAGCTCTAGCTCTAAGGGATCTGACAGCTTCTGACCTCAATGGCACCAGGCATGCATCCAGTCACATACACACAAGCAAGCAGAAACACGCATACATTTTAAAAAGACCAAAATCAAAGACAAATAAATGCACTACATGTGTTTTATTTATTTACTATTGCTCATTAGGCATTAAACCCAGTGTATTAAGTCCAAGAAAAGTGTACCATTGCTGAGGTACAGCTTCAAGCAATACCTTACATACATGTTTTATGTAACTGTGGAAGGTGAGTTGAAAACTGACTAAAAATTACTCTTTAAACAGACCAAAATCTCGGTCAGAATTTAAGTCAGCTTTCCTTAAGCCTAACTGCAGCAAATAATGGTACTGCGATTTAACAATAAATCAAAGTTAAGACGTCAGACACCAATAAAAGGAGAATGTTAAAATCACATTGGGTATTAAAAAGAACAATATTATACTGATGAAGAAAAGGTTCGGTATCAAATTGGTATATATTTAAGATATATGAAGGAGAATAAGAAAAGACTCAAGTCCAATCCTCACAGCAAACTCAGTTGATGGTTTTGGTGAGGCAATAATTCCAGCGGATAGAAATCTCATGTTTCATTCAATATGACGGGCAGCAATTGGGTACCATCTTGAGGGAAGTCTGTCACTAAAAACTGTGCTACAATAACAGCCTGAGATCAAGGCTGGGAGATTGCCATTTGGCCTACTTCAGCCACTGAGTAAGGAAAGGCTTCTGGAAACGGTGTGGAAGGGTAGACAGTGACAAAAAGGGGGGGGGGGGCAAAGACAGTAGGAGGCTGGGTGAAGGGCAGGAGTTGAGTCATTAAACATATCTTGTCCTTGGTGGCTAACAATAGCTCTCACCAACTGAGAAAACTCTTAAGAGGCCTGACCCTGAGGACAGTGAGGATCAACCCCTGTTGCCATACATCTATATACCTAGCTACTACAGAGACTAAAAACTGTTGCATAGTTCCAGGAAGATGATTAACACTCAGGAGTTCTTGAAAAACCATGAAGGCCTTTCTGCCTCAGGACTTGGTCCCTTTTCCACAGTCCTGACAGGCTTAGAAAATATCTGCCAGATAAAATAATAGCCACACCAGCAGTAATGATCTAGAGTGTCAGGAAGGTGAGTGAACCAGTCAAGAAGGAGAGCTACCAAGACACAGACAAGTCAGGTGGACATACAGATACAGTACCAGTACAAACCATAGCAAATACAAGAGTCTACTAGTTCAACTGACACTCCCAAACTTCATATTAGATAGCTGATCATCTCCAATCTAAGAACCCAAGAAGAGCCTGCTCAAAAAAAAAAAACCTCATCCTGTTCTTACTACACAGACCAGGCTGGCCTAGAATTCAGAGAGAGCCACCTGGTCCTGACTCCTGGGTATTGAGATTAAAGGTGCATGCCGCCAAGCCAGTCACAACTTTTAGATATATTTCTGCTTCATGGTATTTTAAAATATTTTCAAGTTTTTTTTTTTTTTTAGTTCCTCTTCATATATCCCCTGATTTTGTTTAATACTATTTTTATTACTGAGCAGTATTTTTTTTCCAGTCTATTATTGGGAACTTTTAGCTTCCTTAAAAAATACAATCTTTTATTCACCTGCCCCCATAATATTCTCCTACCCGTGTTATTATCCTTTCCCTTTTTTAATATTTAACTTTATTCTCCTTCTAATTCTCCATTTTTCTGGCCTCCTTTCTTTGCTTCTTAATAAAGGGTTGGGGGAAGAGATGAAAGCAAAGAAGGGACTATCCAGGGAGGGAGGCCTGAGTAAGGCGAAACAAGCCAAATGACAAGAACATGGGTGAGGATAGCAGAGGAATATGACAAATTTGAACAAAACATAATGACATGCATTTATGAAAATGTCCTACCAAAACTCATTTTTATGCTAACAAATGATAAAAGAAAATGAATTTTAAAATACATGTATCAAGTGCTTCTTTAAAGCAAATCAGGAAAAATTATATCACTAACCTCAGCAAACATAAATAATAAAATAAGCACATGAATATTACTTCCTGAAAAAGGAAAGGAAACAAAAGATCAGAACAAAAAAGTAAAGCTTAGAAATTCAGCAATTAAGAAGAAAACTTTCCAAAACCAACAGTAAGAAAGCCTAACACTTTTAGATATCATTTAGATATATTAGGGTAATACTAACATTTTTTCCCCCAGTAAAGTCCTAAATGCCCAATAGAAAGTGGTAACTACAGGAACATTATATCCAGATACTAACATCTAATCTGAGAAGGCTTAAACTAAGGAAGATTAGAGACAGTGTGAAGTGCATGGATTTAGTAGCTTCTAGACTTTTGATTGAAAGACCTTGTTAGTTTCTACTGTTTCTGAACAATTCTGAAACTACAACAAAAGTCAAGGATAGAGGACAAAACTTAGTTATTACTTTATAAATGACAATGACAACAGAGATAATTACAAACAGGCACCACTTAGAGTTCATAATTACAGGGAATGGCACAATAAAAGAATCAGGCTGGCTACAAAACTGAAATTTTATTTTGGAGTTCACTTTAAATCCAATTATAATGTTATATAGTATTAATCTCAAAACAGTATGAACAAAAAATAAGTAGCTATTTTACTTAATAATATAATTACTCTGGAATGTGTTCATTGCCAAGTTTTTACTTGCCTTTTGTCACTAAGCCTAAGCTGAAAATTGGTACAACAAAAATTCTGCACAGCCTTTAGCTTACCCAATCTTCTTTAAAAACAATAGACCAAATTTAGTGGATTTTTAATTAGTATCTGAAGGTATCCTGTCAATGAAGAATGGAAACAAAGAAGTTAAAATATACTTTCATTCTGAAAGTACAATAGAGTACAAAGGCTTGATGAAAACAGTGGGATTTAAATAAAATTTAGGTTAGTTCAAATCAAAGATTTGGGTTTAATTTAACCTATAAGTTTACTTATTTTAGTGATAAACTTGAAAAGGCCACATTTTTATCCTAATAGAAGGTCCTATTAAAACAACCTTTATTCTGGAATCACTGCTATTTATCTAATTCTTTTAAGCATTATATAGAAGTAGTGGTATTAGTAATTGCTTCCTTTTGATATGTAGCCAGGTCTTCTACTAGGAGGTCTTCTACTAGGAGTTAAGATGCCTATCTAAAAAAAAGTTAAAATTTTTATGAATCCCCCTATAAAAGGCCTTATTAAAAAAAAAAAAAAAAGTGAAGTCAGAGGGACAAAACCCATGGTGGGGAAAACTGTAATTCTTTTGGATACGAATCTAGGCAACACAAACCTGAGGAGGCATTGGCTTTGCTCTTTTGAGGGAGAAAACTTGTACGTGTCTGACATGGCTTTCTATTTTGTAGTGCATCAGACTTTCTGATTTTTCTCAAGCTTCAGAAGAATGCTGTATGTTCTACATAAAAATTTCACTAAGCATCAATACAAAGCAATAAACCACATAAAACTGATGCAGAAAACAAAACACAGCCAAAATCTATATTCACAAATTTTACTTTCTAGAAAGCAAGTTTTAATGTAATCAGTTATTTGTTATTTATTTAAAAAAGAAAGATGTTTCAGAACTTGATAGTTATTCTTCCTTCATATGACTTATTCAGTAGATATTCTTGCCTAATAAGTAAACTATGTTTTCCAAGTCCATTACAGTTGCTGTTCTAAAACTAAGATTTAGGGTTAAGAATGCTTCCTGAGTTCAGATCCCAGGATCCACTACCATTCTACAAGTGCCTATATCTCCAGCTTCAAAGAGGGAGAGGACAGGAGGATCACTGGGGCTGGCTGGATTCTAGCCTAAGGGAGAGAGCAAGAGCCCTAGTTCAAAGAGAGATGACCTCTACTTAAAAGAATAGGTGAAGAGTAGCAAGACACCAATAGTCTCTCCTGGCTTCTGTACATGAGCACTCCTACATACATGCACACATACACTCACATCACACATAAATAAATTAAGTGACAAGTATGTAAAGTAGTAAATGAAAATATCTAATATGATATAAGTGATAAAGTATGCTTCGTGTTTGTTCAAGTAGAAAACTGTATATATTTGGAAACAGAGCAATTTTGCTCAGTTGGCCTTAAACATAAAAAGCCTGTAAATCTTTCCCTGACTTTAAAGGCAGAAAAAAGACATACCCATTTACTTAGATAGTAGATAGAAAGGCAGAAAGCCACACATACGAGAGAGAGAGAGAGAGAGCGAGGGAGAGAGAGGGAAGGAGAGAGGGAGGGAGATAGAGAAGAGATTTCTGAACCCTTTACCTTTAAGAGCAAGTTACAGACCTGATGCACCAATCCCTCCTAAAGCATGAACCCTCTTTGAATAAGTAAGGTAATATAAATAATCCTATCATCAATCTCTACAGGATCCACTCAGTCTGCCAATTCTGTTCTTGATGTTTGTTCTCTCTCTCTCTCTCTCTCTCTCTCTCTCTCTGCACTGGAATCCATATAGATATTACACTTAACTGCCACATTTCTTCAGGCTCCCCTACTTGGAATCCTTTCTTATTTATGGCCTCAGATATTTACAAATATGGTCCGTACAATATCTCATAACTTGGCTCTGAAAATGTATCTTTATGACTAGATCCAGCTAATGCTGTCTTTGTATAAAAATTACCACAAAACAATCCATTTTTCTCATTAGAACACCTTTCAGAATGCTGTCAATATTCCTACAACTAATTTCACAACTAAGTTATTTTGTCGTGTTATTTCTAAAGTTCCCTGTTTTTCTCACCTCCATTTTTTTTCCTCTTAAACAACTGGTACATTTTGGGGCATAGTGCAAGATTATGTCAAGATCTTCAAAGCAAGATTCTCTCTACCAGCCTCAACCTGCTAATAAAGAAATTAACCACATGAATAGTTTGAGAAAACAATCCAACCCCAAGCAAAGGAAGTAAATTGGTAGTAGAAAGGTTTTAAGATAAGAAAGTTCTGCATTTGATGCACAGGGTTAAGTAACAATGTAACTAAAACACAGAAGAGGGGACACTTAGCATCTGTCAAAGTTACTTGTCTTAACCACAAACACTTAGATCAAGGCAATAATTAACAACTTCGGCAAACTTATAAGGAACCTTCAGTCTTTTGTCTTTCAGGAAAAACTCATCTCTTGGCGTCTAAGCAGCTCTTCTCTACAGACCTACTATCCCCAGAAACAGAGATAACTGCCTGTCAGTTTTAAAAGTTGAAGACAGGCTTTCTTCAGCTGTAATGTTTTCATATAATTGATTTTTCATCTCAATCTTGTAGTCTACATCTCATTCTTGTTCCCACTGTTGTCAAGAATGTGTATTTCCCATACACATAAGCCTCTCAGACAAAAGAGCAGCATGTCCAATTTAGCAGACATTTCTGCCTATATGACTGACATAGTAAGTTAATAAGATGACTTTCTATGAAACAAGTTCAATAGATATTCTCTCATACACATACATACATACATGCATATATACATGTCTTTAGAATTGTATAAATCTTATTTTCAATGTGCTGATCCTATTTTCATTTCCCTGTGACTGTTCATGCTCTGCTTTATTTCATGGTTCACTGCCAGAACCTTTTCAATTTACACCACCCTCAATGTCACTGTTGTTTTAATCCATACAGCACAAAAGGATACACCCACAATCCCAGCATTTTGGCTGAATATGAGGCAGAAAGATGAAGAATTTCAGACCAGCCTGGTTTCTGTAGGAATTCTATGTCAACAAGAAATGCAATATACATTTTAAATTCATCCTCTGTTCTTCCTTGTCTTTGGGTAAGAGGCTTCCTCTTTAACAGGTCATACAGGAACTTGGTGGTTTTGTTCCCATCAGCATTTCCAGGTCATGTTCAATGATAACCCATATTTGATTCTGTGCTATACCTAATAACTCACAATTATGTACTATAGTTTCTCAAAGTTTGTAAACACCTTTCTCTAACTCTGTAATATCCAGTCAATTCAGCTAAGGTGTTACGTTTCCAGCAAATTCTCTACTATTTTCTATAGTAAGGCTGAATCAGGGGCCTATTCAAATAATCAATTTAGGTGCCCTGTATCAAAAAGTTCATACCATACAGTATCATTACTGTCTATTTACTATTTGTAAACAGATGTCTTCAAATTATATACATCCACTTCTTAAGAATAGTGATTGATAAAAAGATGCAAATGCACCAACCCATATTCTTTACTATAACCTCTAGTAAAGGTGGCATTTTATGTTCCTTTGCCTTAATTTCAATGGAAAAGAAATAAATTTTACCTTTCTAAAAAGGGGTGTGCGATCTCTGCCCCTTCTCTCCCCTCATTCTCTTTCCCTCTCCCTCTACCTTTCTGGAGACACTACATGTGCCTGGCTGGCCTGACTCTGCCTCCTCCAGAGTACTGCAATTAAAGGCATGCATCACCGCACCCAGCTGGGATCTCTGTCTTTATGTGCTCAAAGAAATTTTTTGTGTTGTTGCCTTAGTCCTAAGAATTCATCAACTCTGCTTTTCTTTTGTAAACATAATTTCAGGCAGTGATTCTGAAACCAAGTAAAAAGATTACAAGTGAGAATTAGAAATTAAATTTTAACTTGTAATTATGCTATCTCCTTCCTTTTAAAAAAGTCTAAGACAATATTATTAAAATATTAAAAACAAATAGCAATAGTTGCCTAAAAGAAAATTTCACTTACCAATTACAAGGATTTCCCCTAAAACTTTTCATAGCGTTTATGAGTTTATCTGGCCTAGTCACTGAGTTCAGACTCTTAACTCACACAAGCGTTCAAAACAGTAAAAATAGATAACATTTGTTTAAGTCTGTCTAATGAGTAAAGCTTAATGGCTTTTTTCTGTACCCCTTGATAGGCTGTCCATTCCCCTCTCTGTGTAAGAGATGCTAAATATGTGACTAGAGCACTCTGACACCAAATCTAACACTCTTAAAAACCTGCAAATAAGCCTTTGCAGAAGACTCAAGTCTCTTGGTAAAGCTTTCA
Organism: Phodopus roborovskii; assembly: GCF_943737965.1. Classification (NCBI taxonomy): domain Eukaryota; kingdom Metazoa; phylum Chordata; class Mammalia; order Rodentia; family Cricetidae; genus Phodopus; species Phodopus roborovskii. The sequence continues at coordinate 36,513,281 of NW_026125295.1, read as the reverse complement.
AATATACTTGAACCAAGAAATTGTAAATAAAACTGAAAAGTCTGAAAATACCAAATGTAATAAAAGAAAATATTGGTTAGTCCTTTAGCCAATTGTTAGTCCAATAAATTATGGCAATTGTTGACATATGAATCTTCTGTGTGTTGTAAAATACTGTCACAAGTTTTACCCATCCCTCTTCAATTTTCAAGACCAAACTGTAAACTACAAGTGAGTTCAATATGTTGTGTGCTTGTAGAAAGTTGAATGAGAAAACACCCAATATCTGTTTGGCTTTACAAGATAAATATGTGCAATAGATAGAAATGTGTCCTGTTACCCATTGAAATGATAATACAAAAATAAATTGAAAAACATAGGTCTCACTGCTAAGGAGATGGCTCAGGTTAAAAGCATGTACTGAAAACCCAGTTAGTTCCTATCACCCAATGAGGCTGCTCACACCTGGCCTCTAACTCTAGTTCTAGGATATCTGACACGTGGCCTCTGTAAGTACCTGCACCTAAACGAATGCAAACAAACAGATACACATAGACACGCACACAGAAAATAAAAATTAAAAACCAAAAACCAGGCTCTATTAGCATTTCTACTCTAATGTTGTACTATTTTAGAGCATGTAACTATAATTCACCATATGAATGAAACTAAGACTTTGGCACAACTAGCAAATTATTTCACATTTTTAAAAATACCTTTTATACTCTAGGTAAGAAAATATAGTCATTAATATGTTATTCTCCTTCCCTTTTGTGTACACCTCCAACCAAAGGAAACAACTAGAAAGCAGTTTCTCCCTTCTCCACTTCTCTACTTCCCCAAATAAAATGCCCTAAAATGTGCATTTCCTTATAAGGCCAGATAACAAATAATTTCAACTTTGAAGGCACTATGATTCTGTGATAAACCATACAACAGTGCTTTTGTAGTTCAACAGTGACTACACATAGTATTTAACCATCTATGTGTCTTTATCTTTAGAAAACTATTTATACTCTAGATTGAGCCAAAGGTAGTTAATTTGATTATTCCCTGGTTTAAGTACTGTTAAATGTTGTTTGGAAAAGTTTATTAAGCTCAGAAAACAGGAACAAACACATTATTTCATTGTTGTTTCCTTGAAAACATTCTAAGAAATGATGTATCAAATTCCTATTAAGTCAGATAATCCCACATAAATTTGGTATTTACAATCCATATTTCTCTTAAAGATTTCCCTAAGATAGTATACTAACATCAAAAATGGAAAAATCATGCTTTTTTTTTTTTTAAATAATCAAAGTGACAATGGTGTATGTTTTTTACGGTCACCAAAATACAAACCAAACATAATACTTCTCATAACTTCTGTTTGTTACTGTTTTTGAAGGAATTTCTTCAAATATTAGAAAGGCCTTGACTTAGGTTTTGAAAACTAAACAATAACCTATTAAATTAATGGCTAGGCTGATAATTCAGTTACAATTTAAAAGTCAACTACTAATGTGTATATAGCAAACACAAAGTTTAATAATCTATGAAGAAGCTTAGAAATTTTTAGTTTGTTTCCTAAAAACAATGGAGGTGAAAGTAGGAAATGTTGATAGTGGGAGTGAAGCACAAATGTCCAATGAATTAAAATCATTAAACAAAATGTGAAAAATTCTTTCAGGTGTTCTTTCTTTAGTTGTTCTATAGATAACTTGATATAAGTAGTTCTCAATTTATATTCAAATTTACGCAAAGAAAAGCAAAAAAGAATCTATTATCATTGTTACTTTAGTTAAAATTAACAGCTGGACAGATGGCTCAGTGGTTAGGAGTACTTTAAGAAGACCTAGGCTTGATTCCCACAAACGACATGGAAGCTCTGTTCACTCCGTCTCCAAGAATCTGTGCACTCTTCTGAACTCTATGGGCTCCAGGTGCACACATATATACACAGGAAAACAAACAAACAAACAAAACCTCATATGCATAATAAATCAAAAAATAAATCTCTAAAGTTAGCTGCAGTTCCCTAAAATCAAAAATGAGAATTTCTATTTGAAGTCTTCTCTCCCACTTCCTTGTTTCAAAGGCAATTAAGGACTGAGTGAATGTATGCTTACAGCCCACAGGGTAATGTTTAATAAGTATAACCATAGTAGTAAGGTAAATATTATGCTTGCTGAATATAATAGTTAAGACACTTGAAAAAAAACAAGTTGGAATACTTCCAAAATAATTTTTCTCACTCAAAGCTAAAATGCCCCACTCCTTTTCCCTGCAGCAGGTTAGAAGAAACAGGAACGACTCCCAATGCGCTTCTTTAAAAACATAGCTATTTCAAAGAATCGGGTGTTAAGGATCACAAAATCCTGAGCAAAGAGTGTCAGATATGCTCAGAATTTCTATCACCATTTAAAGGAGTTTTCTTAGGTTAGTAAGTGGTTCTCTGCAGATAATACTTTTCCACATTTTGTCCAGGCTCTTGTTCTATAATTAAAAATATGACATAACCATCAGCCTATGTGATTAATATGGAGAAACACATAAATGTCCCACATAGGACATATATGTAGATGTGATTACACTATTAACAGGTCTAAATTTTGGGACTTCTAAACTTGGAAAAAGTTCAAATTTAAATGAAAACTTGTTAGAACATACTTTTTAAAAGTACACAAATTTCCAGTTTCCCATTAAAAGGAAAAAGCAAAATTTTTACTTCTACTTCTCATTTAGGCAATGTTTCTTCAATTCAATTCTATCTACCAGCAAATATAAGAATTTAAAAATGACTTACAGTAAATATCCGCCTGCCAGTTCGATCAAAAGTTACACAGTACACCGATGATAAGTGTCCAAGAATTCGTTTATGCATCTTCATATGCTGATACACTGCAGTTGGAACAAGTCGCTCAAGTCTGTATTTCCCATTCAGCTTCCTTGAAAACAGAGTATCCGCTACCAAGAAAATGGGGAATATAAATGTACTCCAGAAACAAACTAGGTTTCTTAAATTCATATTTCTAGAACTCATTTCATTTATCACATTCTGGTTTTAAAAAAATATTTCTATATGGCTCCAAGTCTACAAAATAAACAATATTGGCCAGAGTTCTTAATAATAAAGCATTCTACACAAACACACACACACACACACACACACACACACACACTTTTTAAGACTGAGAAATAAGGTTCCCTTACAAAAGCAGTTAAACCTGGACTCCAAAGATTTAATACTTAAACTCTGTCTCCCAGAATGATTTCAAGCAAATCTTTCCATAAGTGACTTCCACAGAAGTCACTTGGTGATCTTGATTTCAAGAGCTGATTGCTGGTCTTCTGCTTTACATGCTGACTCCCAACACTAAATGTTCTCATCTAACTAATTACTACTGTACTTATAGAGAAGGTACTCAATACATCTATGCTCACCGATTTTTGTTTTTAACAGAAGGCAGCTGATTTTCCCCAAAGCAATGCTAGCTATATTAGCTAGTTAGCACTACAAGTTTCTCACTTGAACTAAATCAGAAAATTTTTTAAAAACAGTGTGCACAATTTATATATACACATACTATATTACACATACACAGTCACACACAGTATGCTATTTAACTCAAATTAGAATCTAGCAATTATACCCTACAGATTATGAAACAAAGTTATCTCATATATATTGTAAAAAAAAAAAAAAAAAAAATCAGTATTTTTTTTCCACATGCAATTTTAACTCACACTACATCTGTGTGAGTCCTGCTGAAAAGATAATAAAACTATGTTTCACAGGTTTTAAAATAACACTGTTTCAAAGTAAAATTATATTATGCTTATACGTTCCATTACTACAAAATCATATATTTGAATACAAGTACCTACTGTTAGCCGACAAACGATACTCGATAATCTAACACCTGAAAACTTCTACAAATCATCTGAAAGCTGTGAATTAGCTAAGTTCAAGCAGGTTATACAAAATTTTAGTTACAGGAAACTCAGTACGTTGCCATGATAGTTTGGCCTCTGACATATATTCTTCACACACAGAAATTACCTGGTAATAAACCACCTAATGCTTGGCTTCAATTTTATTTTGTGAACATAAAGCCAGTTATCAACTCTCCTTAGAAGCAAAGTAAAACTATATTCCTCAAATACCACAGACCACTAACTAACATCTCAGAATCACCTGTCTGTGCCATTAAGAAAACATCTAATGACATGCAACCCAAATGATGAGTGTTATCAAGAAGTACTTTAACTCCATACCCAAAACTTACAAAATGCTTAGAATTTCAAATTTTATATTTAACACTGTTCAGGAATGAAGACACAATTGTTGGAGACAACTAAAATAACTACTATTTCACAATGACTAGCAATACTATATATCAAAAATTTTAGTCATAATTTTTTAAAAAATTAAAGTTGATAATATAGTTATAAAATATTTTATACATGAGGAAGTGTTGCTGCCTTAAAAGTGGGGTTTACTCAGTCTTCAAGATAATTAGAATTAAACTTAAGACAACTGGAAAAAATAAAAATCCCACCCCACTGAACAGTCTGCAATAAAACATCCTAGAAACACAAGAAACTATCTTTAACTACATTTAGTGACACTGAACAAGCAATTCATTACTTAGAACTCTATCCTATAGGAGAAAATATGCTTTCAACTTATGAATCTACCAACAGCAGTAAAGATATTACACTGTAAGGAAATAATATATAGAGTTGGTGATTCAAACCTTGTTAATGACAAGAATTAAAGAAAAAAATATATATTAAAATACAATTGAAGAGGTCAAATTTGGGGGGTAAACTATCAAAGAGGTAGGACATTTTTACAAAGAAAAGATAATCTAGGACCTCACTTTTTCTCTTATTATACCATTACTATAACATCTATCTATCTACTAGAGCTAACTATTTCACTGAAAAACAGAAATTACCTTGTATTTCATTCACAAGCAAATGCAGAGCCTTTTAAACAAAAAGGAATATAAGTGAATCTTGGTTAATAAGATGTATATTAGGTTGTTCAATGTAATTTAGTCTCATGGTAAAAAAAAAATATATAAATGACAATTATTCACATTCTATAATGGGCTAATTACATATTTTTGAATAAAGGAAATGTCTCAAATTACAGAAATTTAAAAATTTTTACTAGGGTAGAGCATCAATTTTCAAATGAGCATGGCTAAACAAACACATGCTAAGGGATACAAAGCAACTGTTCCTTTATGAGATTATGTATAGCTTTAAGTGGAAATATAACTTCAGTTTAAAAAAATGTTGATTTTCCTAATTATGGTGAAATAAAATAGTTCTAAACTCTACCAAATAACACTAAACTTTTCCCCCCTTGGGAATTTTCTTATCACCCCAAACCAAGAAGATATCCCTGTAGGTAGACTAGTGAATTTCAAATGTTTCCTAACTTCATGATTACCACCTTTTTTACTCAAATCTACAATATGTTCACTTCAGAATAATCACCAACTTCCTTTGATATGGATCTACGAAGGTTTTACATACACTTGTTTCATGAGGTTAATACTGTCAACATGAGTGTTAAGAAGCAGGTATATAAGTACATTTGTAAGGGACTGTCTATATTAAATTAATTGTAGGTGGACCATTTCCTGAGCAGGGGATCCTTGACTATATAAAGCAAAGAGGGCAAGCTGAGCACTGACATCCATGAATGAATTCACTTTCTCAGTTTTAGATTGTGAATGCAATAGAACAGGCTGTTTTAAGTTCTTGATGCCTTAATTTCCCTCCTAATGAGGTATTGTTATCTGCAATTGTGAGACAAGTAACCCTTTTCCCCATTAAGTTGATTTTATCAGGGTATTTTATCACTCCAACAGGAAAGTAACCTAAGAGCTATCCCATTTCCTGTCTGATTTCATTCGTCACTTCTCTCAACCCTAGTCGCTCATCTGCTCCATTCTTCCAACACATCAGACATGCTCCTTCCTAATTTAGAGTGTCTGCATTAGCTGTACCACCTGCCTACATGCCAGGGGTTTTGTTTTTTCTTTTAATCTTTCCTCAAATGTCTGTCATCTTTTCTATGAAACTCATTTACAGGTAAAACCACATTTTTATGCGCCATATTTATCACCTGCCTCTTCCCACAACATACAACACAACTCCACAGATAATATATTTTTTTGTTTTGTTTTGTACTTAAGTATAAAACCTGGCTATTTTTAGATCAACACATATTTAGTGAATTAACATATAAGAAACATAGTAGTAAGTTTAAGACTTTCATCTGCACACTCAGAGTCCCATAACAACACTGAACTAAAAGCCATTCATAAGATATACACTGAGGACCCAGAGCAGACCTGGAAATGCTGTTCCAATCCGATCTCTTACAAGTGTAAGCAAGTTACCCTTTATAAACTTTAGTTCCTCCGGATATGTTATGGAAAATCATTTCCATTTTCCACAACATACTTGCCTCTTATATAATGCTTGCCCTTTGACACATTTATCACATTTTATACAATCACTAATATTATTTTTTCCTGTCTTACTTTCTTCTAATTCAGTAGTTCTCCTGAGAAACAGTATAATATCTACTTTTCTTTTAAGATTTTTTTTATATTTCTCATTTAGTTTTTATTACATCTGATACTTTAATATATATTATAAAATGAGTTTCTGAAAGTGATCTCCATAGTTGCATACATTTAAAATGCTTAGTCACCAGGGAGTACAGCTCTGGAAGATGTAAAGGTTTAGGAGGTGTGGTCTTGTTGGAAAAAGCCTGTCACTGGGGGTGGGCTTTGAGGTATCAAAAACCCAAGCCAGGCCCAGTCCCTCTCTACATGCATTTCAGGATGAAGCTCTCAACTAATTCTCCAACACCATAGGTGTATGCTTACACACACATCCACCATGATGATAATGGACTGAACCTCTAAGATTGCAAGCACGTCCCCAATTAAATGCTTTCAATCTCCCTTTATGGCCAAGGAAAGCCGCCAAGGCCAGTCATGTATCGGGGTATCTGCATGGAGACCCACAGAAGCTACTACATCAATCTGTGAAGGTGAAACATTGACTGTGTTGGAGAGCCCAAGATGTGGAGATGTGGAGATGTCAGAACCATGGGATAACAGCCAAGAACTATTGACCAGGTATGAAACCACACCAAAAGACAAATATGAAGTTAACAAAGCTGAAAATCGTGGTGATATTTTATTTATGATCTAACAAAGCTTGCCTGAAAATCAGAGTGCAAAGCTAGCCACACTACGTAGCCACAGAGGCTAGGTAGTAGTGGTACACACCTTTAATGCTAGCACTCAGGAGACAGAGGCAAACAAATCTCTGTTAGCTGAAGGCCACCTTGGGCTACACAAAACTGATCCAGGCTAAAAGAGCAACAGAGCTCACACAAGGGTGATCTCGGCACTTGGGATCCCATGCCTCTAATCCCAGCACTAGAGAGGAATATACAGTTGGGAGACAGGAGCTCAGGGCAGTCTGAGATTTGGTGGAGACAGATGCAGTCCAAGTACAGGATCACCTTTTCGGTCTTAGCGTTGGTAGAGGTAATATAATAACTCTAGTGGCTGGCTGCTTTGCTTTTCTGACCTACGGCTTTAACCTCAATAACTGCCTCTGGGTTTTTATTATTAAAACCAACTAGAATTCGTGCTACAGAAAACAGTAGGAAATCTGAAGAGGCTTTTGACTTCAGACAGGAAGATGCAGAATTTGGAGTTTGTTCTGCTGGTTTTCTGTCTTGCTTTTGTACAATATTTTTCCTCATTATGCTCTCTTTCCTCTCTTTTGGCATGGTAATGTGTATTCTGTACCATTATATACTGAAAGTATGTGATCTGCTTTCTTATTTTGATTTTACATGCGGTTACAGTTAAGAGACTGTTGTGAGTTTCCGAAGACACTCTGAACTTTTAAACAATATTGAAACTGAAAGATTATGAGGATTTTGAAGTAGGACTATAAATACATTTTGCATTATGATATAGCCACAGAGTAGAATCTTTGGAAAGATTAAACGATTAAGAGGTGTGGCTTGGAGAAAGTATCACTGAGGGTACACTCTGAGGCATTAAAAGCCTATGCCAGGCCTAGTCTCTCTTTCTGCCTGCAGATCAAGCCATCTGCTCTCAACTGCTTCCCCAACTCTCCAACACCATGGCTGCCTGCATGTTCTCATGCTTACCACAAGATGATAATGGACTAAACCTCTGAAACTTTAAGCAAGTCCTCAATTAACTGCTTTCTCTTATAAGAGTTCGGCTTTTCCTCCCGCCGCCTAGTCTTGTCCTGCTGCCGCGCCAGCCACAAATAACACACAGAGACTCTGTATTTGATATAATGTTGTTGGCCCATTATTTGTTTCTTATAGGCTAGCTCTGTCTTAAGTATTAACCCATTTCTATGTATTTCCACATGGTCTCCTTACCGGGGAGTGAGGCAGGCGTCCGGTCTCCCCGGTCTCTCCATGCTGACTCTCCTTACCATTTCCTCTTTCCTCCTTGTCTCCTAGTCCCTCCTATCTAGCTTTCCTATTGGCCAACAGTGCTTTATTCATTAACCAGTATGAGAAACATATTTACAGAATGACATCTCCCATCAGAGTTGCCTTGGTCACAGTCTCTCTTCACAGCAATAAAACAGTGATTAAGACAACTTCCAAAGACTTTTCCTCCCCCAAATAACTAACCACTGTAACTAGCCTTTCAATTTTACTCATTCTCCTCTTTTCTATTAAATTGTGATTAACAATTATAGTAAGCATTTCCATTTTACATTAATGGCATTTTAATATTTCTGGGTATTTTTTTCACTATGAGTCTACTTTAAGATATTGTATTTTTGATTATTAACTATTTTTGAAGAAATAAATAAAAATATTTCAAGTCTCAATTTAGAATCATCTGCTGATAAACTGATATCTTTCATTATCAAGTTCCTATAGTTGGGTCAAGTTTTCAATACAGATGATTTTATAAGAATTTTTCTAAACTTTTTTAAACTTCAGCAATGTTACCCCATTTTTTTTTTTTTTGTTATACAGGCATTAGTTGTACCAAGTCTAAGGAAGGAAAAAGAGCACACACATATGTGTACATGCTCAAGCACATAAACCGCTGCCACAAAAGAACATTTACGATAATCTTGGTAACTACATTTGGCAAAATCTTGGTAACTACATTTGGCAAAATCAACTAAATATTAAACAAGCAGAAATACTGGTTCCCTCTCAAATGTTTAGATTTTTTTTTTTTTTCTCCTTTTGCAAAGTACTCAGAAAAATGTACAAGCATTCAGGTAAAAGTGTAATAAATTAGCCAACTTCCAAGATCAAAATTAACTGTAATTTGAAAAATATGTTTAACATAACATTTGATGTGTTACCTATTCTCCTGTAGGAAAGCTGTTTCTCCCTGAACATCAGAACTGGAAGCTCCACAGCTACAAATTTATAAAAGCAAAGCCTGTCTATTACCCTAAAGGATACAAAAAGTCACCTGCAGATTCCAAACTCAGAGAAACAATTTCTATGAAAGAACAATTAGAAAAGGAGAAAATGAAGAGACAGATATATAACTCAGAAAGTGCCTCAGTATAATTTGAGCAACCCAAGTCTTTTTTGTTAATATACAAAATAAGAACTCAGATTGTACATTAGTTTTATTATCCTACCTTGTGTAATTTAATTGTGACTATGATTTAAAAAACACAGACTTGGAAAAAAAAAAAAACTCAGAGTTGAAAAGTTTCCTGGTATTCACTAAGTAAAATGTTTACATAAGATTTATAAAAATAAACACCAAAATGTTTTCTAAATTAAAACAAAACAGAAACTGTAAATAATCTGTAACTAGGTTTCATTTTAATCTCCATAATGTCAAGAAAGGCTTTCTAAATAAGTCTTACAATCAATATCTGTAAATTAAAGGCTTTGGAAGTCTATGAACCTAAATTTTAATTACAACATGTGATAAAAACCTAAGAGCACAAAAACCCCAAATTATCATATATCTATTCCATTCTCAATTTTAATTATATAGTTCTATAGTTATGACCAAACATTCAGAGACCAATTTCCCTATGATTCCAGTTCACTCTAAGCAAAGACTTGTCTTTATAGGATAAAAATTATTTCAAAATTTCTATTATATGAATATAGTGTATAGTATAAAGTATTTAATATGATATACATTTACATAAAATGTTATTTCAAAGGACCACAAGAGTTGTAATAAAAAGGATGTACGACAGTGACAGTCAAAAACAACAAAACACTATTTATAATTCTCTAAGTCATGACACTAAAAACCATACATCAAATATATTGAAATAAAATGACAGGAAAAAACAAAAGCCATCAACATCTAGCCATTACAGCTAGAGAAGCTCATAGTAGAAGTAGAAGGACTTCAATAATGTAAAATCTAGGCCAGAAACCAATGTAGTTTTAATCCCCAGGGTAGAATGAGAGAACAGACTCCAATTAGTTGTCCTCTGATTTTCACAGGAACACTGTGGCATAAACAAAAGTAAATGTATTTTTTTTTTTAAGTTAAAGACTAGTAGATGAATTTCAATTATGCTGAAAAATGTCAATGTGGTGTATTTGAAAATAATAGCTCATAATGGGCAATATTTACTGAGTGCTTTCCTACATTCTAGAAATGACTCAATGCATTTTATATATTCTTATCTTTACCATGCCTCATCAAGAAAAAAAAAAAAAAAAAAAAAAAAAAAGAATTGAAAGTAAATTGTAATGATCCCAACACTATGGTAACAGAGTATACTCAATGCTGCTTACATCAACATTAGGAAAAAAGACTGAAAGGAAATAATATCCCAAACTATGAGCACAAAACCAATTACACTGATTTTTTTTTCTACTTCTTCTTAAGCTTTTCTCTAATTTGAAGCTTTCTCCTACTGGGCACAAATTCTTTCTATAATGTCTAGAAAGATTAACTTAAATCCAAAGCTTGATAGAAAATACTTACAGAAATATAAATTTGTTTAATTACAAAAAGCATTGAAAATGGAGTGTATTAAATATGAAGCCAGGCATTGGGGTGCATGCCTTTAATCCTAGCACTTGGGAGGCAGAGGCAGGCTGATCTCTGAGAGTTCAAGGCCAGCCTGGTCTACTGTGCGAGTGCCAGGACAGGCTCCAAAGCTACACAGAAAAACCCTGTCTCCGAAAAAAAAAAATTTAATATGTATGTATCTATGTACGTATACGTATACACACATACACACACACACATACACACAGAAAATGCCCAATGCCAACTTTACATGGACTAAAAATTGAATATTATAAAGAATTCACATATTAGTGGGCACAACTGAACACTCCTGTTAACCTCAGCATAAAGGAGTCTAAGGCAAAAAGAGAACAAGCATAAGGATAACTAGTATAGAGCTCCATTAGAAGACAATGCCTCAAAAAAAAAAAAAAAAAAAAAAATTAGTAACAAAAAAATTCACCTATCTCATATTCTAACTTGCAAGCCAGAAGATAAACACAATTTTGGTTGTTGTGGAACATTTAATCACACAGTGTGAAAATATATCACTATCTTATTACTCTGACTGAATAAAGAGCTGAATGGTCAATAGCTAGGCAGGAGAGGACAGGTAGGATTTCCAGGGAGAAAGTAACTGGGGAGACAGAATGAAAGAACGGTTAAAATTCTGTGTGGCAGAACTTAGATAATAGAAACAGATTAATTTACATTTTAAGAGCAAGATGGGAACAAGTCTAAGCTAAAAGCCAAGCTTTCATAATTAGTAAGTTTCCATGTCATTATCTGGGGGCTGGTGGCCCCAAAAAGTCTGACTACATTTGGCTTTATGTCTGATTTATAAAACCTCTCACTGAGAGGCTGGCTCAGTGGGTGAAGTGTTTGCTTTGCTTGCAGAAGGACCTGAGTTTGTACCAGGGCACCCACATAAAAACCAGACATGATGGTCTCAGTGCTGAAGAGACAGTGATATCCAGGAGATTTGCTGGCCTGTCAGCCTAGCAGACCAAGACAGAACCTGACTCAATGAGGTGAAGAGCAAGAGCAAACATGTTACTTCTGGCTCCACGTGTATATGCATGGATTTGTACCTGCACGTACATTTACAACAGGAATACTCCCCACCCGCACGCAAATTCGCTGTTCTATTAAAGTAAGGTAGATCAAAGACAGTTACATTCGATTTTATTTAGGAAGCAAGACTTAAAAGGGAACATGTAATTCACTATAGAAACATAAAAATTATTCTGAGGTTACTATTAATAAAGACATTAGCAGAAAATGACAACCTAAAAATCCTAACTTGAAGGCCAGACAGCATTTGGTTCATTTCTACAGCACCACATGGAGCAGAACAAGATAAATCACATAATGAACAGCTCCAACTTCAGCCTAAGATGATGATTACAATATTAGAAAAACAATCATATAATCAGTTTTATAATAATTAAGAAAGGTAATGAGGAATAGAAGATAGAAATAATCTCGGGCAACAGAACATCTTTGAAAGTGTTCTCATTTTACTATGTAAATAAAAGGACTAGTATACTTAGAAGCTAAATTCTCACATGTTCAGTTTTGGTTTTTAGTTGTTTTACTTAAAAAAACAACAGATTTAGTACAGATGAACAATTTCTTAGGAAAAAAAAAAGCAGAAAGCAGGTAAAATTTCATGAGCCAAGTACATAAGAAATAAAATGAAAAAGAAAAGATAATGACTATAATTAATACTAAAAATGGTATTTATTTACCAATTTATTTACTAGAAATCAATCTGATGCCACTTCAACTAGAAAATACTACAGCATAACAATACTTTTAATTTTTAAATATTGGTAAGTTATCTTAATAAAAATTCTTTTAAAAATTTTAGTTTTTGGCCGGATGTGGTAGCACACACCTTAATTTAATTCCACCCAGATCCTTGGAAGGTAGAGGCAGGTGGGTCTCTGAGATCAAGACCAGCCTGATCTACATAGTGAGTTCCAGGACAGCCAATGCTACACAGAGAAACTCTGTCTTCAACAAAATGAAAATTTACTTTTTTGGTTGGTGCTGGGGATCAAACTTAGAAATACTTTAAAAAGTTATGTAGTTGTTCTTTATGTCAAACATCTCTGTCATTCAACTTTGAGCCAACTAACATTTACAGAGCATATATGAGCCAAGTGTAGGTAATAGGATGTTAACAGAGAAGACTTAATCTTTGAGATTGAACCTAGTAAGGAAGAAAGACAGGAAATGAGGACTTAACGACATTGCTGTGGAGTATTATTTTAACTGGGCCAAGATGTATTACATTTATTTATGATGCAGAATATTACTTTAACTATGTAAAAGTATGTTACATTTGCTTGTGCTGCATTTATTTAATGATATAAGGATGTGTGTTTAACTATAAAAAGATGTGTTGCATTGCCTACCTAAGGTACCTGATTGGTCTAATAAAAAGCTGAACAGCCAATAGCTGGGCAGGAGAGGCATTGACAGGATAGAGAGAATAAATAGGAGGAGAAATTTAGGCTGGAGAAGGAGGAAGAAGAGAAGGAGAAGGTAGGAGAGAAGAGGAGAAGGGGGAGGGGGAGGGGAGGAGAGGGGAGGGGAGGGAAGGAGAGGGGAGGGGGTTATATCCACGGTCAGACACAAGAAGCAGTCAAAGTACGATATACACACGAGTAAAAATCCCAGAGGCAAAAGGTAGATAGAAAATTTGAAACATAACAGTAAAAGTTCCAAACATAGGGGAAAACTTAAGAAAACTTAAGAAATATAAAAACTGAAAAGCAAATAGACAAAAAATACTGACAGGAGGAGACTATATTCCCAAATTGAAGGAACAGCATGTACAATGGCCCAGGAGCTTAAAAAGGCATTAACAACGTGGAGACAGGAGATGGCTCAAAGGGTTAAGGGATTTGCTGCCAAGTAGAATATCCAGAGTTCAAACCCCAGGACATGAAGAAGAAAAATCAATTCCTACAATTGTTCTCTGACTTCCATACAAATGTGTAGTACATGCATGTGCACACCACACACAAAATAAACTCAATTAAAAAATATAAGTCAGTTACAGAGCTAGGCAAGGTGATACAGGCATATAATTCTAACTTGCAAAGTCAGCCTGAAATGCAGAGTAAGATCCTATCTCAATAAAAAGATGAAAAAGGCCCCAAGCACAGTTAAGTCTAGTATGATTAGCACACAAAATGCAAAAGGACAAGTGTCAAAAGAAAAAAATTAAGAAGATGTAGCAGATTGTAAACAAATTCTGGTGAAAATGTATCTAAGGTCTCTAAGGAGAAATGTGAGATTTGCTTTAAGATAATTTATTGTGGCTTTCTCTCTTGGCAGCAATGCAAATAAAACTGGAAAGAATGCAAATAAAAGCAAAAGCTAATTTAGAGTAACAAATCCAATCATTCAAACTATAAAATTTGGGGCTAGGGATGTAGCTTAATTGGTAGAATTCATGTGCATTATCCATAAAACAACCGAGTTCTATCCTAGCACAAGATAAACCAAATGTGATAAGATACACACCTATAATCTCAGCTTTCAAGAGGTAAAGGGAAGAAAACTCCAAATTCGAAGTCATCTTCAATTATAAGTCTAACACACAAAGATTCCTATAATTTTCTTAAGGAACCAAGTATCTGATCTCAAATTCAAGTACTTAACTCACAATATATAAACTTGGAAGAATATACCACACTTCATTATTTCTAAACTTCATTATTTTTGCAGTTCCTATACTAAGGCACTCTTCCAACAATTACTATATTCTGACAATAAATGGACATAGCTGCTATGTTCATGCATAATTTCACAGAAGGAACAGGGTGCTACATTATAGTGATATAAAGCCAAATGCAGAAGCTGCAAACCAAAGCAACCACAGAACACACTGAATTTGTTACCATACCTACAATTTGATTTCTTTGTTAATAAAAGGGGTCTCTTCCAGAGCTGCTATAAAGTGCAAATAAATGACGGCACTTGTTCTGCAAACTCAAAGCTATATTTATAATGGCTATCCCTAAGCAATCAAAGCATTATGTGTTATAAAGGTAAATAATTTTGTTGGAGATTATTTTTTTCATTGGGCTAAATAAAGCACTAATGTCTCTAAAAAATCTACTCAGCCTGACTATGAACTTCCTCATTTCCAAAAAATTTCCCAGGAAATGTTCAAACATTAAATTCAAAGAATTCTTGAAGAAATTGAAAAAGTCAAAGGCCTAATGAAAAGATGGGCAATCTTACTTAAAAGCCAACACAGAACTCAATAATGACTAGGGGAATACACAGTGAAAAGTGAAAGGAGAGACAGTGAACACACCCTTAATTAGTTGCTGAGTTGCTTGTCAGATATAGATAGGGGAATCTTTTATCTCATCTATAACTTAAAAATAATTTACTTAAGAAATTAAAATACAACTTTAAGAGCACTTAATTCCCTGTGGAAACTGTTATTTTTCAAAAACTTACTTATGTTTTGAAATGGAAATTTTCAAAAAAGGAACTTTGGTATATTGCAAACACATCTTAGGAATCTTTGAGAGCTATCCTCCTATTTTATAAGGAAAAGAGAAAAAATGGGGGGGGGGTGAATGACCTCAGAGGGGCAAGAGGGGCAATGTCTTTTTGTTTACAGAAGATAGAAAAGCAAAAAAAAAAAAAAAAAAAAAAAAAAAAAATTAAATTAACAATGTACTAATTGGAAATGAGAAATTAAGAACAAATGGCAATACAAAAAAGAAAATAGCTGAGTTTGAAATGAAACTCACAAACTATAAAATTGTTATACTAAAACTATGATGAAGAAAGCACAAGAAAATGACTTGTGAAAGGAAAACAGCTACTAAGAAAGCAGGTTGCAATAACTGTTTAAGTGAGGAGCACTAAGTATAGAGGAATAAAAGTATGAACGGAAAGGAAGAAAGGAACAACAATGGTAGGAAAAATTGATGAATAGGAAAAGCAGTACAGCATAATTTACAGAATTATTTTTGTTATATTAATATTAAAATGACAGTAAATCTTACTAGTAAAAGATAAACAAAATATAACCAACCATGATTCTATAATTATACATCATACAAACATCAAGATATTTTTGGTAAGAGGAAATGACCCAGCATTCATCACAAAAAGAAAAAAATGTAAACAGAAAAAAGAGTAACAGACTAAACAACAAAAAGGCCTTCATTTGATTAATTGAAGTTCTAGAAAGGAGAAATAATGAAGCAGACATTATTTTAAAATAGTAAGAATTTTCAGCTTCACGAAAGGACATTAGACAGGACAGTGCACATCAGAGAAGAAACTAGGACTAACCTAAGATCTTTAAAAGCCTGGAGCTGACATAATGGTATAAGAAATAAATATCTCTAAATTGGCATAATTTACCTGTTTATATTCCTTTGGAAAGAGCAAAGGTAGTCATATAATATTAAGATTATAGTTAGACAACATACTGGAAAGAAGAAAGGTATAAGACAAAAATCAAAAGGGCAAGTCCTAAGGATGTTCTATTAATTTATCAGGACAAAGTGTAGCAGTAACAGAGCTGATAGGCTGTGTCTAGAAACCAATTCAAGAGATAAATACATGCAAATTTGTTCTATTTGAAACTTCCTAGACAAAAATATGTAATCCTTATTAAAAGAAAACCAAACTAGTTGTTTAACTAATTAAACATAATTTTTATTAAGGAAGTTTCAGGAGAAATAAAACATTAATGAGATGACCAATCTTCTTAAGAAACACAATACCTATAATTTGCAACTCTACATTATGACTTTATTAAAAGTTTTTACGTAAGAAAATCTGAGGTTTTTGTTTTTGAATGTTGATATGTGTAATATATCTCTGACAACACAGTAACTAAAAATTTTCTTTTCACTTATTTTTTACCTAGAGGAAACTACAACATAGTAAACTCCACTCACCAATGCTAGGCGGGCTACCATAGTTAACTGGAGACTCTGGTGGCCTTCCACAATGTAGTGCAGCCAGAGCAGATCCTTTCCATACCACATGCTTGCAGCCTATCAAAACATGCATTTTATAAATACAAAAATATAAAAATTGAAAAAACGAACTCTAAATTGTAATAGAAAACATTCATACTTTTATTTGTACGTAGCAAGGACTGTCTCCCAGCTCCTAATAAAGTTTGTACTCCAGGAACACTCTGAGGAATTTCTTGCTCAAGAAGAGGTCCTAGCCGATGACAGATTTGCAGCAAGTGATCAGGTGCAAGATGTCTATAATACTTCACCTATTGTGTCAAAAACAGACATAGGCACCTATTATGTTCCAGACAAACAAAAAATATTTGCTATGTTATATTAAGTAAAAGTCACAAAAATTACATAGGCTAGTCAACACTGTTTTCACTCCAAGAGAATGTTCAGGTTTTTAAAGCACTTAATTCACATCGTTACCCTATCATTTAGTATACTGAAGAAGAAAAAATTGCTATAAATTAATGTAAACTAAATCAAGTTATATAAATTAACATGCTGGCCAATGCCAATACTAAACAATGATAAACATACAGTTTCAGGGCAGGGGCTATATGGCTCGGTTGGTAGAGCTTGCCTAGGACACAAAAGGCACTGGGCTTTTAATCTCTAGGTACACACCTATGACCCCGGCAGTCTGGAGTTGCAGATGCTCTACTGTGTAATGTTGAGGCTATCCTGGGATAGAAATTCTGAATATTTCCCCACACCCATAAAAAAGGAAAACACATAGCATTTGGATTTTCAAAAATGTAAAGTAGCAACAGCAAAAACATAAAAACCAGTGTTTTGAAACTATTATGTCTTTGAAACAATTAAAAATTAAAGACAATTAGTATTTTTAGATTATCATTACACCAACTTTAAGCATATTTAATATACCATCTATGCTAATTTTTGTTGTTTTTATTTAGAGACAGGGTTTCTCTCCATAGCTCCGGCTGTTCTGGAACTCATTATGTAGACTATGTTGGTCTCAAACTAAGAGATTGCCTGCCTCTGCCTCTCAAGCACTGGGATTAAAAGTATGCAGCACTATGCCCCACCATGCTAAATTCTTAATTTACCAAAAACCTTTAAAAGGGATGGGAAGGAGGGCAAAATTCTAACTTTTGCATCAAACAAGTTTAACAGTAAAATAACCTATCTACTATAAAAAAAAAAAAATAGACCACATTAAGAACTCCACACCGCTGATTAATTTTTATCAGCATTTGAAACCATAATGTTCATTTTTTTTATTATTTCATCTAATCCAGGATTCCATCAAAATCAAGAATTAAATTAGAATATATACTATTTTACCACTTTACATTTACCACCAAAGTTATGAAATATGTCCTATTATAGAAATTAACCATTTCAAGTAAGATGCTCTAACACATGCTGAGAGCCATGATGAGTCTTCAGGTAAAATCCTAACTAAAGATAAAACCTCAACTGCCTTTCCCTGCCATTTTCTCTGTAAGGTAGTGGTTTCCAGAGGCCACATACACAACTTAGGATTTCACAACAGAGTCAACAAGAACTAATGATCTAAGTAAACCAAATACTGAAGATAAATAAAAAGGTAAATAAAAGCCATTTCCCTTATAAATTTGTTTTGAAAAGTTGTGACATCTGTTACTTGTGATAACATGAAATTAGATTACTATACTGGAGTTGAATAAATTTCTACTATATGAAACATTAATAGCAACTAACAGCAAAGTGCAACTCACATTAACAAAAGAATACAGTAACATGTAATGTTAAGAATGGACCCTGAACCAATCTAAAAGCACTTGGGGCCTTAAGCCCAAGTTTCAAAGTATATCACCCATTGAACAAACTTAAAATGAATTTCTTAAAATGTTAAGGGCTATGAATAGATAAATCTTTTTTATTGTATCTCATATTATCTGTTATATTCTTTTTATTTCCCCCTTCCTCAGTGCTGGGGATATACCTCAAGGCCATGAGCATGCAGGGGAAGCATTCTACTACCAAGATACACCATTAGGTTTTATTATACTCAAGAGTAGTGTGAATATTTTTTAAAGTTGACTAATAAACAGATTTCTAACATGAAGTCATTAAGAGAAATCTTACTCCAGAAGATATTCTTGTAAAACTATCATGGAGCCATGCTGTCACACTAATAATTAAAACAGCAGTCTAGAATGTATATATTAAAGTAGTCAAAAAGGCTTGGCAGAACGAGTACCTTTAGAAAAAAGAGGGCCTTAATAAAAATATATTACAAGCTATGTCCAGTGTCAATAAAGCCTCTGAGACTCCAGATAAATCTGTTTTTTAATTTTGTTTAACCCATAATTTTCCTGACTTATTTAGCCACAGTACAACTTTCTCCCTACTATCTGTCAGACTCAGAACATGTTTTAAGAAACAGTAATGATGCCCGATGGTGGTGGCGAACTCGGGAAGCAGAGGCAAGCGGATCTCTTTGAGTTTGAGGCCAGGCCAGTCTATAAAGCAAGTTCCAGGACAGTTAGGGTAGTTATTCAGAGAAAGCCTGTCTTGAAAAACCAAAAAAAGAAACACTAATGAGTACTATATTAGTAAATTAAATCTTTAATGTTTAAAATAAAACATAATAATTTTTAAAATTATATTTATACTTATCACTGATAAGCCCCAGAAAATTCTGGATTCTACATACAAGATGGACATAGTTAGCAAACTTATCTAAACAGCTCAAATATTCTGAATGTTCTTACCACACAAAGACATGATAAATGTATTAGGTGATAGATATGCTAAATGCTGACTGATAGCTATACAATATATATGTGCCTAACATTGTACTTTACCCCTAAAGAATTCTGTGTCAGCTAAACATATAATCAAGGCTGAGAAGATGGCTCAGCAAGTAAGAGTGCTTGTTGGTCAAGCATGAGGAGCAGAATTCAAATTCCTAAAGTCCACATGAAACTCCAAGGTGGTTACACATGCCTATAACCCTGGCACTGAGGATAGAGATAGGACTGTTGGGACTTACCGATAGTTAGTCTAAGGCCAGGTTCAGTAGAAGACCCTGTATCAAAGGACTAATAGAGAGTAATAGAGCAGAACACCTGTTATCTATCTATCTATCTATCTATCTATCTATCTATCTATCTATCTACCTACCTACCTACCTACCTTCCTCTCTCTCTCTTGCTCGCACGCACGCACGCACACCTTGAATTATAAAAAATGAACTTTAAATAAAAACACCTGAAGTATTTGTAAGGTGCCTTTCGGATCAAAACTTACACAATTACTGTTTTAAAAGTTGTGATTTTTTTTTTAATTTATTTGCGTGTTTCTTGATGCCCCCACTGCCTACCAAGGCAAAAACTTATTAAATTCCCAGGAAATGGAGTTACAGGGTTATGAGATGCCTGATGCATGTGTTGGAATCTCAGCTCTGGTCCTCGGCAAGACCTGCAAATGCTCTTAAACAGAGTCATCATGGCCCAAATTTTAACATGACCTCTAAAAACTGCTCAAAATTCCTTTTCAGCCTTTTATTTTAACTAGATGAAGTTTACAACGGCCTTGCTTTAGAATCTGTAGGCACGATACCTTTTAGTAAAATACTGTGAATCCACTGACTAAAGCTTTATTTGATAAAACAGAATATTCTAATTTTTCAAACTCAACTTTAACTTTCCAGTTAGAAGAGTTTTTCAGTTCTTAAATGCTATGCTTTCTCAAGTTTTTGAGGTACTAAATATAGAAACTTGTCTACTAGAAATCTTTTCTTTACCCACCCACTTCCAAACCTCATTTTCCTCATGTCTATGCTTCACTGTTCATACTACCTTAATCCCTTCTTTTTGCACATCCTTTGTGTACATTCCAAACTTCCCCTGATCATCCTTAACATTTCATAGTATGTACATTGACTTTAAACATAAGTAGGTATATCCTAATGGTAGCTATATCCTCATCAGAAATCCATTCTGTGCCTCTCTAGCAAGGATTTCAGAAGACCTCATATACTATATTGACTCACCAATCAACTAACATGTCTGTGTCCTATATAAACAGGACTAGACCTGTTTACCTGTCTACAAGGTACCTAACATAACTTCGGGGGGTTAATAAATGACTGTTAGGTAAATGAACATGTTAATGAATGAGAACTGCTGACTTCACCACTACCCAATACTACAAACATTTCATTAGCACCTATCCTAGCACATAGAGAGAACAAAATAATATTTTACTTTATTCATTCTAGTGGTTTCAAACATTTTTCAAAGCCAGACAATACCCCAAACCAGGTACTATTAAAATAGTCTAACATTAAGTAGCCCCAAGGAATACATCTCAGTGTTTTGTTTGCCATTATTTCTCTTCAGCAGTCTGTAAGGTATTATCACCAAAAGGTGTTGGGGGGCAGAAGGGGCGGAGACTAAAAATGTTCTCTTACCCAATGCGTAAGCTCTTCTGAGTCCTTTTCCATAGCCCCTTTCTCGTCTACTTATGGAAGGAGCTTTGTTTTTTTCCCCATCAAATCCTTAAAGCTACAACTGAACCTACTGTTTCTTAGCACAACTGTTCCCCTTAATATGAAAGATTTGAATCCTCTACCTATGCTGTGAATCCTACCTAGCTTGACTTCAAAAAAAAATCCAAACTATAAGCTAGTCCTCCCTATGTCTAAAGTTCTTCTCAACTACCTCCTTCCTATTCATGCCTACATTTAAACATCCTCAAGTTTCTTCTTGGCAAAATCCCCAAATCCTGCCTGACCTGTTGTTCTCCATTCCCCTTCAGTTTTCATCATCCAGATGTGTTTCTAGGCTTCACCTCCTCAGAAACATAGAGTTTGTTGTTTTTTTGATAGTTCATTATCAGTCTTATTTCTTCTCACTCTCTTGCCTCAGTCAACAACAGTTTTCATTGCATGAATTAAAACAAAAAACATTAAGAAATGCTTAAGGACTCATGGAGGTGGGGGGGGGGGACAAACTCCCAAAATTATCTACTATATGATTCAAGTTATATCATTTTGAGATACTATTTTAAAAATGAACGGCATGTAAGGCATTGTTATACATTAGAGACATTAAGGCATTGTAAGAATAGTTATAAAAGGGCAATGGTCTTGGATAAATTAAGCCACATGTGATGTCCTTGGTATTGCACCTGGTGTAAGAGTCAACTATTACTTTAATTTCTCCAAGTTACATATTACATATTGACTCATATACTGGGAAATAAAATACAATCATAAAAATAATAATTACATAGAATGTAATATGCCTACACACACGTACACAAATAAGCAAGCGTGGGAAAATCTGGATCTAAATGGTATTACATACACCTTATTAAGGTCAATATCATCACCATGATTTCACAAAATATTCACACTGGACCTAAGTGCACATAGGCTCCCTCTCTATTTTTTTATTTGTGAACCTACATTTACCTTAATGCAAAACTATTTAAAAGTAATGCTGACAGTAGAATCCGGTTTATTATTAAAATAAATACAAAAGCACCAGAAAAATAAAAGCCTCACTAGGGTTCACCTTAACTCCCGATTTAAAAAATAAATAAATAAATAAACCTGTATCTTAATGTCTCTGCCATCATCTAGCCCAACTGAGCACTTCCTATTTAATTTCCAAGCTATTCATTCTCTGGCTTTCTTCTATCTGTGCATCCATTTCTTCTTGCAGGTTCATCCTCTTGTCACAAAGTGGTAAAGATCCTAAAGGTTCTAGTTGTCAGAGCCGAAATCCACACACTACATTCTCTCTTTGGACAACTCTTACACTAATTCCCAAATTTATACCTATTCTTAGCTTTGGCCATTCAACTTCCTCAGGATACCTGGAATCCTAGAGTCTCTTTAAGAACTCATTTGCAACCATGGACCCTCATGTCACCACCACCCAAAATGCTCTAAAACAGGTACTGTCAATACCAATTTGGTACCCAACCTTACAAGCCAAAGCACTTAACCCTTTCCTTCTCTGAAAATAACACAGCTCTTCTCATTTCTTTTCCAACTTTGATTAAAATCACATTTCTTTCTCAGATCACATATAAGTATTACTAGATTAACTGCAATTTGAATGGTATAATCATCTGAGAATCATCTGAGAATGTAAATTACAGCATATTTGGGGAAAAAAACTTAAGTGGGCTTGTTGGTTAATCTGAATCTTTAGGTTTCTGGGTTAGCATGCTACTATTCTGGTCAGTTGTCAACTGGACACAAGCTAATGTTTTGTGAAAAGAGTTAACTCAATTGAGAAAATGCCTCCATTAGGCTGTCTATAGACAAGTTTGTGGAACATATTCTAGACTGATAACTGATGGGGGGGGGGTCTTCAGAGCTTACTGTAGGTGGTATACCCCTGGACAGATGTCCTATATAGTAGAAGAAAGCAAACTGACTGAGCAAGCCAAGGAGAATAAACCAATTTGTTCCTCTCTGGATTCTGTTTTTGTTCCTACCTCCAGATTCCTGCCTTGCTTAAGTTTTTGCCCCTAATTCTCTCAGTGAAGGACTATAACCATAACCTGAAGTTGTAAGATGAAATAACTCTTTCTTCCCCCAAACTGCTTTTAGGCATGGTGCTTATCACAGCATTAGAAAAGCAAACTTAAGACACAAGCTATTCAATATATAAGCAGCTATCCCTTCCAGACCAAAAAGTTTGTCAACTATCAGAAAGTAGTGTTAAAGGGTGCTATCGGGGGCTAGAGACTGCTCAGCAATTAAGAGTACTGGCTGCTCTTCCAAAGGTCCTGCGTTCAATTCCCAGTAACCAAATGGTGGCTCACAAGTATCTATAATAGGATCTGATGATCTCTTCTGGCATGTAGGTATACATGCAGAACATTCATTCACTCATGAAATACAAATGTTTTTTAAAAGGTGTGATCAGTAGGATATTCCCCTGAGGAAACTGAAAGCCACTGATTTCTACTAGACAGATATGGGTAAGAACTTCTCTTACTCAGATGAGCAATAGTGGAGCACACTTTTCCAGCACTTGGGAGGCAGAGGCATGCAGATCTGAGAGCAGCCTGGTCTACAGAGCAAGATCCAAGGTAGCAAGGGCTACGCAGAGAAACCCTGTCTCAATAAACCAAAAGAACTTCTCTCACTCAACTTTTAAAGAAAGGGTCAGTAGCTCAGAAGACATCCAGGCATTATTGGAATACAAATGGAGAAAGCAGAGTGAAATCCAAGCGTCCTCATCACCGCATAGGTTATCACTAACTTCCTATTTAAGCCCTGAGCACTGCACAGGAGAGTCAACTGTTACATTAATTATACTTCAAGCACACATTACATAGTGACCCAATATTGGGGGGGGGGGAACTTACGTAATCCAGGAAACTGTTTTGGGCATCTTTTTTTAATAATTTCATACAAGTATATATTGCATATTGGGCATATTTCTCTCCAGGCCTCCTATCTGCCCTTTTCTCAACCCTTTCCACTCCAATTAGTCCCTTTATTCTTCTTGTCACTTTCACTTCTAGTTCCATGACATATACACATGAATGGTATACTACACAGTGATATTAAACCTAGTAGATTTTCATTATGGGTTAGCTCCATATACTTATTCCAATTATTTGGTTTGTTTATGTTGACCTAAACAATGTCCTTTCCTTTAGCAAATCAGTATTTAGGAAAATGAAGTTCAATGTTCAGTGTTAACATGTTTTAATTAAAATATTTCCTTCATATTCATTCTTTCCATGTGATAAGATGAATAAACTTTGTCAGATCAAAAGGGCGAGTTACTTCTGTTCTATATTTATACTACAAAAGGACTGCTGAATTTTGCTTGAATTTTTGGCAATTCAAAAAACAAGCAGATTCACTTTTATAAGCCTTATCATAAAAATCCCAAAATTATAAAACTAAGTCTCAAAACTTCCAAACTTAGAAGCTTTATGATTTTTGAAGTATAAGTTAAATTATCATCTTTATAGCTAGTGTGCATTGTGCATTACTAGCTTCTCCACAGAAAAATATCTTGGCACCAACTATTTTTCATAATTTAATCTTTATAAAGATTAAAGATTAGCAAACTAATGCAGGGAAGCTCTCCCTATGTCATGGGTAAAGAAAAGGTAAATTCAAGGATTTACCTTCAGAAAATAGGAGACAAATAATCAAGTCCAAGTCTCCAGATTCCAACACTGTTCATAGCACAGTCAAATTTTCTAAATTAGGTTAACTAATTTGAGAATTCTTAAATTTTCATCATTTCCTTATAAGATGCTTAACAAAAGACACAGAACCTTGTCAAAACCAATATTAATCTGGGTCATCTGCTTACTAAGTAATTGGAAACAAGTACAACATGAATGCTTGTTTCCAAGAATTCAGTCAACCATAAGAATTCCGCTGATCTTATCAATACAGTATCTGTCACTTAAAGAAAATAGCAATACAAATATTTTCAACTTTATTTATAGTATGAGTGTTTTACTTAAAAACAAAACAAGACCTCTTCAGATTCCTCCATACAGCATAATAGGGGTGCTCTATACATAGTTACACATTTAGTTTTTTAAATCAAATATTTGCTATGTTCAATAAATTTTCTCTCAAATGTTAACGTATAATTTAAAACTCAAATGTATAAATCTAATCTTTTCTAATGAAAAGATTAAAAAAAATCCTTAAATTGCTTATTCTTAAAATTGTCAACGTAAATAATACTGACAGAACAACCAGTTTCAATTTTAGGTATGTTTCAGTTTTCAGGATTCAAAATAACTATCGCCTAACGTAGAGGTAGTGAAGTTTCAGACACGTGTTTCACCAAGCTGCCTACAAACTAGTGTTTCTGCCTCCAAAAGTAATTGAGTCAACTCAGACTCGGCATACCTCACAGTTATTCCCTACATTGTTACACTATAACCTTCCCTACATTATTTATATATATGCTCTCCACCCATGACAGGAACCCAAGATGCCATGCTAACTGTGGCAGAATCCATGCATTCTTTGGTACTGCTTCTGAACATGCTACCATCATCTGTAATGCCACGGATAATTTATACGATAAATCTCAGTACAGCTTCATTTTAAATTAAGCAGAAGATATACCAAACTACAATGTTACTTAGATTTCCTTAGTATCAAAAACCTCATCCAACCATCCTTGAAATTCAGACTGCACATGCCTTGTACTAAGTAGCTAAAGATAGACTACTGCCTCATACGCAGTAACCAAAAGTTCAAGTTTATATGACTATTCTCTACCATTGTTTTTGAATTATAATACCTTACATTCTCAAATTCCATAAATAAACGTTTAGTTTTCTTCATATCACAGAACATTTATACCCTTGTATACTCACTCCACTTGCTCAATTCATTAATTATAAATTTATTAACTTTCACATATTAATTCTTCAAAATGGTTTCTCAAATTTTTTCAAAGAAATTTATTAACTTTCACCAATTATTGTCACCAAAACATCCTCTCAAAACAAAATATGAAACTGAAAACATTGTAATTTAACTTTCCTAATTTTGACAGCCCTTATTATCACTTTTACATTTCATTACAAAATTAACTTAAAACTCCTAATTACTGGGTAATATCCATTGTACTCATATAATACCTGATCTTCCTGAAGTCAATAAAAATTAAGTAGGAAATTATTTTATTATCTGATAAATCAAGGCCAGGTAAGTTAATATTGTTTTGAGAATCCTAAAATACACACACATAGGGAAACTACTAATAAGAATGAATTCACTCATTAGATTAGGTACTGCTCAAAATAATCTGCCCAAGTGTTAACGCTCCACAGGAATAGGTAGATAATGACAAAACTTGGGACAGAGAAAAATGTCTGCAGGTAAAGAATTTCTAGATGTAACCAACAAAGAAGAAAATTTGCAGTCTATCCTAACAAAGAGCCTCCAAATGGATTAAAAACTTGACACTATGTATTTAACCAAAAGCTAACATAAGAATTATACAAATTCTGAATTACTAAATTGCTTGGAACACATCTTTAAGTAGTCTAAGAACAACACATATGACAATTTTCACAAACTACTCTGGCTTTAAATTCCAAATTTCTGAATCAAAGGAGCCAATGTTAATACTCAGTCTCTCTTCTTTACCTACTCCAAAGCAGCATAATCTTCACTAAAAGAAAAGGCTTCACTGGTCTTTAATCAGTTCAGGGTTTTACTTTCCTCCTCTTCACTTTCTGATTGTTTCCCTTTTCTCAATACTGGAAATCAAACCCAGGACCTCATTCACACTAGCCAAATGCTTGACCACAGGAGCTCTAACTCCAGCCTCAGTTCAAGATAGTTCAACCCCACCAAACATCAAATGTTTGCTGTCTCACAGAAAGTCATAGCAAAATTTGTCTACAGACCTATCCACAATACCTAAGGAATTATTTGTTGTATTCACTGACTTTCTATTTCTTAGGGTTATTTCATCTTCAAGTCTAAAAAAAGCGTATTAGTAGTACCTTCTAACGTTTTAATAATGTACTGCTAGGCTGAGAAAGTTATGAGTGCTTGTATCTCAAATAGAAATACTTTCCTTATGGAAGAAAACTTTACACCAACCACTACAGTTATACAACCTTTATTATTACTGTCACTATGATTGCCAAGAACAAACTCAAATCCTATACCAATTACTACTCCCAGCCTTTTAAGTTGGTTTTGCCATCATTAGACTATTTTAGAGATTAACAAATGGATGCCTTCAATACTCCTGTCTCAGCCATATAAATCACCACCATGAAGTTAGGAAAGAAACGGCTCCACTACCCCTTTATGTCCACATCATTTTGCAATGTGAGTATTAAGAATCTAATGTAGATTTATTTCATTTAAAAATGTATGGGCCTAGGGAATAAAGGTTAAGTGCTTGGGTTTGGTGCCCAAAACCCATGTTAAAAAATACCAAGCATCCACACTTGTAATTAATTTTAGCTCTGGAAAGACAAACCGGTCATGGATCCCTGGAACATGCTGCACAGCCAGATTAGCCTAGTAGGAAACTATCAGAAAAGGAAGTGGGTTGTGCCTGAGGACCACCACCTCAAGGGTGTCCTGTCCTCTACAATCACACATGCATAAAATCCACACTCACATATACACATACTAATTTTATAAATGAATCCAGTTTTTTTAAAAAATGATACTAAACTTCAAAAATGAATGATAAGCAATTAAAAACAATGCACTACCATTTCTAACTCAAAAATCATATTTTCAGATAATTTTCAATCTACGCTTTACTATGGTTACAAATAGCTTGCCCATATCACCTGCAAGCTAATTATCACCAGGGTTTAAGAAAACAAGCTACATCTCCTGACTTCAAATTCTTTTACTTTGACAAAAAGATATCTAGTAAGATGCAGTTTAAGTATCCCAAGTCTGGTGAAAATGCTTTCCTAATCTTCTTTAAGATCTAATAAAATAGCAGTCAGGACTAATTAAGGAGACAACTGGGAAACAGAACTTAAAAACCAACAAATTCAAATACACAGTTAAGAAATGAGCCAAATGGCTCATGTCTATAATCCCAACACTTAAGAAAGTGAAGCAGAAGACAAAACTGAAGGCCATCGAACTGTATAGCTACAGCTAGTTCAGACTGCCTTGGATTAAGTGAAATCCCATGATTAAAAAATTAAAAAAAAAAACCTGAAAACACTGTCCAAAAAACAGGCCCCTTTCTTACTGTATGGAAATGTGTCTGGACTGTAGATGCAGCCAGCTCAACTGTGAAGTGCTTATCAAGCATGCACAGAGTTCCTCCTCAATTCATTCCCAACACTACAGAAACCACTCTAATCCCAGCACTCTGGGATTGGAAGCAGGGACATCAGAAATCTAAGGTCAACCTTGCCCACACATATAGTTCAAGGCCAGTCTAAAAAAATAAATGAATGCTATTTGTTTTTTCTCTTAATGCTTGGCTTCATCTAAAAGAATTCTGACACATATTTGAAAAAGTCCTTTACCTTAAAAAAAAAAAAAGACATGCTAACAAATGTAGATCCTGAGTAAACTTAAATCAAGTATCCTATCAAATTTTAAAAGAATGTTAAGTGTTCACCCAGATAATAATCCATCACATTAATACCAAAGACAAAATTATTAGCTTGTAAGAATTCCCTTTTTCAATCACAAATATAACAATTCTACTTTTTTAATTTACCAAATTTTGAAAACTGCACTAAACACTCCAACTTTCAAAACTGCAGTAAACATCCCATTTTCCTCTGAATCAAAACTGAATCACTGGAATACTATTCATAAGCTATCAATGCTGATCAATACTTATTTTTAAACTCACTGAGTACAAATATACATCTCTTTCCTAAAGATTTTCTAGAAAATTCCAATTTCACATGAATTTTTCCACTTAAAATATTGTTCAGTTTGTCAGTTAATACACCAGCAAGCCATTTCTAGGTAGAAGTAGAAATTACTGAAACCACATTTTTACATATACAATAATATTAAAGCAATTATTGTTAATTCAATCTGAAGTAGTCATGAGATTAAATTAAGAAAATAGAATATACAAGATATTTTGCATGTGTTTAGCAAAATCATAAAATTTTCAGGTTATTAATGTGCTCAGAAACCTGGCAATAAAAATGTTTTTAAAGCTAACTAAAATTACAATTAAAGTGAGATAAAGTTCTCATATTCTCACACACCTCAGCATATAAACTGATGGATACAAAAGTACTTCAAAGAGTGCCTTGCATCCAGCAGGCAGTTTCATGCTGAATAAATAAGAGAGAAGGGATCACTCCAAGTGCCAGTAAGAATATTTACCTGTCTTAAGAGTAAAGCCATGGTTGACTGACTGTTAGGTTAAAAAAAAAAAAAAAAAAAAAAAACTCTTCAAGCAAGAAAAGCCACCTTTGTACAAAACAAGTAGGTTTTGATTAAACAGCATACTAACAAAGACAATTTAAGAAATTTGAAAACTGTGAACATTTCATTTTACTAAAATTTGAGCCAATGAGAACTCCTCTAACATCAAATTAGGCCTAAATCTAAATCTATAATAGTGTTTTCAGTAAACAAACAAAATTAATATACCTACACAGATTAGTCATTTCCATTTTTTGGTTGCTTCAATCAAGAAACATAGTATTACTTAAAGTTTCTTAGTTCAAGTTAAAAAAGACAGCAATGTTTAGTGACTTGGAGTTTGTGGGATTTTTAAAGAGGAAAAAAAAAGAGTTTGGTACAACTTATTTTTAGAGTTCATGTTTTTAAACAGCCACGAAGACAGAGACATACAGTGAAGATTTGTCAAAAATTATAAATCTAAAAACTTAAAATATTGCAAGTAGTAAACCGTGGAGTTTACTTCAAATCCCAATCACTTTGATCACTACTTGAAAACTAACTTAAAGCATGGAAATAAAAAGTCTCCAGTAGATCTTTTAAGCCTAAACAACCACGTAGTCATCTACAGTTTATATTCAATCATAAGACATGCATAGAAAAGCTATTTGAATCCTATCTAAAACCAAACAAAAGCTATCAAAATCATGTCATGACATCACAGAAGACGTTCCTTGTGAACTACCAAAACTGCCTAATCACTACAGCCCTGACAACACAAGTAATTACAACTACCTCAAGCAGTCACAAACGTCCCCCCCCCCAAATTTTTTTTCAATGTATTGTCTAAATTTCAACTGCTCAATGGACTCTGCTGTGACTGACTATTCAACACATTCATATCAACAACTTCTATCAATGTAGGCAAAAATGTTACTGCAGAAACCACAGCTCCTTTAATAAACTAGCACTGAGACTTTACCTTTCCATTAACAATACTCCATTTTTGGAAAGCAATTTCTTTTTAAAATTATTGCATAGGAAAACCCACCAACAATTAAAAAAAAGTTACTTTCAAGTAATTAAACAAAAATCTCAATATAAACAAACAAACCAAGAGCCAAGGTCCAGGCAACGGTAACAATGTAGATAAAAATCAAAACTCGTCCTGTCCTCCATTAACGATTTTTAGTAA
Source organism: Phodopus roborovskii (assembly GCF_943737965.1). Classification (NCBI taxonomy): domain Eukaryota; kingdom Metazoa; phylum Chordata; class Mammalia; order Rodentia; family Cricetidae; genus Phodopus; species Phodopus roborovskii. Next base: position 36,482,186 of record NW_026125295.1, on the reverse strand, counting down.
AAGGAAATAGACCCCAAGAATCAGAAAAATTGAAAACGCCTGTTAAAACTTCTAGGTTTATACTTAGCAGATATATATATATATATATATGTATATATATATATATATATACATATATATATATATATATGTTTTTTATAAATGCACAATGTGCCGCTGGGTAGCTACCATCAAACATCTGAACGCCTCCAACCACGAAAAGATAAAATAATAAAAAATTTTAAAAACCTAAGTCTGAATCTACAGAAAGCAAAAGGAAAAGGAGAGGGGGTAAAAAAAGGAAAAAGAAAAAAAAAATCTTGCCAAGGTTCCTCCGTTGGCTGAATGGCCTTCTTGTGAAATGCTAATGCCACTTCGGAGCAGTTAGTCACCAGCTATTGTGTGGGTCTGGAGAAAGCTGAGCCGGCCGCGCGTGCAGAGCTAGCGAGGAGCTGGCGAGCGCGCTCTCCAGGCTTGCGCCGCTCCCGCCACCGCCGCCTCCGTCTCGCGCGCGCGCCCGCAGCGGCACGGACGCGCGCGCCGGCCCCTCCTCCTCCGGCCTTGCACTGCACAACACTCATGACGTATCTTTATTTCTAGCACATTAACAAAATATCACAAATAAATTGTCCGCGGCCCCTGCGGCCCCGGGGCTTCCGCACCCCCAGCCGCCGCCCCCCGCAGCCCCCGCTCCTGCCTCCCAACCCTCCCCGTGGCCTTTGCAGCTCTCCCGTTCTGAGGCCAAGTTTTTGTCTCTGTAAAAAATTGCGGGAAATTCAATTTTTATTCGACTCGGGGAAAAGTTTCTTTGCTGTGCGCTGTGAATGTCTCACCAGATTCTGGTAGGTCCGCGGGTGCTCCTTCCCAGTCCAGTCGGTGCGCCGGGGCAGCAGCTGCGGGGACAGGACGCCCGATGAGCGCGGCCCCCGGCCCGGCCCGCGCCGCTCCCCTCCCCAGCCCGGCCCGCGCCCCGCCGGGGACCCCCGCGCCCCGCGCCCCGCGCCCCGCCGGACGCCCGGGCTCGCGCAGCGGCCCGGGGAGGCCGTGCGACGACGGGACTGCGCCGACCCGCCGCGCCCTTACCTCCTTCTCGGCCACTTCGCGGATCAGCACCTGCGACAACAAAGCGGGGACGCTGAGCCCCGCGCCCCGGGCCGCGGCCCCGCCGCCGCCGCCGCCCTCCCCCACGCCCGCGGGCGGCCACCGCGAGCGCCCGCCCGCCCGCCCGCCCGGCCCGCGCCGCGCGCCGCCTACCTGAGCCGCCTGCTGACAGGGTCCATCTTCCAGGAACCGGGCGATGAGGAAGTAGAGCTCTGCGCGGGAGAGAGGGACGGGGAGACACGGGCTGAGCGGCCGCGGGGGGCGGGGGCCCGCGGGCGGACTCGCCCGGCGCGGCGGCCCCGCAGAGCCCGACTTACCCGATCGCAGCTCCGAGAGGCCTTTCCTCTCACGAGACATGTTTGCGGGTCACTTCGGGGCCGCCGGCGGGACGGCCCGCCGCCGAGGGGAAGCGGGGACGGTGCCGCCGCCTGCCCTGTAGCTGTCAGTGTGTGCTCACGAGCCGAGCCTCGGCTCCACCATTCAAGCAACGGCGGCGGAGGCGGAGGAGGAGGAGGAAACAACAACTCTCAGGCAGCGGCCCCGGCTGCGGCCGCCTCCGCCGGGATCCCTCCGCCGCAGAAAGGAGTCCGCGCCTTCGCGGCCCGCACTCGCCGCCCCCGCCCCCCGCGGGAAAAGGAGTGCCTCGGCCTAGGCCGGCGCCCGCGCCCTCGCCCCTCCGCGCGGCCCGGCCCGCGACTTATTCATTTATGTGCGACCCGAGAAGAGGCCCGAGCCGAAGCGGCGGGCTGGTTGGCAGGCGCTTTCCTGAAGGAGGCCGCCCGCGGGAGCGGGAGAGGGAGGGAGGGAGGCAGGGGAAGGAGGGGGCCGGCACGGCTGCGCGGAGGGATCTGACGCACACGGAGCCGCAGCACAGGCTCTATTCAGCGGCGCTGGCTGGGCTGAGATGGAAGTTAGTTTCTATGTAGCAGAAATAGGAAACAAATGAAGCAAAACTGCCCAAAGAGGGGAAATGCCGGGAGGACCGGGCTCACTCTCACGCACGCACAGAGACACTCAGGGAGCACTCTCACGCTGGGCCAAGTCGGGATCGCGCCGCCCTGCCCGACTTGAACGCTAGTGTTTGCTTTCTGTCTTGCCATGTGCATGTGTATAAATGCTGCGGATTGGCATCTGTGTAAGTCTTGTCCTGCGATATTTCTGCAGCCTGTGCAAGTGTTGTGTAATTTATTGGAGTGCCGTGGATTGCAATAGAGGTTCGGGCTGCATTTTTTGTGAGGCACTTGCGTTTTGCAAACCCGTTATTTCCCGAAGCCACCTCTGCATATTTCTTTTATTACTCCCATTGCCTGAAGCGTTCGATTTTCTTTCTTCTTCTTCTTCTTTTTTTTTTTTTTTTTTTTAATGTTTTTGTTTTGTTAAACGGACAAGAGGAACTCCAGATTTGTACTTCAGACCATCTTTTTCCCTCTTATTACAAAAAGGCTAGTGATGGCTAATTAGGGATTTGGGAGTCAAGAACCTTAAAGCTTTTTAAAGTGTTGACAAGAAGGGCTAATATAAACCTGAGGGAAAGGAAGGACGCTCGCTAGCTAATACTTATCACTAACTGATACGGAGGTAAATTACTGACCGGTCGATAACCTACCGAAGGTTATTGAAAGAGTATATTACAGTTTAGCCAAGGTGATTAGCGATTAAATAATTTAAGTTATCTGTGTATCTTGCATTTGACTTCGTCATGCTAATTAATGGCTTCTAATTTGAGGTGTAAACCATTCCTGTTTACAGTTAATCACGGGAAGACTTCTTAAAAACAGACGAAAAACAGAAACAAAATCTTTCGTAAATCAGAATGTAATTACTGGTTTTATATGATAAATCGTTCATCTTTGTTTTGCTGATGAGGATAGGGGCCTTGTTATTTTTAAAACGAATATGGGTGAAATTAATGGAAACAATGGAAAATGCCATTTGTTAGAAAACAAGGACACCAAGTGATATTTATCTCCAGATGATTTAAGCACTTTCCAAAAAGACTTTGAGAGTTCAATTTTTTAAAGGTTGGCATTTTAAAGAGAATTAGGATAGTCATTCTTTTGTTAATCCTTAACAAAAGAACCTCTTTGAAATTTTTAGATAATAAGCTGCATTTTTATGGGTCTGATTTTGAAAGGTAATTTGTGAGGTAGGACCGAGAAGCTGTATTGTGGTTTTCCGGATTGTTTCCTCAAGCCTTGCACCCTCCTAGCTCCTTGCCTTCCTGGTGGGAAATGCTACAGCTGCCTTGGGCTGCACTACAAGAGTGCCCTAAAACAGCAGAAATTCTCACACTCACACATGTAAGCAAGAGGGAACAACCCCTTTGGAAGAATAGGATATAAAATTGCCTTTTGTAACTCAATAAAACAGAAATGAGGGAGTACCCTGATTGTTTGCATCACCACCTCGTTATCAGAACAACTTCAAGTACATTGACATGGCTATCCTCAGATTCTGAAAATGCTGGCATCTTTAAAAGCAGTTTATTCATACCGTGATAGGTAAAACAGCCTGTTCCTAGATGGGTAGGCATGAAAACATATTCTATATCCCTTTTGCAACTGTATTTATTTATATGTCTGCTGCTATTTTATCTTAACTTCTTAAAATGTCTCATATTCTTCAAATAATTGTGATGTTCCATTGGGAAGATTTTTAAACAGATTTTTGAGAACTAGAAATTCTACTTGAAGTTTTCTGATTCTGAATGCATACACTAATTCTTGCCCTTAGATTTTTTTTCTTTTTTATCACTGTGAAGTAAAGCCAATTTTCAACACATAATGTAAAATGTCTTTGGATAAAGTTTTCTGTACATATCTTGTAGGTGTTTGGGAGACATGCAGAGCTATCATGATTATATCATTTATTCTTTTCATGCAGAAGCCTTGGGAGATTTTTCATGAGACTAAAATGAAAAACAAAAAACTCGTTTAAGGGAAGCCTGCTTCCTTCTGAATATGGTATTCCTATCATTTTGACTAGCCTTTGACAATATTTTTAGTTTCTTTTTTAAATACTTAATTTGAAAATAGTGTAAGCTTGCCTTTAAACTAATTCCTATCAATGTTTTGTCTTAAAAATACAGTGCTTGACGAAAATTAAGGTTTTTTTTTTCTCCTCCCATTCTCTCAGTCCAATAAAGTATTGTTTTCCTTCTGGGCTATTAAATTGCGTCCTGCTAAGTCCATTAATTTTTGTTTGAAAAACAAAGCAAGACCACTTCACATTAGTTTCTTTAACATCAAACATAAAACATTTCAATTAACTGGAGTTTTCAAAGTCATTTATTGTGCATATATATGTAAAATGTGTATGCTTATCAAATATAAGTTCTCATTTAGAAATCCTGAATTTTGTTCCCAAAGCAGAGGTGTGTACAGTTATTTTCACAGGTAGTTTGTTTCTATTAAAGACAATTTAGATTCAACCCATACCTCTTCCTATTGTTATCTCTTTCATGTACTCCAAAAATGCCAATTAAAAAAAATCTTTTCATGAATTTTAACTAAGAAGGTGGACAAAAAAAGTAACAAACACCAAATAATAATAATAATAATAATAATAATCAGAGAAGAAAAGAACTCTTGGAAAGCTGAAACTATTCTTTATATAATAGTCTGAGAGAATTATAAACTTTTTAAAAGTTTCTATGAAATTCCATAGTGCACCCTTGGCATCACATGAAACAAGCTAGACATTTAACAAAAACTTTGTAGTGATTTGATAAGCAATAACTCTTTTTTTAAAAATCTGCCATTTAAGTCTTCTCCAGAATAAAATGGATGCTAATGACAGTTTTGCTAGCTTTATATAATTTGATTTGTCTCCTGTAGTACAGTGGATGACACATAACTAAAACTCATAGATTCAGTGTATTACCTTATAGGTTAAGTCATTTTTCTGTACTGTATTGTGTTACCTTTTTGGTTTTTGGTAGAATTGTTACATTGACTTGTTTTGTTATTTTATAATGCTGGGCAATGAACCTGAGTTCTTGCTCCTGCTACATATGCAATCTACCATTGCCCTATATTCTCAGCTCAGTTGTTACTTTCATAGCAAAAAGTTTCACCCGATGAAATAAAATAGTAGAAAGTATCCCTCTCCAAAGAATACCTTTTTAATAATACTTACTTATCCTGAAGAGCAAAATATGTCATGCTATTATCAGGGTATTGTCTAAGAAGCCACACTCCTGTGGCTTGCTCTCAGCCTCTGTGTGTTTCTGCCATACCTGCCTTTATATTCTCACTTCCATCCTTATGTCCACACAAAGTGTGAATGTCAAATCTGAAGATCATGAGCAGCTATAGTATTTTGGAGCCTTTAGGAAGGACGGGGTTAGTTTACTTTAATAAACCACCCCATCATTTAATAATGAGTTTTGATATCTAATGTTATTTAATGGTTTTCCCTTCTGAGATCAATGAAAGAGCTCTTTACATAAATAGTAGCACATTTTCTTAAAATCTATTACAAAGATTAGCTAGATTCCAGCAATCATACATTCACTTCATTCAAGACATTCAAGCCCCCCTTCCATTAAATAACCCTGTTAGTTTACAATTTGTACTCATTCGTTTATAAAATAAAAACATATCATCATGGATAAATTTATTTTTTAAAAAAAATCACTTTGTGAATTTAACATTACATTTGTATATTACAGAAGAAAAGCAATTTTGGAATATAGTTTTTCAAGATTCGAAGCAGCACAGCAAAGCAAATGAAGTTAAAAAAAAAAAAAAATAAGAAGAGGCTGTTCCTGGAGGAAGAAAGGAAGAAAACATAAAGAAGTCTGCAGGCTTGTTCTGTCCTAGCAAGATGTTTGATGGACAGGGAGTGGGCTGGACCTACAGAGAACAGGGAAAAGGTAGATGGGGAGGAGGTTGCTGAGGCTCCCAGACGTTGCTGCTGGAAGTATTTTAAATGAAACATTTTATGATTAAGGTGGTTTTTAAGGTAGGATTTCAGGACAGGATTAGTCATCTCTTGCCTGTATATGTACTTAATTCATAAGCTTCAAGACCCCCAAAGAATAAAAATCAATTTAGCTATGGAAAGAGAAAAGAAAGGGAAAGCTTATCTAACAAATGTTGAGAATTTTCTCATAAGAAAAAACGTTAGGAACCAAGACCACCAAAGAAAATCAGTTGGTGAGGAAGGAGAAGGCTTCAAAGGGATGAGACCTAAACTTCCATATGGCCAGCAGAAGTCAAGCCTAAGTCAAAACTCAGAGTTAAGTTAGTCTCCAATGAAGTTTGAAGATGTGGCTGGCATTGGATTCAACCTATTTGGTAATCAAAATCTTTCCAAGCTCAGTTAGAAAATCCCAGAAAATGGGAGGCCTAGCTATAATTTATTTGTCAATTTCTTTTGTTTTCCTATATATTTACCTACATTTTGCAAAGGCTGAAATATAATTGGCCAACTCACACCAGAATATCCATCAGGTCCTTACAGAATAACACCAACATCATTCTAGTGAGATGTGTGTGCTGAAGTTTTTGAAAAGCTTATAATTAGATTCTGGGATTACAAATCCTATTACCTTCATAATTCTCAGGCTTACATTCAGGTGCGGGAAAACCGTACCCAAAGAGAATGATTTACAGATGAACAGCCTTTTTGTGAGACACTGTAGTAAGTACACACGTGCTGTTTACCTTCAATAGCTATTGCGTGTCATATGACTGGGTATCCCTGGGGGACTTACTAGTATTAAGAAAGTATTATCACACGGGAAGGAAGAAATACATTTTTTGTTCCACCCCTGTCGTGCTGGCTTAGCATGTCTTCTTAACTTTTAAAAATTATTAAAAAAAAATCAAGATGAATTTCCATTCTTCAAAGCTCTCCTCTTAGCCCTCTCCTCTTTCCCTCCTTCCCAGGCTTTCCATGTCACACTGTGTGCTTTTTCTAATCAGTCTTGGGTTTCTTGATAAGTGCATGCCGCAGATTTTCACCTTCACCCAACACACCTACATTTTCAAAATATTTAAAATTTTCCTCCTGCTCCATCCCTGAGACTTCAATTTCTAGTGGTAAATCCAGTATGAGGAGATAGATCCATAATCAATTCAACAACAATTTCCATTTGATGTGATCGGTTTGGATCTACTGTAAGAACTCTATTAGAAAATATATGTATATGTATATATGCATCCGGTCCCTACATTGTAAAATCAAGGCTGTCATACATTAAAGCCTTCAACATCACTAACTTTCAACTGTTCTGGTTATTAAAGGAAAAGCTGGGAACAATTTTTGAAAAAACAAAAACCAGAAAAGCAAGGCCTTTTCTTTTCTTCCTCCATCCCTCCTTTTCTTCCTCTTCCTTTTTTCCTTCCTTTCTCTATTTTTCCATAAACATAAACAAATGAAGTCTAAATAAGGGTTTTCTGCTTGTGCAATGTGTATATGCTTTTTTATATTACTAATTTTTCCCAATGTATATGACCAAGTCAAGATAAGCAAGGACTCTTAAGATACTATATTTCACTCAGAGGAATTGCTAATTTTTTACATATTACTTTTGCTTCTCTCCAATTCTCAAGACTTTGATGCTTCGAGCACTTACATAGGCTTGAATTTCATTATGTTTAATATATACTAACTTCACCTATTTACAAAATTTAAATTAGGCAATGCATTTGATTATTAGGTCCAGATCCCTTAGTACCTTAAATTTTTGAAAAGCAATTTATGATATAAACTTGGGAAATTTGCTGTGACTCTCTTGCAAAGCTATTTTCTTGCAATAACTATTATCAGGCACATTTCTTTTATTAGGATAATTATTAAAGATTGCTTATTACTTTGACCATCCAATTCTTTTCCTTGCTGTTGTTTGTTTAGTTCTTATTCTATTTTACTAATAAACTGTTTCCACAGAACTTTACTTTTTAAACGTAAAATAAAAACAAAAACAAAACAAATAGGAGTATCTATTACAAGTCCTAGTACAGTGTACTACTTCTATGAAGATATATTTCTTTTTCTGTACAAAAGTTAGTTGACATGGAAACCCCAAGTCCATCTCTAGCATGTGCCCCTTGCCCTGCCTGCCTCACTTCTTACAATAGTATCTTCATTGCAAATTCTTACTTTCTGTGTATCAGTCGAAGAACCATCGTTTAAATGCCAGTTTGAAGTTTGGGCCCTCATTACCCACTTTACCCCAACACACAAGGTGCATAGATGAGCACAGGTGGTCCAGAGGCTGAGAGAAAATATGAAGCATTAGCATCCCCATCTAAGGGCTATACCTGGAAAGCAAAGGTTTTGCTGGTGGTCTGGCCTGTCTCCCTCACCGATCAAATATTAAGATTAGGCTTTATTTAGCAGCAGTAACTAAATTTATTGCATAAACTGCAGGAGATTTGAATCATTAGCTACACATACCTCTTCAATTTAGCTTTAGAGAATTCAGAGACCTGAAACAGAAACAATGGATGGGCTTATTACATGTAGATTATGTTTTTGTGTTTTAACCCAATTTCTTGTAGTACAAAGATATAACTTTCACAAATCCAGGAAAAAGGTATTTTAACAAATTTTATGAAATAATCACCTAAGTATGATATGAACTCCTGTACTGCTTTACAAGACTTCTTGAATGAGGGTAGAATTTTTATATTTGAAAATTAACAACTAATTTCTAGTAAGTTAGTTTTACTCGTGTGACTGGATGTGGAGAGGTTTTGAGCCAAAAGGTTCTGTTGCCACATCAAGATTGGCTCCTTTAAACTAGAGTCAAAATCTCATCCACACTGACAGTGAGGTGAGATGATACAGTAGGTAACGGTACCTCTCAAGTCTGTAACTTGAATTCCATCCTCAGGACCTCCATTGTAGAAAAAAAAAAGAAAGAACAGACTCCTACCAGTTGTACACTAACCACACACACACCCTCCACATACACTAAATAAATATAAATGTAATAATTTTTAAGTTGTATTGACAACACAAATGTTTACAATATGCAGGGTTTTCCTTCTCATCTAGTTTTCAAAGTTGTAAACCTACATTCTCATTTTTTACAAGATTAATTCTTGGGATTAGTAGTAGAGATAGCAACAGAATGATTGCCTTGCATGTGCAAGGCCCTGGCTTCAATGCCTAACACTGACGGAAAAAAAAAGTTTAATTCTTTCTTAAACCAGGATAATTATTCTTATAGAAATTGAGTAATTTTCAAAATCAAAATTTAAAATGACTTCATTGTTTAAAAAAAATACCCAAAACTAAATGGAAAGAAAACCTTTCTTTTACCCAATTCTAAAATTTTCCAAATTTTGATAATCTGGTTTTATGGATATTGCCCAACAAGCCCCCTTGATTAACTGTTTTAAAGTGAATTCCAGCATTATTCCTGTTAAGCTTGGGTGTGAATAAAGAAGTTAATTTCTAACTATTTATTTCTTGATTGTTAGACTCACCTATTTTTTTAATTTAATTTATTATTTTACATGTCGATCCCAGTTCCCTCTCCCTCCTTCCCTCCCTCCTTTTTACCCTCTCTGCCCCTGAAATGCACCCTGACCACCATCCCCTCCCATCCCCCCACCCCAATTCCACATGTAGGGCAATGCCATCCAGGTGGGGTCATGTAGATCTGTCAGGTCATGTGAAGTAGGGACTAGGGCTTCTCTCCTGTCTTTACATTAAGGCAGTTATCCCTCCATGGGTAATGTGTCCGCAAGGTCCTTTTGTGCACCAGGGATACATCTCTTGTCTTCTATTCCTACCCTGACTCAATCTTCCTAGTCACATGTGCTTTCCTCTCCTCTCCCTCACTTTCTCCTACTTCTCTCTCCATTCGCTGCCCCCCCCACTTCCCCTGTGCTTTGGGGGACTTGTCCCTTCCCCCTTCTGTGAGGGACTTTATATGAATCTCTTAGAATACACCTTGTATCCTAGTTCCTCTGGTGGTGTGAATTATAGGCTGGTGATCCTTTGCTCTAGGTCTAAAATCCATATATGAGCGAGTACATACCATGTTCCTCTTTTTGTGACTGGGTTACCTCATTCATGATGATTTCTTCAAGTGCCATCCACTTCCATGCGAATTTCAAGATTCCATTATTTTTTTCTGCAGAGTAGTATTCCATTGTGTAGAAGTGCCACATCTTCATTAACCATTCTTCAACTGAGGGGCATCTAGGTTGCTTCCAGGTTCTTGCTATTACAAATAATGCTGCTATAAACATTGTTGAGCAGATGTCTTTGTTGCATGGATGTGGATCATTTGGGTATATGCCTAAGAGGGGGATTGCCGGGTCCTGTGGTAAACTAATTCCCATTTTCCTGAGGAACCACCATACTAATCTCCAAAATGGCTGTATGAGTTTGCACTCCCACCAGCAGTGGAGGAGTGTTCCCCTTTCTCCACAGCCTCTCTAGCATGAGTTGTCTTTGGTGTTTCTAATTTTAGCTATTCTGGCAGGAGTAAGATGGTATCTCAAAGTACTTTTGATTTGCATTTCCTTGATGGCTAAGGATGTTGAGCACTTTCTTAAGTGTCTTTCAGCCTTTTTGATTTCCTCTATTGAGAGTTCTTTCTTCAGTTCTATACCCCATTTTTTAATAGGGTTATTTGGTGTTTTGTTGACTTGAGTTCTTTGTATATTTTGGAGATCAGCCCTTTGTCAGATGTAGGATTGGTGAAAATCTTTTCCCAGTCTGTGGGCTGCCGTTTGGTCTTGTCCACTGTGTCCTTTGCCTTACAGAAGCTTCTAAGTTTGAAGAGGTCCCATTTATTAATTGTTGCTCTCAGTGTCTGTGCCCCTGGAGTTATGTTCAGGAAGCGGTCTCCTATACCAATTTGTTCAAGGGTACCTCCTACTTTCTCTTCTTAGAGGTTCAGTGTGGCTGGATTGATGTTGAGGTCTTTGATCCACTTGGACTTGAGTTTTGTGCCTGGTGACAGACATAGGTCTATCTGCAGTCTTCTACATACCATCATCCAATTGTGCCAGCACCATTTGTTGAAGATGCTGTCCTTGCCCCATTGTATTCTTTTAGCTGTTTTGTTGAAAATCAGGTGTTCACAGGTATGTGGGTTAATATCAGGATTTTCAATTTGATTCCATTGGTCTACCTGTCTATTTTTGTGCCAATAGCAGGCTGTTTTCAGAACTATATGTCTGTAGTAGAGCTTAAAGTAAGGGATGGTGATGCCTCCTGAAGTTCTATTATTGTACAGGGTTGTTTTGGCTATCCTGGGTCTTTTGTTTTTCCATATAAAGTTGATTATTATCCTTTCAAGGTCAGTGAATAATTGTGCTGGGATTTTAATGGGGATTGCAGTGAATCTGTAGATTGCGCCTGAGATTCTCTCTTCCATCTCTTGAATTCTGTTGGTTATGCTTGCGCCTGTAGTTCCCTATCTTTTGCCCAGTTTTTCTATTTCCAGCATTCCTTCGGTTTGTGTTACCTTTATTTTCTCTATTTCAGTTTTCAAGTCTTTAACCGTTTCCCTCACCTGCTTAATTGTTTTTTCTTGGCTTTCTGTACTTTCTTTGCTTTCCTTAAGAAATTTGTTCATTTCTTCCACTTTTTTTGTTTGTTTTTTTCTTCCATTTCTTTAAGGGATTTTCTCACATCTTCTTTGAGGGCCTCTATCATTTTTATGATGAAAAATTTTAAGTCATTCCCTTCTGCTTCATCTGCTTTATTGTTGTGTTCCAGTCTAGTTGGTGTAAATCCCCTAGATTCTGGTGGCATCATGCTTGTCTTTCTGTTGTTAGGTGTTTTCTTGTATTGCCTTCTTCCCATAGTTTCTTCCAGTAGGTGTTGGAAGGGTCTCTCCCTCTCTCTATGGTACTTCCCCAGTGGGCTTATGTGGGTCAGAGGTTCGATGTCTATAGCTCTGGGAGGTTCAAGCTCTTTAGGAAGTCTCTCCACAGGCAGGGGCCCCGGGGATGTGGGTCAGTGATCACGCTCCAGGAAAAGACTGGCAATGGGGGTCAAAGACTCACCTATTTATGACCTCTACTAAGCATATGTTAAGTGTGAGCGGGAGTTTTTTCTGGTTTTTTTTTTTTTTTTAATTACAATCTTGTTTTACAAGTCAATCCAGTTCCCTTTGGCTTCCCTCCTCCACTGCCCCCACTGACCCCTTATGTCACCCCCTTTCTGCTCCCCAGGGAGAGTGAAGACCTCCATGGGAGAACTTCAAAGTCTGCCACATCATTTAGAGCAGGGCCTAGGCCCTCCCCCATGTGTGTAGGCTGAGGGAGTATCCCTCTATGTGGAATGGGCTCCCAAAGTCCATTTGTACACGAAAGATAAGTAATGATCCACTACCAGAGAAGTCATGGCCAGAACTCAAATAGAAACTTGAGGCAGAAACCATAGAACACTGCTTGTTGTGTTGCTTACTCATACATGCTTAGCTCCATCCCAGGACCACATGCCTAGGGACTGTTTCTGCCCACAGTGAGCTGAACCCTCTTATGTTGACTGATAATCAAGGCAATGTCCACCCTCATGCCAATTTGATCTGGGCAATTTTCAGTTAAGACTTCCTTTTCAGGTGAATCTGTGCTATTTCAAATTTGACAGTGAAAGCCAACACTATACTGAGTTTTGTTTGTTTTTTCTTTCTTTCTTTCTTTCTTTCTTCCTTTCTTTCTTTTTTTTTTTTTTTTTTTTTTTTTTTTCTCTTGTTTTTGTTTTTTGTTATTTTGTTACTTGGACAATCCCTGAACTTTGGATTTCTGCATCTTCATTGTGTGTACAATTCACAGTGTGCAATAGCCAATAATTTGTAGCCTTTTTTTCATGGGTTATCTTTATCAAATAAATGATCCATGGTTACTTCCACAGGTATGTTACAGTTACTTTCAGTGATGGCCATAGTTTTCTTCATAATTTCACAAGACTAATAGTGGCATATGGAAGCATTGATAGTTTTCTTGTTGAGGGAAGAAAACAAAAGGTAGGTTACATTAAATGAAACACCAGAACATCATGTGACATTTAGATATCAGCTTTGCCCTTTTCCAAGTCTTTTCTAACAGTATTAGTTGAATATAAAATGAAGAAATAATATGACTTATGAAAGGTCACAGAATACAAAACAAGCCTAATTTAAATTAATGAACACATCTTTTTCTCCCCTATATTCTTTTTTGCCACTTGACATTATTATGTCTTTTATAATAATATAATTTTCTTAAATGTCTCTTAGGCACCAAATGCAAAAGAGGGTCTGAGTCCTGCAATCTACAGCTTTGGCAGTTCCACACTTAAAATGGGAAATAGGGGCTGGAGCAATGGATCAGAGGTTAAGAGCACTTGGTGCTCTCGTAAGATTTCTTACAGGAAAACTGTCAACGGTTCCATATGCCGTTGTCCAGTTCCCAGTGCTCATGTAAGTTGGCTCACAACCATCTTTAACTCCAGTTCCAGAGGTTCTGATGTCCTCTTCTGGCCCACATGCATATACATGCCTGCATATAAAGTAAAAATGAATACATCTTTTTATTAGCTCTTTGAGAATTTTGTAGAATGTATTTTGATCATATTCACCCTCCTTATCCCAACTTTTCCCAAAGACACACCACTTCCCTTCCCACCCAATTTTTGTGCCTCCATTAATGTCAGTTTTTGCTGCCTAAGTATTCTTGGATGTGTGTTCTTCTAATGAGAGTGGTTGATTTACTGACCCTTCCCCCATAGTTGGTATTTGCCAGTATCTCCTTGGCTAGAGGTAGAATTTTGTGTTCATCTCTCCTCTCTATCCTGGGATTTATTCGGCTTGGGCTAACATAGGTCTTTCTTAAACATTGTGCCTTAACCATTGTAAATTCATAAGTTCATCTGTCTGGCTTTGTCCAGAGATCACATTTCTCTGTAGTCATCCACTATCTCTAGCTATTATGCTTTTTCCTATTCCTCTTCTGCAATAATCCCTGAACCTTTGGAGATGTTTCTATTGCTGTGAAGAGACATGGTCACAGCAACTCTTATAAAGAAAAACATTTAACTGGAGCTGGTTAACTGTTTCAGAGATTTAGTCCATTATCAGCATGACATGGAGCAGGGCATCATGCAAGCAGATATAATACTATAAAAGTAGCTGAGTGTTCTACTAAAGCCATAGGCAACAGGAACTAAACTGTGTCCCACATTGTGCATAGCTTGAGCAAATGAGACCTCAAAGCCCACTCCTAATGTGACACACTTCCACCAACAAGACCACATATACTCCAACAAAGACACACATCCTAATAGTGCCATTCCCTGTAGGCCAAGCATTCAACTGCATGAATCTATGGAGACCATACTAATTCAAACATTTTAGGGCTGAACATTCTAGACTTTTTTTCTCTCTTTACCTTGACCAATTGTGGGCCTTTGTGCTGATCATCAGCTACTGCAAACAGAAGCATCTCTGATGAGGGTGGAGAGGTATCTATGGGTATAATGACAATTCAATAGGAGTTGGTTTAGTGCTACATCCATTTAGTGGGATAATAATAAGTTCTAGGGCTTATATAAGGCCACAGATTCTTGATAAAATAGTAGATGAATTTTATTTTACTGAGTGGGATTTAATTCCAATCAGAAAATAATGGGTTACTTCCACAACATGTGTACCATTATTACACCAATAGATATGTATTGTAGCTCATAGTAGTATGTATAGCACCTTCAAGCACTGTGAAAGCTAGCCAGTAAAAACAAAGTTTTCCGGTCAAGGCCAGCTTGATTTCTCTATGTCCAGAGACTCAAATATGTGGTGTCTTCAGCAATAGGGTCTAACCATCAAGTTATGGTAGGTAGCCAAGATTATTAGCAATTGTAATGTTTGGGACTCTTCTGGACCTCAATGCCAACAATTCCAAAGGAAGAAACCCATTTCTATGACTGGGCTTTTTATTTGTACTGTATAATGTCTTATTGTTGCCCCTATAATGAATGATAACTCCTTTTAACTCTATGTACATAGATATATTTTAGGAAACTTCTACAGTAGTAGATTTCCTTATAAATTTTTGGAAAGGTCTTTAGTGTTCTCTATTGCTTCCAATTTCCCTCTTCTACCATGCCCTCTTTTTTGTTACCTGACCCAATTTTTCACTTCTTGATCCATAATTCCTTTTTAGCCTTTTATTCCAATGTATTCTATTTTCCCTCCCTTGAAAGACTCTTCCCATGGGCCCTTAGTAATTTGCTGACCTCTCTGGGTATTCCAAATGGAACACACATATCTAAAGATTCAAAGCTAACCTCCACAAATGAAAGAAAATGTGATATTTGTCTTTCTGGGTTTGGGTTTCCATGCTCACAATGACTGTTTCCAGCTCCATCCATTTATCTTAGCATTTCATAATTTCTCTTTTTCTGAATAGTTGAATAATATTTCAATGTGTAAATATATCCACATTTTTTTTTATGATCCTTTCATCTGTTGAAGGCCAGGTAAACTATTTCCACTGCCTGGACATTGTGAATAAAGCTACAATGGAATAAGGATAAGCAGGTATTGCTGTGGTAGGATATAGGGTCTTTGGGGCATATGCCCAAGTAGAATCGATGGGTAATGTGGCAGATCTATTTCAGCTTTTTGAGGCACTTCCATGCTGATTTCCATAGTGGCTGAACCAGTTTTCACTCCCACCTACAGTGAATAAGTGTTCCTTCCCTCTTCCTGTATCAATGCTATCATTTGAAGTTGCTTTTTTTGTGTGTGCGTGTTTGTTTTGCTTTGATTTTGGTTTTTATTATTTTGCCCTTAGCCATTTTGATTTAGGTAAAATCTAAAAGTAATTTTGGTCTCCAATGCCCTGGTAGCCAAAGGTGTTTAACATTTTAAAAAATGATTCTCAGCCATTTACTTCATTATTGAAAATTCTCTATTAGTGCTATGTCTCAGGTTTTAGTTGGAGTATTAGCTTTTTGATTTGTTTTGTTTCAAGACAGAGTTTCTCTATAGCTTTGGAGCCTATCCTGAAACTCATTCTGTAGATCAGGCTGGCCTCAAACTCAAAGAAATGTGAGTGCTGGCATTAAGGGTGAGCACCACCACTGCCCAACAGCTTTCTTGATATTTAGTTTTTTTTTCTTTGTATATTCTAGTTACTAGCTCTCTGTCAGATATATAACTAGTAAAGATGTTTCACTGTTCTATAGGTTTCCTCTTCATTCGAGTGATAGTGCCCTTTGTTGTCCAAGGACCAATTTAGTTTCATGATATTCCATCTGTTTATTGTTGGGTTTAATGCCTGTGATGATGGTGTCTGCTTAGAAAGTCTTTTCCTGTACCTAGGAATTTAAGTATATTCTCTACTTTCTCCTCTATCAAAGTCTGAATATATCATCTTATGGTAAGGTTCTTGATCTATTCAGAGTTGAGCTTTATTCAAGTCAAAGATAAGTATTAAATTTCATTCTTCTACAAACAGCTCTCTATTTGTTGTTATTCTACAAATAGCATCATTTCTTGAAGATGCTGTCTTTTTTCCAAATGGGTATTGTTGGTATCTTTGTAAGAAATTGGATGGGCTATAGAAGAGTTGGAATACATGGGTCTTAAATCTGTTTTTATGCCAGTACCATGCTCTTTCCACACTATGGCTGTATCATATATCTTGAAATCTAGGATGTTAAATACTTTGACCAAACCAAATCCTCTTTTCCAAATTTCAATCAGCACTGAGGTCTTTCTGCTAAGCTTGGTTAAAGGGTAGGTGAGCAGAATCACCAAAAGAGAATAGTTTATCAAGAAGCACTCAACATGCTCTCAACATGAGAAATGACATTTGTTTACTTCATTAGAGGTGTGTCAGGGGATAACCAGTGACAACTGAGGAATCTGGTGAAAAAATTGATATTCTAACTTTCAAAATAGTTTTGACAAGACTATCAGTAACTATTTAAACCATTCCCATTATAAATCAGCCTGGAGATTTCATGATCTGCTTAATATAAGGAATCTCTACCTTGTATTCTGCCAGGCCCTTCCCTCTATGATGGGCTGACTGAATGCTCTGAAACCATGAGGTAAAATAAACTGGGATGGTGGAAGTAGAGGAAGAAGAGGAAAAAGAAAGTGGAGGTGAGGATAAGGGAAGAAAGAGGGAAGAAGAAGAGAGTATAGAGAGAAACAAAGAAAGTTTGAAGAGTTAAAATAACATAGACAATAATCATATCAGTTGTCTTAGGGGATTTAACCTCACTTAGCATTACTTTCCCACAAATAATATAAGAATTGAGATGTTTACCTAGCTCATTAGGCCATCATGAGGGCTGAATTGGATAATACCATTTATAGTAAAAAGCTGAAATTATTTACTTAAACACAGTACTGAGCACTGAGAATGGTCAGACACTATTTTATGTGTTTAATAAATGTCATCTTCATCTTCACAAGACTCCATGATGAAGGTGCTGTTATTATTTCCTCACCTTAAAAATTAGTGAAGTATAGATAGATAAAATAACTTGGCCCATACTTTAAGCTAGTAACTTGGAATGCTAAGAATCAAACCTTGGAGAGCCAGCTCTGATCCCCTACTTATCCAGCCAATTATCTGACTTCTCCTGTGTTAGTAGTATGTGTAAATCTTTCTCTATGTGCAAAACTAGCCACATAATAAGAGCTTAATAGATGCTAGGCTCTTACTGTTTTCATGCTGTCATCTGATCAAAGACCTGTCTCATATTGCATTTATCTAAACAGTGGTTTACTTTCACCTAATCAACACCAAGGATGGCTTACATGTCCAGTAATTTCTCCAGGAATTAGCTTCGTTTGCTATTACAATTGTTAGTCACACAAGAAGACTGGATAATCTCTGAGGTCTACATGATCTGACAATTTTACAGCCTTTAACACCATTCTACTATGATTTCTCTCCAATTGAACTGACATTTTCTCTATTTTATTTTTATATTTTATATTAAGGAAATGTACATATGAAGTAAAAATATACAATTAAAAGAATATACTTATCAATGTATATACCCATACAGCTACAACACAAATAAAACCATAGAAAACTTACATCACCCATAGAAAGTTCCCCCAATTTTCTTTCCAAGAAAATCACTTCTCTAAACTCTATCTTATGGATTTATTTTATTTGTTCTTGACCATAGAGTCAAATATTCTTTCACTCTTGGCTTCTTTCCCTGGCTGTGCCATTGTAAGATTCATTTATATTGTTGGATGTGTCCATAGTTCATAACCATGTATTGTTTCTTACTGTTTCACTGTATGACACTTCTATAATGTAGCTTTGCATTTGCCTGTAGGGAGACATTGCTTTGCTTTTAGTTGGTGGCTACTTGGAATATGATGGCTATTATGCATGGCCATAATCACATGGCTGTTAACTATGTACAAGTATTTTGGGTATATGTATATATCAGGACAGAATTGATGGGTTAAAGGTTGAACATATTTTTAGGATTAGTAGACAATTCTATATATTTTCATAGTGATAACACCATTTTACCCTGTTATCAGAAATTTATGAATTTCCAATTGTTTCATATCCTTATAGAAAAATTTAATACTTTCAGAGTTCAATTTTAGCAATACCGTTAGATGGTATCTTAATTAGGGTTACTCTTGCTGTGGTGAAACACCATGGCCAAAAGTAACTTGGGGAGGAGAGGGTTTATTTGGCATGCATTTCCACATCACTGCTTATTAACAAAGGAGGTCGGAAAGGAAACCTGGAAGGCAGGAGTTGATGCAGAAGCCATGGAGAGCTGCTACTTACTGGTTTACTCCTTATGGCTTGATCAGCTTGATTTCTTATAGAACCCAGGACCACCACTCTAGGGATGGTGGCAATACCCACAGTGCACTGGGCTCTCCCAATCAATCACAGTTAAGAAAACATCCCACAGACTTGTCCAATTTTATGGAGGCATTTTCTCAATCAGGGTTCTCTCCTCCCAGATAATTCTAGCTTATGTCAAGCTGACATAAAACTAGTCAGCACAGATGGGTAGTAGATTTTCATTATAGTTCTAATTTGCATTTCCCTGGCAAGACATTTCCTGAGTCAATTCTGAATATAAGTGAAACTATATTATATGTGGAACACCTTGGATGGTTATAAAAATATTGAAGAATCAGGTGAAACTACCATGCTTTAAGACTGCCCTAGAGCTACCATTATGAGGACAGCATGGAATCGAGTCCAGATGGCATACCTACAAATATACAGCCAGCTAATTTTTGTCAGCCATGTAGAAAAAAAAATGTTCTTCTCAATAAACAGTTCTGGTGCTATTTGGTTTTTATATTAAATTTATTTTTACAGAAATATCTAAATTCTAACAATAAGAAATAAAGCTTCTTTTAAAAGTCAAATTATTTCATGATTTTGAGATAGATATGAAAACAACACAGACAACAATATCATAGATATGCAAATTTGACATTATCAATCAAACAAGAATGTCTGATCACCAATAAAATAAGCAATTTTTAGATTAAGTAGCAATTCACAGCTGGGAGAATGAATATGTATTGAAAACATATTTATCAGATAAAGAACTTGTATCCAGGAAACATAGGTTGTAAAAATCTCTTATAGATCAACTTTTTAAAAAATCTAAACAGTATAGTGAAAAGGAAGTGGTTAACATTGATTGTCTACTTGATGTTATCTAAAGTCATCTAGAAAGAAAACTTCTGTCCATAATAGTGAATTTCTAGATTCCATTGGCTGAGAAGATGGGAAGACCCACCCTAATCGTAAGTGACACATCCCATTGGCTAGAGCCTTGATGGCACATGAGTGAGAAAGCAAACTAAGCATAGTCATTCATCTTGATCTGCTTCATCACTGTGAATGCAATTTGACCAGCTACCATTTTGCCCTCACCACCAGCACATACTGAACACTGATGTTTCACACTTGCCAAACAATAGCACAATAGCAATTCTAATAGGTTGTGTGTGTGTGTGTGTGTGTGTGTGTGTGTGTATGGTTTCATTTGTTTTTCCATGTAGGCCAAACATGTTAATAAAATCAGGACGATTCCTTTCTTTCTAATCTTGCCTTTAATTTCTGTCTTTTTTTCTTTTTTCTTTTGAGCTTCAGCAAAGCATTGGATTAAAAATACTGAGAGCCAACAGATTTGCTTTCCTGTTGATATCACTATTAAGTATTAAGTCTTATGTTTATTGTGGGCTCTTGTAGACACTTTAAGTTACTATGAAGGCTTTCCCTTTCTTAGTTTGCTTCAAAGGTTTGTTTGTTTATTTGTTTGACTTTTTATTTTGTTTGCATTTTGTTCTGTTTTTACCAGGAACAGCTTTGAATTTTTGTTCAGTTTTTTGTTTTGTTTTATTTATTTATTTATTTATTTATTTATTTAGTGTGTGTGTTTGTGTGTGTTTTGTGAGATGATCACATGGTTTTCACTTTTAATCTATTAATATGGTGAGTAACATTGATGGAGTTTAGAAAGCTAAACCAACCTTGCATTCTTGATAGAAACTTCTCTGGAACTCTACCCTTTGATCCAAGTTGATGTAAGTTTTTTGTTATGAAAATTTTCATCTATCCTCACAAAAAAGTAATGGTCAATAGGTTTTTTTCTGGTACAGTTTTTAGATTGGTTGTGAAACTAGCGTCACAGGATGAGGTGGGTGTGCTCCTTTTAAATTGTCTGACAGTTTATTGTTTCTTTCGTCTTTGAATATTTGGGCAGAATTTACCTATAGAGTAATTTAGATTTGATGTTTTCTCTATGGAAAAAATTAATTCAACATTCTATCTATTTAACAGATATATGAAATTTAAACAAACATTTTTTGCCCTGGAAAACTTTCATTTACCATATGTAAACAACCTCTTTTTTATAGTTTCATGACTGCAAGCTTCAGCTCCTTGGCTTTCCTGCACTCCCCACTAGCCTTTACTGGTGTCCATTAGGAATCCTCTGTTCAGTAACTCAATCTGGAAATAGTTTCTGGGCAACAACTTAACACAATGCTGGTGCTCATCTGATTTGTATTTGCTCTTGTAAGTTCATGTTATCCATTGCCTGGTGTCTTACGCTTCCCTCTTGTCTCTTTCGACATAGAGCTTCATTATAGCCCAGGCAGGCTGTCCTATGTCTTTCTACCAAGTGCTACAATTGCAGATGTGAGCTACCAAGTCCAACCTGATAACCCAGTTTTTTGAAAGGCAATGCTTCATACCTTTTATTTCAGACAGCAGAGAGAATTCTGTTTCTGTTGTTTCATCTTGGCTAGAAGTCTAAGTCCATTCTTCAAGTTTTAAAACATTTATCTTCCCCAACCCTGAATGACTTATCTCTCTTTCACTGTAGTTAAATTTTCCTTAGTAGTACTTTAAAACCTTGACACACTTAAATAAGCAAATAAATAAACAAATAAATAGCTTTTCTCCAGGAGGGGTAAACACAAGCTTTCTAATGCTTTGTTTAGCTCAGTGCTTGACTCATAATTTTCACTGGTCAGCTTCATAAAAGATCTTCAGAGCAAGCTGTTGGGATCAATTTGACAGTAAGACTTTGTGTGATGAATGCATTCCCTAATTAAAAAAAATAATAATCCAAGCAACAGACTTAACCACCATACCCAAATCTTCACCACAGCACCATTCTTTGCAGGAAACTTGGAAACCAGCCACATCCTCCTTTGTCCTTTGTGTCCATTTTTCCCACCATCATGAGATGGAATGTCATAAAGACATGGCTTTTTTTTTCAACTATTCAAAAAAAGAAAAAGTAGAAATTCTTTTCTATATGGACTTGAAAACTCGAGAACTAAAGTTTGAACATTAGACAAATTTTAGGCTTAACTTTTTGAGGTGTCAGTAAGATCTGCTGTCTAATATTTAGGCTTGATCATCTCCTGTGTGGGTAATATGTTCCCTAGGCATTTACTGCAGATTGGCAAAGTTCTTCTCTTCTGACCTATCTTCCAGTAAATATTATTCCTACTGGCAGGTAAGATATTATATTATGGGAGTTGGATAGACTTCAATGGCAGGAAAAGGTTGCACTCACAGCAGGTTCATTATACACAGAATGCTGCAAAACAATTTCTTCCAAAAAAAAAAAAAAAAAGAACTGTGTGATCATGTGTGTGTGTGTATGAATGTGTGTGTGTGTGTGTGTGTGTGTGCTTCTATATGCATGAATACACATGTAGAAGTGAAGAATAGAAGGGGAAAATATGCACATCTCATTAGCAAGGAGACAAAAGAGAAAAATAAATAAAAGAGATCAAAATACCATTATCCACCTCACCAGCACAGTCCCAGTGACCTAAGGAACACTTATCAAGCCCCACCTCAGAGATGTCCACGGATTCCAAATAGCATTACCTTTGGAGTTGAGTACTTAACACAGGAGCTTTTGGAGAACACTAAGATCCCAAGCTATAGAAACACTCAGGGAGGATTTGTGTTCATAAATTGCTGGAGTCTTCAATGCAATTGCTTTTCAGTGTAGAGAAACAGAACAACCAGAAAATTGCCAAAGCACTGCAGATGACACTGACGGGAAATCAGGAATCTACACTAGCCTAGTTACTTTTGGTTTATGTGTTGTCACATTCTCAACTATAGCTGATGGGTTATCACCAGAATAACCAGGTCTTTTGGTAGCTTCAAAAGTATACTTACCTGTTGTTTCCTTTAATTTTTTTTCTCAAATTAAAAAATAAAAACACACTCAGATGAAGCTTCTCTTTTTAGGCCTATAACATACTTCTAAGAAATTAACATTTTAAAAAGATAAAATTAGAAGGCAGTGGTGGCTCACATCTTTAATCCCAGCACTATGGAGGCAGAGGCAGGTGATCTCTGTGAGTTCGAGGCCAGCCTGGCCTACAAAGCAAATTCCAGGACAGGCTCCAAAGCAATACAGAGAAACCTTGTCCTGGAAAACAAAACCATAATAATAATAATAATAATAATAATAATAATAATAATATAATAAAGTTTTTGCTCTCACTTATTCCTCCCCTGACTCAATCTTCCTAGGCCCCCATGCTTTCCTCTCCTCCCCTTCTCTTTCTCCTAGCTCCCTCTCCCCTCCCTGGCCCCCCACCCCCAATATGCTCAGGAGATCTTGTTCCTTTCCCCTTCTGTGAGGGACCTTGTATGAATCTCAGGTTCCTCCTTGTATCTTAGTTTCTAAAACCCATATATGAGTGAGTACATACCATGTTCCTCTTTTTGTGACTGGGTTACCTCATTCAGGATGGTTTCTTCAACACGGTTTCTCTGTAGCTTTGGAGCCTGTCCTGGAATTCGCTCTGTAGACCAGGCTGACCTTGAATTCACAGAGATCTACCTGCCTCTGCCTCTGCCTCTGACTCCCAGGTGCTGGTATTAAAGACATGTGCCACCACTGCCTGACTTACATTTTTTAGCTTTAATGAGTGATTTAAGTTCAAAGAACACAGTATGACATTTTGCTTTGTGTGTGTGAAATGATTCTTATAAAGAGCTAACCAGCTGTCACCTCACAGTTACTGTATTAATTCATTTTCTCATTGTTGTGACATAATACCTAACGAGCCAGTTATGGTGGCTTATGTCTATAACCCCACTACTTAGGAAGCTGAAGCAACATTGCCATGAGTTTGAGGCCATAGGAGACTATATAGTGAGCACCAGACAACCCAGCTCTACACAGCAAGACAAGGTGGGCAGAGGAAAGGGTGAAAGAAGGAGAGAGTTGAGGGGAGCAGGTCCCAGCACCTTTTCCTCCCTGGCACGCCTTTGACTGTATCTATGCCCCTCACATGCTCTGTGTCTTGAAAGGTTGTGGGGTGACTCTGAGCCCTTGCTGGAGTCCTCTCTTTCTGAGATGTCTTTGCCTCTTTATTTACCTCCTTTATTTTTTAACACTTGTGGGATTATTAATTGTTATGCTTTCACTGGAATCATGTTCTCTGGAAAGCTCTTTTGGCCTATCTCTTCTTTTGGCCACTGTACCTAGGTGGCCATTTCTACACCATTGTGGTTCCTTGAGCATAAGAATCAGACCTGAATCCCCATTGCTTGTCTCAAGACTGGGCTTGAACCAGTATCGACAGGAGGTACTGGACCTCAGGAGAGAGACCTACCTCTGGGGCACACAGATTCTGGTTCAGATCCTGGCTCTGTCACTTGATGTATATGGACAATATCTTTTCTTCCAACTACCTTGCTGCTAAGTAAAATTGTCTGTGGATTCCATAAATGGAGTTCTATACTACCAGGATAAATTAACCAGACAGTCATTATTTCTCTGCCCCAGGAACAGCAGGGCAGGAGAGGTTCCTTAATATCTGCAACCTGAAGCCAGACATGGTGGCTCGTGCCTATGCCCACACCCGGAAATTAGAGGCTGACTCAGAAGGATTACTTCAAGTTTGAGGCCAGCCTGGGCTACATAATAAATTCAGATCATCCTATTGTCTCATAGTGATGCCTCATCTCAACAAAGCCAAATAAGTCACATATTTAAAATATGTGACCTAAACCTGGGGAATTCAAGTAGCTAGACTACATAGAAGGGAACTTACACTGAGGTAGGGGTGTGGGTGTGTGTTTTGTTTTGTTTTTGTGCCACTCTAATGAATTCCTCCGCTTCTATCCAAAAGCCATGTAAAATACAAATACGGATAATTTATTTTGAAGTTCATACTCAAAGTGTTAGAAGTGAGAAAATGCAAGTGGAGCTGGCAAGAGTGGTAAATGGTAGCAGAACAAGGTGATGCCTTTTCATGACCACTCCCGAAGAGGCACAGGTGTGTCACAGGTGGCTTGGGGGTTATCATCCTGGGAGAAAGAATGCCTTGTAGCAATTTGTAAAGAGAAAGACAGAATTTCTCTGTCGCCCATTTCTCCACTAGCTAAATTTTACACTATGTGTATTAGCTCCTTTCCAAGCCTAGTTTCTGTGGCCACATGGAATACTAGGTTCTGTGTCCTGAGTCACTCCATTCAAGTCTGATGGGAAGAAACCAAAACTCTGGGCACATGGCTGGTAAATCCCAGAGAGAAGCTGATATTGTCCATATGACAGGAGCAATGTAATCCAGCACTACATTTTACACTTTCTACTAGATGACTAACATGCGGTGTTCAAAGACTTTCCCTAAGATTATATTGCTACTGAGTGCTGATTTCAAGACATTAACTTAGTCCAGTTTGTCTCTGAAAACTGCGGAAGACCAAGATCAAGAACTTACCACCTGACAACCTGATCCCAGAACCCACAAAAAGCTAGATAGCTTGAGTCTCTAATTTCAGCACTCTTACTGGGAGATGGGAGGTGGAGAGGGAATAATAGTAGGAGGTAAGCCTGAGGAATGGAGACAGAAACAAGAGAGACCTTGCCTCATCAAGTGGAAGGAGAGAACTAATTCCTGAAAGTTGTCCTCTAACCTCCATGTGTGTACTCCCTGTGTCCACAGTAAGCCCCCCATGAAAAATGCTAAAATAACTTGGATTTTATGGATCATGAAAAAGAGATTCACTAGATTTTCCAGCTGCAGAATGACACAAGTTAAGAACTCTTAAACAAACCCACTATATCTGTACTGTCATCTCAGTGACAAAATGGCAGAAGTAGGGGATTGCAGAAAGGCATAGACAACAGAGAGGTTTCCAGGTTTTCAGGATTTGAGGAGCCCTGATGGGATCTAGAACTTCACTTGGTTTTCAACACCTCCTACCAACCACACTCTGTCTCCATCTAAACTCTACCTACTGAGGAAATGATCTACGCATGCAACAGCAATCTAGATTTGAAAAGCCAACCAGTGAAAAGGAGAGTGCCTTGAAGTCCAGGAAGAAGAGGGTCATGTCTCTCCCAAGGTGCCCAGAGGTTCAAGGAATCTAATTGTTCATATGATGAAAGGCTGAACTGTGACTGCCTTTTGCCCACATTCTTTCTGCATGCTTCAGCAGATGCCAAATTGGCCCTCAACTTCTCTTAATACCCAGGAATGTGTTAGATATCCGGTAGCCCAAGTTAACTCCACTGTTTCTGAATGATAGAATTGCATCCAAGACTGGCACTGACTTCTCAGAACAGGTGGCAAGGCATTCATCTTCACCATGGGTCAGCTGACCTCAGCACTGTGGAGGTCCAGACCTGCTTCAGTCTGAGTGCCAGGCTGGCCTCGGTGGTGCCATCTCAAATACATGTCCCAACACCATTATACTCCCCTTTGTAAAGTGTGCTGACCTATATAGTCACTGTTTATTTCAGGTAAGCACATCTTTTGATTTAATTTCCTTTTTGACAGTCCACAAAGTTTCTTCAGTGTAATAGTTCAAGTTAAGGCATAATTTGAAAGTATTTTTCATCAGGCTAGAGAGATGACTTAGCAGTTAGGAGCACGTGTTCTTGCAGAGAACGTGGGTTCAATTCTCAGTGCCTACATGGTAGCTCACAACTATTTGTGACTCTGGTTCCAGGGGTTCCAATACCTTCCTCTTATCTCAGTGAGCATCAGGCATGCACACTAGGTACACAGACATGCATATAAGCAAAACACTCATACGTATTCCATTCTTATTGTTTAGTTTTGCATGCATAATTCAGATTTGATTATACTTAGTTCTTACTTTGTCAGTTTTCCATTTCAAATATTGAGTGCAAGAACTAATTGTGTGTGTGTGTGTGTGTGTGAGTGAGTAAGTGAGAAAGAGAGAGAGAGAGAGAGTTGTCTTTGACACAACAGTCTTTAATCTACCAAAGTGCATTTTACTGTATTATTACTATCCATGGGATCATGTGGCATGACACTTTTGCGATCCAATAAATAAAACCAGATTCTGATTTGTACTAATAAACCCTTTTTTTTTAAACTGGTAAGAGACTAATCTTATGTATTTTCATATTTAAATATTTTTTTATTTAATTTTTTTCTTATTTTACATATGGATCTCAGTTCCCTCTCTCTCCTATCCACCCATGCCCCCATAGACCCCACCGTCACATCCCCCATCCACTCCCCAGGGAGGATGATGCCTTCCATGAGGGATCATCAAAATCTGTCATGTTACTTGGGGTAGGGTCTAGGCCCTCCCCTGTGTCTCTAGGCTAAAGAAGTATCCCTCCATGGGCAATGGACTCCTGAAGTCTGTTCATGCTCTGGGGATACATTCTGGTTCCACTGTCAGAGATCCCTTAGACTGCCCAGGCTCCTAACAGCATTCAGGGGGTCTGGATAGGTCCTATGTTAGTTTCCTAGCTATCTGTCTGAGGTTCATGAGCTCCCCCTTGTTCAGGTCATCAGTTTTTGTGGGTTTCTCCAGCCTGTTCTTGACCCCTTTGCTCATCAATCCTCCCTCTTTGCAACTGGATTCCAGGAATTCAGCTCAGTGTTTAGCTGTGGGTGTCGGCTTCTGTTTCCATCAGCTACTGGATGAAGGCTCTAGGATAGCAAATAGGTTAGTCATCAATCTCATTATCAGGGAAGGGCATTTAAGGTAGACTCTCCACTATTGCTTAGAGTGTTAGTTGGGGTCATCTTTTCCCTAGTGCCAGATTTCTTTGAACCAATAATGTCTCCCTCTGTTATGGTATCTCTTTTCTTGTTCTCCTCTATACTTACCCTGACTCAAACATCCTGCTCCCTCATATTCTCCTCTCCCCTCCTCTTCTTCTAACTCCCCCTTCCCTCCCCCCTGCTCCCAATTTGCTCAGGAGATCTTGTCCCTTTCCCCTTCTGTGGGGGACCATATATATCTCTCTTAGGGTCCTCTTTGTTTCCTAGCTTCTCTGGCAGTGTGGAATATAGGCTGGTGATCCTTTGCTCTATGTCAAATCCATATATGAGTAAGTACATACCATGTTCATCTTTTTTGTGATTGGGTTGCCTCACTCAGCATGGTTTCTTCTAGTTCCATCCATTTGCCTGCAAATGTCAACATTCCATTGTTTATTTTCCACTGAGTAGTACTCCATTGTGTAAATGTACCACATTTTCTCCATCCATTCTTCAGTTGAGGGGCATCTAGGTTGCTTCTAGGTTCTGTCTGTTACAAATAATGCTGCTATGAACATAGTTGAACAGATGTCTTTGTTCCATGAATATTCATCCTTTGGATATATATCTATGAGTAGAATCGCTGGATCTTGTGGTAGACTGATTCCTATTTTTTTTTTTTTTAAGGAACTGCCATATTGATTTCCAAAGTGTCTGTACAAGTTTGTATTCCCACCAGCAGTGAAGGAGTGTTCCCCTTTCTCCACATCCTCTCCAGCATAAGCTGTCATTGATGTTTCTAATTTTATCCATTCTAACAGGAGTAAGATGGTATCTCAGAGTTGTTTTGATTTGCATTTCCCTAATGGCTAAGGATGTTGAGCGCTTTCTCAAGTGTCTTTCAGCCATTTTAGATCCCTCAATTGAGAATTCTCTATTTAGTTCTGTACCCCACTTTTTTGGTAACTTGGTAACTAGCCTCTTGAGTTCTTTGTATATTTTGGAGATCAGTCCTCTGTCAGATGTGGGGTTGGTGAAGATCTTTTCCCATTCTGTGGGCAGCTGTTTTGTTGACTGTGTCTTCTGCCTTACAGAAGCTTCTCAGTTTCAGGTGTTCCCATTTATTATTTGTTAATCTCAGTATCTGTGCTACTGATGTTACGTTCAGAAAGTTTGTTGAAGGGTACCTCGCACTTTCTCCTCTAAGAGGTTCATTGTGGCTGGATTTATGTTGAGTTCTTTGATGCATTTGGACTTAAGTTTTATGCATGGCAATAGATATAGATCTGTCTTCAGTCTTCTACATGCCAGCATTTAGTCATACTAGCACCATTTGTTGAAGATGCTTTCTTTTTCCCATTGTATAATTTTAGCTGCTTTGTCAAAAGTTACCATCCCTGACTTCAAGCTCTACTATTGAGCTATAGTCCTGAAAAAAGCTTGGTATTGGCACAGAAACAGACAGGTAGATGAATAGAATCAAAAAAAAAAAAAAAAAAAAAAAAACATGATATTAACCCACACACCTACCCCAAGATATTTTATGTTGTTTGTGGCTATTGTAAAGGGTGATGTTTCTTTGATTTCTTTCCCAGCCCCTTTATTGTCTGTATAGAGTAGGGTACTGATTTTTTGAGTTATTCTTGTATCCTGTCACTTTGCTGAAGATATTTATCAGCTGTAGGAGTTCCCTGGTAGAGTTTTTTGGGTGACTTATGTAAACTATCATATCATTTGCATATAGTGAAAGTTTGACTTCTTCCTTTCCAATTTGTTTCCCCTTGATCTTCTTTTGTTGTCTTATTGTTCTAGCTAGAACTTCAAGTACAATATTGAAGAGATACGGAGAGAGTGGACAACCTTGTCTTGTTCCTGAATTGAGAGGAATCTTGTTGAGTTTTTCTCCATTTAGTTTGATGTTGGCTGTTGGTTTACTGTATATTGCTTTTGTTATGTTTAGGTATGTTCCTGTTATGCTTGATCTCTCCAAGATCTTTATCATGAAAGGGTGTTAGATTTTGTCAAAGGCTTTTTCTGCATCTAGTGAAATGATCATATGGTTTTTCTTTTTCAGTTTGTTTATATGGTGGATTACTTTGATAGATTTTCATATATTGAACCATCCCTGCATCCCCGAGTTGAAGCCTAGTTGATCATGGTAGATAATTTTTCTGATGTGTTCTTGGATTCTATTTGCCAGTATCTTATTGCATCAATGTTCATGAGGGATATTGGTCTGTAGTTCTCTCTCTTAGTTGTATTTTTATGTGGGTTGGGTAAAAATGTAATTGTAAAGGACCCCTTTAAATGTCAGACCCCTGCCCATTTATTATGCCCATTTTGCTTTCTCTTTTGCTCTCTTTCTCCTGCTTTCAGTTGGCCACCAGCTACCCCTCTCTTCTCTCCTCACCCCTCATCCTCTCTCCTCTTCTGTTCCCAGTATCTCTATGTCTCTTCCCTTCTCCCTCATTCCCCTTTCTAAATAAACTCCTCATTTAAGCGTTAAAAAATATAATTGTAGCCTCATAAAAAGAGTTTGGCAATGAACCTTGACCTTCTGCTTCTATTGTGTGGAACAATTTGAAGAGTATTGGTATTAGCTTTTCTTTAAATTTCTGGTAGAATTATGCACTGAAGCCATCTGGCCCTGGCCCTGAGATTTTTTTTTTTTTTTTTGGTTGCAAGACTTTTGATGGCTGCTTCTATTTCATTAGGGGTTATGTCTATTTAAATTGCTTATCTGTTCTTGATTTAATTTTGGTAAGTGATAGTTATCCAGATAATTGTCCATTTCCTTTAAATTTTCAAATTTTGTGGAGTACAGGTTTTCAAAGTATGACCTGAAGAGTCTATGGATTTCCTCAGTGTCCATTAATGAATTCTAGGAAGTCTTAAATTTCTTTCTTTATTTCTTTCTTAACCCAGGAATGGTGCAATTGGGTATTGTTCAGTTTCCATGAGTTTCTTGGGTTTCTGCAATTTGTATTGCTATTGAATTCTAACTTTAAAGCATGGTGGTCTGATAAGATACAGGGGGTTATTCCAATTGTTTTTTGTATCTGCTCATGTTTGCTATGTTGCCAAGTATGTGGTGGATTTTGGAGAAGGTTCCATGTGGAGCTGAGAAGAATATATATATATATATATATATATATATATATATATGTGTGTGTGTGTGTGTGTGTGTGTGTGTGTGTGTGTATGTGTGTGTGTATAATTTGCTGTAAAATAACTTGGTTTGTGATGTTTTCCTCGTTTTTCATTTTTTATTATTATTATGTTTTTCTTATTTTACATATTGATCCAAGTTCTCTCTCCCTCCCGTTCTCCCATTCCCCCAATCCCCCCCATCCCATTTCCCACCCACTCAACCAGGAGGGTGAGACCTTCCAGGAGGGTTCATAAAATTCTGTCAAGTCATCTGGAGTAGGACCAAACCCCTCCCCCGTGTCTCTAGGCTAAGGGAGTATACCTCGATGGGGAATGTGCTCCCAAAGTCCTTTCACGCACTAGGGATACATCCTGGTTCTACTGTCAGAGGTCCCTTAAACTGCCCAGGCCTTCTAATTGAGACCCATGTTCAGGGGGTCTCAGTTGGTTCAATGCTGGTTTCTTAGCTATCAGTCTGGGGTCCATGAGCTCCCCTTTGTCAGGTCAGGTGTCTCTGTGGGTTTCTGTAGTCTGGTCTTGACCTATTTGCTTATCCCTCTTTTCTCTCTGCAACTGGATTCCAGGAGTTTGGCTCAGTGTTTAGCTTTGGGTGTCTACTTAAGAAGGTACATTCTTTTGTGTTTGAATGCAATGTTTTTTTAGATGTCTGTTAAACCCAACTGGGTTATAACTTCTGTTAGTTCTTTTTTCTCATTAAGATTCTGTCTGGTGGTCCTGTCTAGTGGTGAATGTGGGGTCTTGAAGTCTCCCACTATAAGTGTGTGATATTTTATGTAAGATTTGAGTTTTAGTAATGTTTCTTTTACAAATGTGGTTGCCTTTGTATTTGAGGCATAGATGTTCAGAATTGAGACTTCATCCTGATGGAGTTTTCCTTGTGATGAATATGAAATGACCGTCTTCATCTCTTGTGATTGATTTTAGTTTGAAGTCTAATTTGTTAGACATTATGATAGCTATGCCTGCTTGTTTCTTGGGTCCATTTGATTGGAAAAATCTTTTTCCCAACTCTTAACTCTGAGGTAGTGTCTGTCTTTGAAGTTGAGGTGTGTTTCTTGTATGCAGGAGAAGGATGGACTCTGTCTTATATCTATGTTAGTCTGTGTCTTTTTATAGGTGAGTTAAGACCATTAATATTGAGGGAAATTAAGGATCACTCATTACTAATTCTTGTTTTGGATTTGTTGTTGTTGTTGGTATTCTGGGTAGATTATCCTGCCTTTTCTTTTGGCTTCTGGTAAAGTGGGATTATCTATTGCTTATGTGTTTGTGAGTGTAGTTAACTTCCTTGGGTTGGAGTTTTCCTTTCAGAATTTCTGTAGGGCTGAATTTGTGGATATGTATTGTGTAAATCTGGTTTTGTCATGGAATATCTTGTTTCCTCCATCTATAGTGATTGAGAGTTTTGCTGGGTATAGTAGTCTGGGTTGGCATCCATGGTTTCTTAGTGTTTTTAGAACATCTATCCAGGACCTTTTGGCTTTCAGAGTTTCTATGGAGAAGTCAGGTGTAATTCTGATACTCATCTCAAGCAGAGGGTGTAGGAGGGCCAAGACTGAGAGGATGGCATGCACTGGATGGTCCAGCACTCAAGCAGAGGGCATAGAGAAGTCAAGATGCAGAACCGTCCAGGGAATTTCCAAGGAAAGGATAAGGGGTGAGGGGTTGGACCTGAGCTGGCCCCAGACTCTCCTCAAGCAGAGGGCATAGGGGGCCAAGATTGAGGTGAGGGCAGGCTCCGGATTGCCTTATGTATTTTCTAAACTTAAAAATGATTAACTTTGTCCATTACAACCATTAGGTGATGTATTTTTCCCTTGGAAGGAAAATCTCTGTGTAATATAAATATAAAATGTCAGGATGAGAAATAAAAAAAAAATAGTAGCAGTAATTATAGTCTCAGAAGTAATATGTGATTGTAAGATATGCTATTAATATATTTTATTTATTTATGGATATAATACTAATGACAGGGATGATATGGTTTGCTCATGCTGACATGTGGCTGGCCTTGAATAGTGGTAGGCAGTTGGTTGCACAGGTGGCAATAACAAATTGGAGATCTTAGCATGATATAACTACTATTTTAAGATCCATTTCTGAAACGTAAGCAGATCAAAGGAATTGAAACTGATATGTTGGTATCAAACTACAATTTCCATGCTGCTTCTTGCTATATCCCTAATAAACAAAAGCATTCAATTACTTTTTAAAAATCAAGTGTATTTGCATAATAAAAATTTGCTTTATGAAAATTCAAATTAACATTGACTATTAGGAAACAATTATTCATAAAAATAAAATGTGAAAGATGAAAAAAAAAAGCTATGTATTCTTGACCTAGAACACAAATCCTAGGCAGGCAATGGAATTCAATTAAATGGTAGATTCTAAAATTAAAAAAAAAAAAAATCTCAATGCTGTTGCAACATAGGTTAGACATCAATTAAATTTTCTATCAGTTCAGTTGATACTGGAATAAAAGCAAGGGTATATAAAGACTTGGCTGGTTAAACTTACTATAGATTTATTACTTATCTTGCCATTTCAGTTATCACAAGCCTCAAAGCACATAGTTTTCTGCTTTTACAAAACTGAATCATACAAATGTTTGGACTTTTTGGCTCATTTGAATCCCAATTAGCTCCTAGTTTCTGAGAATTGAAAAAGGGCCACAAAAGTGGCAAGGAAATGTCTTCAACATTACCAGTTGTTGTTTGTTGTTGTTGTTGTTTGGTTGGTTGTTTGGTTGGTTGGTTTGATTTGGTTTTGAGACAGGGTCTCTCTGATGTCTTGGAGGCTGTCCTGGAACTGGCTCTGTAGATCAGGCTGACCTCAAACTCACAGAGACCTATCGCGGTAAATAAGGATCAGGATAAACAAATAGGCCGAATAGATGTTTATTCAGGGAGAAATAACTTACAACCTAGACAGATGAACACCAGGAAATTCAACCCGATCCTCTCCTGTCCGAGTCACGCCAGAAAGAGAGCGCCTTTCCTGGCCCCCTCCAACCTCCTTCCACAGGTCACACCGCTCATGGCTCCACCCCCAATGGGCGTGGTCAGTGCCACAGAATTATCTCACTACAATTCCCCTTTTAGTCTAAAGAAAAGATTTAGGCTTAATACAAAACTATATACAAAACAGTGAATAACAAGTGTGCTCTAAGAAAAGGAAAATCGAGAACAAAATGACCTACATATCTAGTCCTAGGGTGAGGGCAATATGGAGTTTACAATAGAGTTGTCCTAAGCTGGAATATGTAAGTCTAGCACCTAATATATCTAACTAGGAAGAGAGAATAATAGTTGTGATAGTTTAATCTTCAACCTCATCCAGACCTGAGAAGGAAATTAACAATACTAGAGTAGACAGGAAATGCAAATGGACACCTTCCAAAAGGTGCAGCAAGGACAGAAACAGCAAGCCACCTGAACAGTCACCCTAGGTCTCACAGCCACGTTGGTACACCCAGATTTGGGTAAGGCCAAGAGAACTTGACAGACCACAACAACAGCAGGG
Organism: Phodopus roborovskii; assembly: GCF_943737965.1. NCBI lineage: Eukaryota > Metazoa > Chordata > Mammalia > Rodentia > Cricetidae > Phodopus > Phodopus roborovskii. The sequence goes on along the minus strand of NW_026125295.1, from coordinate 36,447,961 downwards.
AGGTAGAATGGCTGTCTTACCCTGACTTGGCAAGGTCAAGTAGTCTTCTATATTTGTCTCCTGCAAGCACATAGGACTGCATGTCCAAATCAGTGGTCAAGGTGGGGGGAATTCTTTGCCCAATAGGCCATTAGCTGAGTCGAGATTAAACTCCAGCAGGAGCAACAACAGTGTCCAACATATTTTCGGGAAAGTGCACGGTGCTGTCAGGAGCAACAGTGTCTCATGTCAATGGAGTACTAATATTAAAACATTTAAATGCCATGTTCTACATGTCTATGAAGTGATTGAAGATTAAGCATCTATATCTGACTAATCTCATAGGTACAGGAAATGTGAGTGAAGATAATCTGTAATACTCGGGAACTTAGCTAAAAAGACTGATTAAAACTTCCCTGATTAAAGCAGGAACAAATACTTAAACAATATAACTATTTACATATACATACATGTAAATCCCTAAAATAGAGGTAGAGTATAAGTGTCAAGACAAGAGGTAGAACTATGAAGGGCAGCAAGATAAATATCCCAAATTGTATCATTATACAAAATGTCTTGAATACAAGAAAAGTATACATACATAGAATATGATAAAAATAATGCGCATAAAACATTGTAAGTGGAAAGATTTAACACAATATAACAAAATATAAACTTAATTTTACATAGCTTACCACATAAGAATACACAACAATGAAAGCTGTAAAATACTATCTCATTCTTACACAAATTCTCAAGAAAACAGGCTAATCTACCTATATCCCATCTAAACCATACCTTTCCCAACCATTCCCTATTCCTGTCTAAATGATAAACCCGAGTGTAAGCATCACCCAATCCCAAATAACTAAAACCAACCCAAAGACGATGACTATTATTTTAAAATTCCAAGGGTAGGGAAAGGGGGCGTCGTTATCTTAAGGTTACTTCCTGCTGAAATGGGACGATGATTGCTCCAATGGATCCTGTAGGAAGAAAAATTTAGAAACCAAATTTCTCAACAGAACTGGCTGTGACATATGTAGCTAGTCACTGTGTGGCAGAAAATTATTGACTGTAGTTCTATTTGAAACTCTGGCCAGGGTGTAATAAAAAGGTGCACCATTACAGCTAGCGAGTCATGAGTTGTCTCAAGCAAAACAGTCTCAAACCGGTTTTAGGGTGATGTTTGTAGTTCCGATGCATCAGGTTGAGTCAAGTGGAAACGATGATGTGGGGCCCCATCTTCTTTCCGGAGAGTTCAAAGACTGCTGTTAGGAATCGTTATTATTCCTTGTGGAAAAGTTACACATCAATATTAAAGTAAAATTTTCAGGTTTTAAGGTATGCATTAGGGAAAGACAACAATAAGCATTAAAAGTATGTGAGAAAATTAGGATTTCAGAGAGAAAATTGCATATAAGATATGAGTCCCCAGATTTTGTTTTCTTCTGTCTTACACCAATTGGCTTCTTGATTTAAGGCAGAAACCATGAATTTAATCTTAACAACATGCTTGAATTTAGAGAAGGAAAGCCAAATCCAACTCCAAAGCCAGCATTGGTTTACAAAAATTGGGACTTCAGGAATACTAGATAGTAGAGAGAAATAGATTTCTATATAGAAATAGTTTACTACAATTAAATTTTTTTTTACCATATATCAGATTCTGCTTCCTTAAGTGATTGTTTCTGAAGAGCTGTCTTCTCTTCTGTAGGCACCTACATGTTCAGTGTCTTTTGGCTGTCTGATGATAGGTTTTCTCTGTTTTCCTGTAAAAACAAGAACAGAACATTCCCCCTACCTTTGAGATGCCTCCGCACACCTCATAGGACCTAATTTGTTGGATGACTTGTCATTTCTCTTCATTAAGATGTTTCTCTTGTTCAATTCGAATCTTGATTAACTTAGATGGTATCCATAGTTTTTCTTCTCCTGTAGATACAAATGCAAAACACCTACCCCAACATAACACATATCCTGCTTTCCATTCTGAGGTCAGTACATCCTTGAAGTATACTGGCTGATTTAGTTCAGAAGTTTTTTCTATTGTCCAGTGTCTTTCTGCAGCTGTTTTTCCTTTTTCATCAGCATTAAGAAAGTTTAATGTTAATAAAGCATTATGTAATCTGTGTTTGGGTGTTTTGGTTCCTCCTGCCTGTTTATGATAATCTCAAAGGAGTTTCAGGAGTTGGGGAAGGAGGAATGAGGTAAATGAAGATTCTTTATTTTAACTGACAATAACTTTATGTTATCAACATAGTTATGTACCTTTTTTCAGCAGTAAATCATAACCTAAGAGTAAATATATATGCATGATATTTAAGAATTTTTCAGAATTGTGTGGGCCATTTGTCAGCTGTGACGCCATGGTAACATGTGGCATGTCATAATCCATGCTCAAATCTTGATCTCTTCAGCTCCCTTTGGCCTGACAGAATTTGTATGCATCTGAGAAACAACAGTGTTTTTGCTTTTGGTTTTTGTTTCCCCCTTGTGCATGTGTATCCTTTTGACCAAAACCACAATTCTCCTTTTTATAAATTAAAAATTGCTTTTCTAAAAAGCCAGCTGGATAGTCAGTGCTTTAATGTTTTGATGGATAGATAGTCAATGCTTTAATGAAAGGCTTTCATTTCATAAGCAAGATCCCAATTTAACTTCAGAACTAAACATCAGATAACTGTCAAACAGATGCTTTGTACACACAGGTTTGCACATGGATAGAGTGACAATGGATTCCTGCTCTGCTAGATAGCTAATGAGTTTGCAAGTAAATGGTATTTTAAGACATAGTTCAACCTTAGATACATGGACCGTGAAGTGAAAAATGACCCAGAATTGAGAAAGTACAGTATGTCTTAACTTTTCTGAATATCATTCCATCCTCAAGTCACACTTTTAGATGTTAGAGCAAGGGCAACACATTGAAAGGGTAGAAAGCAAAAATCATCCCTAAATAACTACAGCATAACTGACTGATGGTATCTATATAGCTACACGGCACAGCATCCTGAACTCAAGGCAGCCATCATTCGTTTGCTCATTATCTCAAGGTCTGGGTTGCTGATGCCTCACTTATGAGTTCTGTAATGTCCACTAGGTAAAATCTTTGAAAATTCTAGTAAGGTATCATTTTTTTAAATTTATTTTTATTATTTTTAATTGGTGTGTGTGTGTGTGTGTGTGCGTGCCTGTGTGTGTTTCTGTGTGTGTGTCTGTATGGGTATCTGTGCCTGTGTGTGGGTATTACATGAGAATACAGCTACCCAAGTCAGAAGCACTGAACTCCCCTGGGAACTGGAGTTAGAGTAATTGTAAACCAAACAACGATGTGAGTGCTGGGAACCGAACTTGGGTCTTATGCAAGAGCAGTATGTGCTCTTAACTTCTGAGCTACCTCTTCGGCCATCATAATGCATTTTTAAAAAGATGTACTTGATTGATAATTGTGTGTGGGTGTGTGGGTGTGTGTGGGTGTATGTCATATGAGGTCAAGTGCCAGGCCAGAGGTATTGGATTTCCCTGGAACTGGAGTTATAGGTAATTGTGAGTTGCACAACCTAAATTGCTGAAGTCCCCTTGCACAATGTGCAGTCAGCTACAACACTGAATAGCATCCTCTCTTCCAGTGACTTATTACTGCTTACACAAGCCACAGAAAGGTGCCTTGGAGTCTTGTACGTTTCATAAGTTTCTTGAGAGTTAAAAATTATTTGTTTGAATTTCGTGAATCTGTGAGCCTTTTCTCTGGAAGGACATGTTTCTATCTGGAATAAACAACCACACAAGAAGAAGTAACATATCACTACAGACAGAATGTAGATATACATAAGAGAATCCAGACAGCTACCAAATCAGGCATTGACAAGATTTGCAAAGTGAACAGTAATTCCATTCTGTATTTTTCTATTTTAAAAAGCAGACTATTCTTCACAAAAATGTTGTTTATGTTAATAGGAAATTGGTGGGGTTTTTTGTTATTTTTTAAATGAGCAAATGCAGTAATATTTTCAAAATCAGTCTCAATTTCTAACAGCAATTCATGTTAGTGGTAGCTATAATAAACACAAATAGAGCCTGAGTCCTGAGTTACTTTCAAGAGTGTAGAATTTCTAAAAAAAAAAAAAAAAAAAAAAAAAAGAATGTAGACTTCCTGAAATAAGCAAGTGGGAAAGCCATCATTCTGAGGATAGAATACACAGAAAAACAACATTCTCCTTCTAAATGATGTGCTCATATATCTTGCCACATATAAATAGATGTACTTTAATTAACTAATTAGTTAGCTTTTAGGTTTTGGGGACAGGGTTTCCTTGTGTAGCCCTAGCTGTCCTCAAATTTACTCTATAGACCACTCTGTCTTTGAACTCAGAGATCTGCTTGGCTCTATCTCCTGAGTGCTGGGACTAAAGGCACTTGCTACCACTGCCTGGCTCTAAATGTACTTCAGACCCATTGCACTGAGATGTCTTTTCTGGGGCTGTAACAATCTAATCAGATTAACACATGAATTATTAGCAAGAGCGGGCCATTAAAGGGTCAGTGAAATATCAGCACAAATAGGAGTGTTCCATCAATATGATACAGGTAAATCAGAGAGGAGGCCAACATGTCTATGATAAAGCAGCAATGGGAAAAGGCAATGCCAGGATTGGAGAAATAAGCAGAGTCAATGTGTCTGTGATTTGGGTTAAAACAAATGTCCAGTGTGAATGTGCATTGAGATGACAGGAACTTCTACTTGCTATTGCATGGAAGATGGATTTCTGGGTCAAGAGAGTAGGGAGAGTGATGAATCAGATGGTAAAAATACTGGCTCCTAGTTAGGCTAAAGTGGTGAGAATGGAGACAGAATCAAGATAATAAAACCTGGACATATCATGATAGAGACAGTAGGACCTGGTGATGGATTTGGGGGATAGAAGAAAGGAATCCAGGATGATTCTTAGGTTTTTGATGAGAACAACCAAGTGATTAAGTACATTTACTGATATATCCCATCACTCCACAATCATCACCATACCTTACATTCCCATGTAACTCTCCATCAAATTTGCATGGAAAAATCCAGAATCTAGTCAAACCTAAACATTCTCAACTGTGCTTGAGCAATGAAATACGAGCTGACTGGCTATCCTTTATGATCCAAGACTTGAGTGGTTTTAGCGAACTTGTGTAATGCCACTAATTTCCTAAAGAATTCACTCTCTTATTTTCCTTTACAACTTCTTTTATCTTGTCTTTTCTTTCAACTCCATCTTCTCTCTTCTCAGCTAATAATTACCTTTCCTTCTTCTTTCAACCAAAGGTGATTTCCACCTTTCTGATCACATCTGCCCACCTACTGAAATTTGAGTTTCTGATCACAAAGAAATGACTTACCTGGTCTATGCCTAAGGCACACTCTGCTCTGGATGCCTCTTTCTTGTAAGACTGTGAGCATTATTCTACTCGACAACACCCATCTTCCTGCATCATGCTACTGTCTGTGGTGCTCTGATAGAACTTTCACACCTTTCACTAGTGTCCTCCATCTGACCTCTCCTTCAAATCACAATCTCTTTTATTCAACAACCACCTACAATAACCATCTCAAGTTTTAATAGTTATTTCAAATTTAGTATCCAACTGAGCTCCTATCTTCCTTGCCCTAAAGGAATCTGTTTCATCTGTGGCATTTATAGTCCAAACACTACAATTCCATTTTGCAGAAGCCAAAATCTTGCAGTAACTTTGCTTCTTCTCTTGGCCAATCTACTTGCAAAATCCCAGTGGCTCTGACTTCAAAGCATGACAGCATACCATTTCTCAACAAATCTGTTGCTATCCTTCTAGCTCAAGGTATCAGGAGCTCTTGCCTTGACCCTCCTAATTAGCATCCCTGCTTCTGGCTTTATCTTGTTATGAGATATCATAGCAGAGTGATTTATTCAAAGTACAATTTTAATAATGTCTATTTTAATTTTTTCAAGGGCTCTCCATTTCACTGAATAAAAATCCTCACTGTGGACTCTCATAAATGACTTGCCCCTCCTCAACACTTCAACTTTCCTTTCACAAATGCTTTCCTTCCCATTCACTTCTCAACCTAATTTTAGGAACATTGGGCTGATTCCCTGTCCCTGTGCACATTAAAAACACTCCCAATTTAGGCTCCTTTCCACGTATAGCTTCCTCCATCTGGAATGTTCTTCTTTCAGATATTTATATGGCTTATTTCCTCACTTTTTTTCAGGATTCTTCTTGAATACCATTGTATAGAGATGTCCCTATGAACACTCTCCAATTTCCAGGTAAAAATGGAGAACTGAACAAATGCATTCTGTCCACACCTTCCTCAAATGCACTGAATGGCAGTTAATATATCTTATCCCCAAAATTCACAAAGATAAAGACAAAAAGAGACAGTAAGATCAAACAGAGTAAGTAAAGTGTGAAAGTCATAATAGGAAACTACACACACACACACACACACACACACACACACACACACACACACACACACTCCACTCTGTGGTTATCCACTCCTATTGTCTAGCTTTTTCTTGATATCCAGGCTTGTTTCCTGGCTTTGGCATCATGATATAATTTACTTCAATACAAATTTTAATGGGGGCTGGGTAAAATACAGTTTGGGGTACCTGTGAAGGGCAAAGGAGTCAAACTAAGTTTGGGCTATAATGATGAGATCCTGTAGATATTTGATATTTGAATCTAAAAGAATAGATTGGGGTTAAAAGTGAAGTAATTAACATTTTAACTAAAAAGTTCATTTTGAGTGAGTATGAACACAAAATGAGAGAAAAGTGAAGACAGCATAATTTAGAGTTCAGGCAGAATAGTTTTCAACCCTTTATAATCACATACCTGTTATAAGACAAAGGACTAACTAAAACTAACTGTGTAGGTATTAATTCATAGATTGTGCATACATATCACTGTGCAAATATACCATGCATATTATAAGATGCACAGGCATAGGTATTAAAAAATAATGAGCTGAAGAACTTCCAGTTAGAGGAAGTATTGAATACATGCATTTTCCAGCTCCCTCTTGGAGGCTTATTAGAGTGGTAGTAAATGGATTTAAAAAATAATACCACCAGGTGATGTCTCAATGAAGAAAGATGAGTGGATACTGAGTCACTAGACCCAGGAAAGCTGAAGTGCTTGTGGGGAAGGCAAAAAGAAAGTTTGATTTACATATGGAATTTCATACCTCTCCTCCCCATAATCTCCAGCAAGGCTCAAGAAATGGTGTCTGGTACCTCTGCTGGGGCAGTGTATGCTATGCAGTCATACACTTGTGGTGTGGGATGCCACTCTGTATGATGTGAATACATCTTATTGTCATTGGTTAATAAACAAGTTGATTTAGACAATAGCCAGACAGAATAGAGCCAGACAGGAAATCCAAACAGAGATATGGAGGGAAGGAAGACAGAGTCAGGCAGACACCATATAGTCACTGGTGGATGCTGGAACATTACTGGTAAGCCAGGAGCACATGGTTATACACAGATTAGTAGAAATGGGTTAATTTAATTGTGAGGGCTAGTCAGTAATATGCCTGAGCCATTGGCCAGGTAATTATAATTAATATTAAGCCTCAGAGTGATTATCTTATAACCAGCTTTAGGACCAAGCAGAACACATAAAAGCTTGCAGCTACAAATTTGGTTCACTGTTCATTTGAGAAGCAGTTGTACCCCCAGCCTCAACATGCACCACAACGCTGTAATACCTAGTGACTTGACCCCTGTTCCACAAAGCAGAAGATGAGAGTTTTATTTTCTTGGGGGGGTATTAAACAGAGGAGCCCTGACTAAATGGTGCCAGACACACTTAAGAATAGAAATTCAAAAGAGAAAACAGGTTTATTAAGTCAAATCAACATCAGACTGCTTAAAAACTGAAATATTAACAATTAGTATCTGTATGCTATGAAGGGATATGGAGGCAGATAGCCAAAGAATGTTGTTTTGATATGTGCTGATGATTGCCAATGGAATTCACCCACATAAAGGGAACTTTAAAATAATAAAGGCTAAAAAAATAATAATGAAGGCTATATAACATTTTATTTTCATTTCTTACAGCCATTTCAAATATTTATTTCTGTTTCTTATAAAGTGCATGGCTTGTTTGAACATTATCTTGGTACATGAGTGTAGACATTTTAAAGTAATTGCATTTCTGCATCCTGATTTGGAAGAAGACATAAATATTGATTTCTTCTGCGCTATGCAACAGATGACACAGAGTTTGCTTTGAGGACTGTGGCATCACCAAAACTTATTTCTGCATTTCTCATGATGTATGTGTCTACAGGAACAGTCCTTGGAGATATAATAGCATTCTGAATTTGTAATGTCACACTTTTAAATGTATACATCTTGATCATACAACATATTCTATACCCCATTCACACAAAATTGTCTTTGCGCTGGAAATTATCATCATTTGTTTATCCTTTTTTGTAACATCTTTGCTCTTAAAGCACTTGTCTTTCAGGCAGTCTTGGGAATACAACTGCCTCTTTAAAAATCCCCTTGACTCCACCAACTGCATCTGCATCATTGTTTGTGTAATATAGCATCTTATTTATACTTTCTCAGCAGATATCCCTATCCCAGTTCATTATTGCATTTTTCAGTTTGCTAATTTTCTTAGACCAGATACAAGTCATCTATGCTTGTAGCCTACTAACCCACCATCCTGGGCACACAGCAGGTGTTCAACAAGAACTTGAACTGATGCTTAAAAATGGCTTTGTGGTTATTATCTCATCTGATTTCCCCAGATTCATTCACTCACTAGATTTTCTGGCTGTAAATGTTTGTCATATCATGAATTTTATCCATGGAGTCATGCAGTGTCTACTGCCAACAAATCATGCTTCTGCTGTTTTTCTAGGACTATTAGCATCTTAACCTGATTTGGACATCTATGTTACTGTCTTGAATTACTGTATTTGCCCATTAGAATTATTTAATGATAAGCTTTACTACTTGAACTCTACCTTACAGCCTTTAAATGCCTACATATGTGTCTATAGACTATGGGATATATGTGAGTATATTTAGTCTCTTTCCTTAAGTTATTAGAAACTAGGTGAAACTGTTTTTAAGCACTCACACAACAGGCATTACAGGTCACTGATCCCTAAGTGGAATGAATTCCTATTGCTTGAAAAGAAAGACAAGAGGAAATCAAAACACTGCTTGGCAGTCTTCCTCAGTGGAAGACATGGAGCTTGGGTCCAGAGAAATGAAAGAGGTAAGATTCTGTGAATAGTGAGGGGGTAAGAGCTTTAGAGAGAAGAGAGACAGAGAGAGAGGAGAGAGGGCAAGAGAGCAAGCAAGCTGAGTACTGAATTGTTACTGCAGAGGACCCGTAATGCAAAGCACAAAACAAAACACCAAAACTACACCTTGGAAGGAATAGAACAGACAAAGACAAGCAGCAGTTGGTGTCCCAGTAGTCAGACAGTAATAACCTTGTAATGAATGGTATTAAGTGTAGTCTCAGAAGGAGAGTTCCTTAGTAATGGGAACAAATTAGACTAGGCTAAATATTTAGAGGGACCAAACTCATTCCAAGAAACAAAGCCCAGTGCATACATACAGCAAAACTCAGCAACCAATATTGAAAATTAGTAATATCATCACTTGACCAAATATTTCCAAGCTTGGAAAAAAGCAAGAAAATATGCCCTATAACCAAGAGAAAAATCAACAAATGTATCCAGAGTCACTCACAGATGACAGAACTATACATAGGTGTTGCAGAGGACTGAAGGGAACACAAAGGTGATGATGAGAATAATGGAAGGTTAGTTTTCAAAAGAGAAACTGAATGTCTACTTCTAAAAAAACATATATCCATGATCTGAAATGAAAAGAAAGTGATGAGATGAATAGATCATTACTCACTGGGGACACAAAGGATTGTCGTACCAAATGACAGTACTAGAATCCATTCACAATGAAATAAACAGAGGTAGTGGAAAGAAGAAGTCATTTGACTAATGAGCAAAGTGAGCAAAGTGACTGTATTTAGAACAACACTTCTGGGTGTGGTTATGAGAGTGTTCCCAGAAAGATTCAATACCCGAAGCAGCAGAAATAAGAAATTACTTCAATGCATTCCTCATAAGAATAATTACAGAAAATAATTCAGGAACTTTATTTAACTGGAGAAAACGTATCCTAACCAAAGCACAACAGAAGACAACATTGGTAAGGGCACTAGAGCATTCAACATTGTGAGGTGTCACTGAAATGGATGGCTGTATAAGCCACTGGAATTAAAAAAAAAAAAAAAAAAAAAAAAAAAAAAAACCACAGCAGGACAGAATCACTCCAGAAGAGACAGTGGCTAAAATAATTGTACAAGATAAACATATAAAAATCCTAGATTATATTAAACAAAAAGATAAAAAGATCAACGTATACAGAAAAGAATCCCAGAATATATCCTATTCAATGTCATAAAATGAAAATAATTTTGATGATGGCATCAAGAGGGAAGGCACTTATCATGCAATTTAAGCACAGAAATGATAATTTAGCTAGCCTTATACTGGAAACCATGACAGCAATAATTCAGTTCATTGACACCTTTAAAATGCTAAATTTAAAAAAAAAACCCAGAGCGTTTAAGCTAGATTATTATACTCAGAGAAAACTGCCTTCCAAAAAGAAGGTGAAATTAAGAGGGTTTCCCCTAGTTAAACAAAAACTAAGTGACAGTATTACCAGTGGGCTTTCAATACGAAAACTGGCAAGGGAAGTTCTTCATGAGAAGGAAAAGGAAACACAGAGAAACTTTGCTCCCTGCAGGGAAATGGGGAGCTCCAGAGACAGTTAAAATGAAAGCAAATATGAGAGGTATTTCTGGACTGTGGGCGTTGCTCAGCCGCACATGCTTGTCGTGCACACAAGGCCCTGGGTACCAGCCCCAGCATCAACGCAACAGCAGCATACAATGCCCTGTCTAAGGTATTTTAAGAAACACTGGCTACTTAGGGCAAAAATAGAAGCAATGTTCTGTGTGCTTGCTGAACATATGCAAGTGTACTGTACCACCAAAGTAGCATGTATGAAGATAGGAAAACAGTAGAAATGTGTGTTTAAGATATTCTTTCCAAATGATGATGTTGTATAAAGACAACAATAACTTAAAAGTTAACAACAGAATCCATAGGCCTTTTAATATTTAAAAACAGTAAGCCAATATAGAGAAAAATAAAAACAAAAAGCAAGTCAATTTTTAAAGAAAGACAACAAAACAAGAGGGGGAAAATAAACAAATAAGAAAAATAGAACACAGCCAAACAAATTGATCGTTGCAAATATATCATCTTCCCAGTGAAAACTGTAAGTCAATGCTGCCCAATAGAAGTATAAGCAAGGAGGTTCTGGTTGCCACATTATTATTTTTCTTTTTTCAGAAAGGAAAGCTTGTAACTGGGAGCTTGCTTACAGTTTAGAGGGTTAGTCCATTATCATAGCAGGGAGCTTGGCAGCAGGCAGGCAAGCATGATGCTGGATAAATAGCTAAGAGCTACATCCTGATCCAGAGAGACAGAGAGAGTGAGGAAGAGAGAGGGAGGGAGGGAGAGACGGACGGACGGAGGAACGGAGGGAAGGAGGGATGGAGGGGAGAACTGGGCTAGCTTGGACTTTTGAAACCAGTGACACCCTCCAAGGCTAAACCTATTAACCTTTCGGTCATCCCAAACAGTTCCACTCCATGGTGATTAGCATTCAAATGTATGTATGAGCCTATGGAGGCCATTTGTGTTTAAATTATCACACTATGTTTTACTTTATCTCTCCATGGTTTGCATGACTTTTCTCGCAGCATAACAGTATTTTTTTTTTTAATAGTTGCTTGAGAAGCAAATACTGATCTTTATTTTAATACTTGGTGAGTTTTTCTTTCCTTTTATTGAAAATAGATTTCTGTTTCATATATCCTGGTTATGGTTTCCCTTCCCAGTCCCTTATCAATTCCCCTCCCGTTTGAACCCATCCCTTCTGTCTCTCATTAGAAAACAAACAGGCTTCTAAGAGTTAATAATAAAACATAATATAATAAGGTAAATCAACAACTCACACATTGGAATAGGACAAACAAACAGAAGGAAACGAGCCCAAGAAAAGGCGCAAGAAACAGATATAGACATGGAGACACACTCATTCGCACACTCAGGAATCCCAGAAAACATAAAACCAGAAGGCACAATATATATGTACGTATGCATGTGTATACACACATACATACATACATACATACATACACACACACACACAAAAGATGTTCAGGATAAAAGAAGAGAAAAATAAAATTAAAAACTAAAATAAGAGAAAATTAAAATTTTAAAAAAAAGGACGAAAAGGCCCTGGTAAGACAGAAGACAAGGAACCTCTGAAGATGCTATTGAGTTTGTTTTCTGTTTGGAAGCCACATTTTAAAAAAATAGATAAAATTAATTTGTAATGTAATCTATGCAAAATAGTTTTAACACATAATTAATATAAAGTCATTTGGTAACACAATGTGTTATATATAGATATATGTTTTTTTTATATATATATATATATCATCAAAATTCCATGAGTATTTAATATTATAATACACCTCAATTCAGATCAGACATAACACATATCAAAGTTTCTAGAGGCATATGGACTTATTGGATAGTTCAGGTCTAACCACTTAAAGATAATGAAAGAAAACGTCTAATTAAATTTAAAAAGCCACCAAATCTGGAGGCACAGGACTATGATTCAGGTATATTCAGGGGTGGCAGGATCACAAGTTTATGGTCAAGGCTGGGCTACAGAGTAGGTTCAAGCAAGAAAACTACCTTAAATAGTAGAAAGAGGATTATAGATCTAGCATGGTGGCCTAGAATGTGTAAAGCTATTAATTCAATCATAACCATTACAAAACATGGTGGTGGTGGAGAGGAAACTCAGCAGTTAGGAATGCTTGCCGTTCTTTTAGAGAGCCCTAGTTCAGTTCCAGGCACCTACATCAGGAGGCTCACAACTACCTTTAAGTCCAGCTCCAGAAGAACTGATGCCCTCTTCTGGTCTCCACAGGCACCCACATGCCTGTGCAAATACATACAAACATACATACACACACACACACACACACACACACACACACACACACTACAAAATAAAATAAATATTTTTGTGTAATAAGAAAAGAAAGAAAAACAATAACTGACTAAACCCTGGTTATACGAAATGGGCTTTATATGTAAAGATGTGGACCAATTAAAAATAAAAGAATGAAATCACTCACTAAAAGAAAGCTACTCTAGATATGTTAATATCCGATAAAGACTCAGAATATGAAAAGGGTTCATCATATAATAATAGGGGGCCAGCTTGCTAATTTGTACTTAATAATCTCCAAATGCATAAACCCTAAAACAGTAGTACTGAAAGGAAAAATAAGTCTAACCATAATTATATTTAGATGTGTTGACAGTCTTTGCTCAATAATTGATAGAATAATTAAATTGCATCAGGAAGATTATGGAAGAACTGAGCAGTGCTGTCTATCAACTTGATAGTGTTGATAAATAAAGCATGCTCTACTCCCAAATAGCAGAACATCCTTTTCAAGTGTACAGAGAAACATTTCAAGGTGGGCCATATCATAAAGCATAAAACAAAACAAACCCTGCAAGTTTCAAAGAGCTGACATCATTCACAGTGTAATCTCTGACTACAGTGAAGTTGACTAACATATCAGAAAAGTACCTGTAAAAATTCTTAAATACCTAGAATATAAATGACTTGAATATAGGTTAAAACACACACACACACACACACACACACACACACACACACACAGAGAGAGAGAGAGAGAGAGAGAGAGAGAGAGAGAGAGAGGAAAGTCATGAAACAATTAAAAACATTTTATTTTTAATTTATTTTTGTGTGTAGGTTTGGATAGCATGGAACTTACTATGTAGACTAGGCTGGACTCAAACTCAGAGATCTGCCTGCTTCTACCTCCCAAGTGCTGAGATTAAAAGCATGCACCATCATGCCCCATCACTATTTTTGTTTATTATTGTTTATACTTTTTTTTTGAGAATTCTAAACTTGTGTACTGTATCTACATCACTCCCTCCTCTCTCCCTGCCCCAAACTCTACCCATAACCCTCTATTCATTGTTTCTTCTTTAATTTTTCTATTTCTATACATAAATACACATATATATATATATATATCACACATATATGTGCACACATGTGTGATTTTATAGTGGGTGCACATGAACATACATACATACATACATACATATATATATATGTGTGTATATATAAAACACATATATTCTGAATTCATTTAGTGGTACTTGTATGTACATGTATCCAGGGCTAACAACTTGGCATTAGACATCCTGTGTCTCTTGAGGAAACTAAAGTTCCTTCTCTCATCAGCCATTATCCATCTCTTCATCTAGGGGTGAGACCATGTGGAATTTCCCTTGTCCATGTTGGCTTGCCAACTGATATTATCATTATGCCTGTCTTATTATTAAAGTAAATAAAGCTAGCATTCCTCTTAAATCAAACAAAAAGGACTCTTGAAACCTAGTATTCCACAAGACTATACGTGTAAAAATCCCTATCTTAATGTCAGGACCAGTTAACCTGTCCTGTCAAACGTGCCTGAAAAGGGGAGAGAGGATAGAGAAAAGAAAGACACAAAAGACAGAAGATAGGTGGGGAGGGTTCTCTGTGAATACTGCAGCAGCCTGGATTTATTTCATTTATTTCTCATAACCTTTTATACCCAAAGCAAAAGGGAAGGGCAAAAGACTTCCTTACCACGATACAAGGAACAAACAAGTGTAATTACCTCCTTAATTCTCATGACATCTAGTAGCCATGCCTTTGGCCAACACATCCTGTTATTTGACCTTGAGGAGCAAGAATAGGTTTGTGCTCTGCGACCAAAAGTCAAGATGGAACAGAGTCACTGTAGGCTCCTACATCATAATACTAATAAATCCCAGATAGCCCATATGTGTTTTAAGATAAAATAATGAGTGTAACTTTGGTTCAGATAAATCAATGTAACTCAATGTTAAAAACCAAAATTAGAAAATAAATTTGAGATTTTCAATAGACAAAGAGGCAAGTATTTGAAAATTAGAGACCAAGCCACTGTCGAAAATTCCCAGAAAGCTAGCAATTACAGAAAAATCTCAACATGCAGTGGTTGTGTATGCCTTTAATCCCAGCATGCAGCAGGCAGAGGCAGGTGGAATTCTGTGAGTTCAAGGCCAGCCTGGCCTACAAAGCAAGTTCCAGGACAGCTAGGGCTACACAAAGAAACATTGCCTCAAAAAAAAAAAAAAAAAAAAAAAAAAAAAAAAAAAAAAAGAAAAGAAAAGAAAAATAAGATCTCCTAATCTGCTAAATAACTATAAAACCACACCAAATGCAATTCTCTACAATCACAGCCTGCATGCTTTTCCTGTAGAATAAGGCTATTTACTCTTGACATTCCTCTTAAACATATCAAAGCTTTTAATCCATATCACTACGAAAGAAGATGAATAGAAGACCATAGATTATATGGGAAAATGTTGTTTTATATTGTTTACAAATTATACAGTACCATATTTAACAAACCAAGTGGAATATATACACAAACTACAGAAATTAATAAGTGAGTTTAGTAAGGTTACAGGCTAAAATATTATCATAAAACATTTATTTAATCTATGTAAATTAACAGTGAATAATTATAATTTATAAATTATTTGCAACAGATATTGTTAAGGTATACACTATCTTTACATTAATCTGTAGGGTCAGTGTATATCCACTCAACATCCAGCAAATTTCTTTTATGGAAAGAAAACTATGTAGAAATTAAGAGAATGTAAAATAACTGAAAGGATCTTGAAATAAAAGAGCAAAACAAGATGTGTACATTTATATTTCAAATAATCAACACTGATTCTACTGCAGAGATTAAAGAAACACCAAGGATGAAGAAATAGACAAATATGTGGTCTATCGGATTTGTTAAAGGACTGCATAATCTGTAAAAAATGTAACAGAACAATACTAACAAAGTGTGCAGCTGGAAGCTTTTCTGTGTCCCACCTGGTACTGGAGCTGCTTATAAAGTAATCACTCAGAGGCTTCATAGTAATTATAATTGTTTGTCTGATGGCTCAGGTTCATTATTAGGTGGCTCTTACATTTAAATTAACCCATTTCTATTAATCTATGTATGGCCACATGGCCTGTAACTTACCAGTGATGGATGCTCTGACATCTTTCTCCTCTGGTAAGGGAAGGGGAAAGATATTTAAAGGGATAACCATTAAAAAGCACTGGAACTATGAGATATAAATGAGGATGAATTTTGTTATTATTGCACACTACATATAAAAATTAATTCAAATTTGACCACATATCTAGTTATAAGATTTAAATGACAGACCTTCTAAACAAATAAATAAAACAAGAAAAATGGCAATGATCTAGAAGCTAAAATTATAAAGAAAATAAAAAGCTAATTTGAATTCTATCCAAATTAAAACTGTTCTTCAAAAATCAGTTAAGCAAATAAAAAGGCAACACATAAACTGGAAGAAATATTTACAAAACACATTGCCACACAGGATTTATATCTAGAATATATGGAGATTTCTTTCACTTGGTAATAATAAGACAAAAAATATAATTAGAAATCAAACAAAAGATTTGAATAAATGCTCCACTAAGGAAAAAAAATAAGCTTATAAATTGTTTCACATCATTAGCTACCAGGGCAATGTGAGTTTAAATCACATACACCTGCTAGGATAGCTCAGCTTTGAGGTTGCTAAACACTGGTGAGGTTGCTCTTCTGAACTCATAGACTTCTGGAGAGAATTTAGGCAGTGAAGGACTTGAAAAAGCATTTTTGATTTCTTATAAACATTAAGCACACAATTTCCATATGATTGATTCCATAGTTACAGGGTTTAACCAAGAGAAAGGAGCATACACCAAAAGGAGATGAAAAATGGCCCTCAATATACATGTTCACGATGACTCAAGTTTAAGCAAGTTGTTTTCAGAATAGACTCAGATTAGAAACATTCAAGCACCATCAACCTGTTAATGAATTAGCATGTTGTGCTGTATTCACATTACGGGCTACTATCCAACAACAAAGGAATGAATTACCTATACACGTAACACCAGATGCCATAAAGCTTTGTGTCTGGTGAAAATTCATACACAAGAGCTGTGTATTGTGCTAGTCCATTATGTGAAATTTTAGAAAAGGCCAAACTGTAACTTTAGCAAACCAGTCTAGGTTTTCTAGAGAGAAGGGGGCGGGATTAACAATGCAGAATTTTCCATCATGACCATGCTGCTTCCCTTTGGAATTAAGCCCTTCCCTCCTTTTTAGAGACCCTTCTTCCTGCTGTCAATCTTAAGCAATGAGACTAACTACTTTGAGGCTGGGGACACAGAATGAATGGTAGAGGAGGTGGTTTTGGAGGAAGGCTAAGGTGGAAAAATGTGAAAGAGAGTTTCAAATGTGAGAGTTTCAAAGTTGTTCTGGATTTAGCAACATTCTCTCCTAGCACCGTCTGTTTTCTCTTTGGAGTGGACAGCATGCTGGAGACCACTTGTTTGAATATCAGCTTTCTGCCTGTCATCTCAGTGCTGGGACTCCCCCAACCAGGCTGTGATCTTTGTGTTTGATACCTGGCCCACTCACTCCTCTCTCACTCTGTGTTTCACCTAGAGCTAAGCAATGTGCAGTCTATTGTTTCCTGCCCCTGCGCCTTGACTGTTTCTTCTTCTTGGGATGCCAATCCCTCTCAATCCTTTGACCAGCTCTTCCCTCCAGTGTTACTTCAGTGAGTAAATTCTTACTTTCAGCTTAAAGATCCCCTTAGAATACCTCCTGCCCGCCTCTGGAGACTTGTGCCAAACTTGTACTTCCTAAATTCTTCTTTTATAGTTCTTCTTGAAAATGATGTTGCCCTGTCTTTTCTCCCTTCTTATTTACTTCTGATTTACCTTGCTCAATAGGTGGCACTTGGCAGATTTTTGTTTGTTTGCTTTTCGTCACAGGGTTTCTCTCTATTGCTTTGGAACCTGTCCAGGAACTAGCTCTGTAGACCAGCTGGCCTGGAACTCACAGAGATCCTCCTGCCCCTGCCTCCCGAGTGCTGGGATTAAAGGCATGCACCATTACCACCCGGCACTCGACAGATCTTTAATCAACATTTGTTAAATGGATGATATCTTTTCCTACCAATCACATGATACATACTGAGTAGCATAACCTTACATACGTATTAGGTTTGAGAAGAGAATAAACCCCAAATCCCTTCCATGGAAACTAGTTACAAGGTGAATCAACACTTACTAAGGTGGATGCCAAACCTCAAATCCTTGGAGAGACCTGTGACAGGGACTTCCAATGGCAGCTAAAATGAGATATAAATAGACCATAATGCAACCCAATTTTCACTAAGAAGGTCTTCAAAGACAAAACAATAAATTCACATGTGCAATTGCTTTAGCATTAGAAGTTCATTACATTAGCTTGGAACGTAAATGGGAAATCATGAAAAGATTAAGAAAAGCAAAATTTCATATGTTCAAATTCAACCTTCTATGAGTCAAGTACCAGTGTTTTCTTTTAAAGTGCTATAATTCCATTCTCTACTTGCTTTTAGAAATTAAAATTAAAATGTGATTTGTGGAAATCTTCTAACCACAACAAACAGAGCAAAAGAATACTGTGGGCATGTAAGGCAAGCATTGTGTGGTTGGTGTGTGTGCAGTCTGCACATACTGTCCCAGGAGAAGCTTAAGGCAGGCAGGTGAACACACAGACACTTCTACTTCTGTGATTCATCAAAATGCTGGGAGAGGGGTGGAGAACTCAGAATTGGGCCTAAGAGCAGTGTGTTCAGAATTGGGCCTAAGAGCCCTTGACAATGACAATGAGATTTCGAAACAGGAAATACCACTGATAGAAGTTCAGCAGCTCAACAGTTGCTGTTGTTTAAAAAGTACAGACATAATTCAGGAGTAAAAAGAAAACAACAGCACCAAAAATCAAAGGAACAACACCAATAAAACCAAGCCAAAGCACCACAAAGCACACCTCCTCCTGCCTAGTTAAATCCTTAGCACCATGATCACAAAAAGAAAACAATACATAATTATAAACCCAGTGAATTTAGAAATCTCTTGATTTAAATAAAGTGTGGTGGTCAGTGTTAATTTAAATTTAACTGGATTAAGAAACCCCAAGTAGAAATTATAATCACCCTGCTGCAGGCATTCACTCTTTTCCAGAGTGAGAAACATGTCATAGTCACTTCCCCAGGGCAACCTCCCCAACCCCAACTTTCCTAGGCTGTATGTAAGGTGATGGTTACTGTGATTAATTGTAACTGCCCCTAGCCAGGGATCACTCAACATCTGTCACATATAATGGAATGTAATTCTGAAAGAATAGAAAGGCACTTGTTTAGACAGCAAAGGATGAGTACCAAGAAAGTGATTTTGAGACTTGGGAACCAACCAAGAGCAAATACAAAGTAGCAAGACAAAATCCTGTTGATACTTCCACTCAAAAGCCTCACCTCTTAATGACTATCTGCTGCTGTTACAAAAATGTCCTTGAGCCAGGCATGGCGGTGTACGCCTTTAATCCCAGCCATTGGGAGGCAGAGGCGGGTGGATCCCTGTAAGTTAGAGGCCAGCCTGGTCTTGAAAGCAAGAAAGAAAAGATAGGAAGGAAGGAAGGAAGTCAGCCAGCTGGCCCAGGGAGATTAGAAAACATACAAGATGCCTCATTATATAGATATTTGAAGTTCATTTAGGTTTAAATAATAAGGCATGCCAAGTATGGGGAAAACCCATAGGCAAATGTCTTGGTGGGTTGAGTCTTAGTTTGCTATTAATGAAAATGAGTAAGAGGGAATCGGAAGGTGTTCTTGGTTCTATGTCTTTATTGTAATAGTTATATCACTCACAGAAAAATGTTACTTTTCTCCGAGTATAAATTAAGGCCTGCCTATGTGAAGCTGCAGAGAGGTCAAACTACCTCCAGGAAATTCAGGTATGCAGGTATGGTCAATCTTTACTTTTTTTTTTTCATTCATGAGACTCAGTGAAGATCTTCCTTGGAACCTGCCCTGCAAGCTAGAACAATTTACATCTGCTGGACCATCTTACTGTAATTCCATTCCTGTCTCATCGGGTTTTTCTAAAATCTAGAACTCTAGAAACTGTCAGGTGCCTATGTAAACTCTGCCAGTCAGTCAAACATGGGGATCTAGTTAAGACAATCGATATATTGCTCATTGTTACTGTCTTCCTAGAATTCACATATCATCTACTGAGAAAAATATATAAAAATCAATAAGCCAAGTAGTAGGATTGTACATTATATCAATAAGCCAAGTGGTAGCATGGTAAAGAAAAGAGAGAAAGCATGTGAAGAGAGTTGTACCATGTATGACTTTCAGGATAAGTCTGTCTGGATGTTATATGTAAGATACAACCAGAAGAATGATGTATGTCAGTGTTCCAGAAGAGAGACACATGCAAAGCTCTGCTGTGAGAGAAAATCTAGGAAAATGTGAGACCCCAAATGAAGTCAGAGAATGATACTGGGCTGGTGTTGGAGAAGAAGAGGAACAATCATTCAGGGCAATATCAAACAAAGTGACTAGTCTGGAGCTTGTTCTCTAACATGGGAACCACTGAAGGCTTTTCAGCAAGGAACTATAGAATCCTCTAGTTGCTTTGTGTACTGAAAAGAGGACAGAGAGTACTATAAAAAAATGGAAACACATTGGGTCTGTTTTCTGCCCTAAAGCAGAAAGTAAAGGAAAGTAGGTATTACTGAGGGGCTGGCCTGAGGACAGGAAAGGTACCCAATCCATGAATGAATGACTATATACATATATTTCATGGTACAACACAGTCCTCTACATTAATAGCATTTATAATAATAACTAATGAGGTAAGATTATAAATCTAGTACTCAGGAGTCTGAGGCAGGAGGGCTGTGAATCCAAGTACTGTCTGGGGTGCATAGCAAAGTCTAAGACGGTCTGGACTCCGAGACCCTGTCTTAACATAGACACTGCAGGAAAGATAAGAACATCAGAAGAAATTGTATCGAGACAACATGTTTAAAGTTCTATAGCTAGAATCAATATAAAATGAAAACCACATTCAGGCAGGCAAAGAAGACAAGAGCAGACAAGAGAGATGACATCTTCCCCCACCCGCCTCTGACACTATTTCCTCCAACTTATCCCTCTGTGAATGTCTTCAGCTGATGTAAGGAACCTATTCTTGACTACAGGAAACATATGTTGTTTCTAAATGTTATGCCCTTACAGACAACTTACATTTTTCCTTTTTTTAAAAAGGATATTCATACTTGATCTTTATAAAAAGTACCATCATCATCAGAAATAATCCAAGTAGGAGTATGATCTTTTGAATGTTTGCTGGAATTAGTAAAGTATTTCACCTTTGTTGTTCACTAAAGCATGAAATGCCACTGGCTATGCATGTGCAATGTGATCAGAACTTTTCCTTTGTGACCACACCATCCCAAGCAGTGGGTCATCTGAGTCAGCAACTACTTGATTTGTGTATGGATGTCCTTATCAGTAAAGTTCATGCTATAGTTTCCATTCCTGTTTTGAGTATGTTGAACTAGTTCTGATCATAAAAACAAAGCTCAAATTGCTTCTTAATACATTACAGACAAATCATTTGTCTATTGTTTCTACTTAACTTGCTAATAATAATAATAATAATAATAATAGCAATAATGCCTTCGGGGATCACTTTGAACTGAGCTTTTTTGTTTCCAGCTCTTTTGTAGTGCAAGTTTCATGTGGTCCAAATTATGCATGGAAGAAAGATGGGGTTCTCAGGCTCTGTGATACTCACAGGTCAATAATGTCTAAGAGAGGGGAAAGAACTGGTTGGGGCCTTGCAGTTCCTTTATTCCTCATTCAGAGACTCAGACATTCTTAACAAGCACATACTGATGCTCAAAAAACTGGCCAGCCTTATCTTTAGGATCAAGACTCCTGATCATAACTTGGCAAAAACACTTAGAAATGTGGATCCTAGAAAGCAAAACTGTCTAGAAATGAGAGATGTTAAAGCTTTTATTTTTTAAACAGCGGCAGTTGATCAACCTTGTGGATTTTTAAGCCTCATTTTGAAGACAGTTGCTTCACTTTAGTTGTGCAAACTTGAGTCAGGGTTTTGTCCCAGTGCTCAGACTGAGAGACTAAAACTCATGGGGGGAGGCATAAAAACTGTAACTGCCGTGTCAAATTTCCCGTGACAGTTTTCACATTTCCTCAGACTAAACATCTAAATCCACATGGAAAACTAAATGCATAGGGAATTACAAACAAAAGCCAAAAATCAAAACATCTAAATAGCTGGAGCAATCTCTAGCTAAAAGACAGAAATGGGAGACATGAAACCTGATAACTAGGGTGTAACTCTTCTGACATCATTAATAGCATTCTCAGGCTGTGCGTTCAATCCTCAGCACTGGGAAGATGCATTTATAAATAAAATAGATGTAAATATATACATGGGAACACACATACACACACAGTAGAACTATAGTGATAAAGCAGCGGGGTATTAGAATAAAAAACAGCCATATGGAGCAATGGAGCAGACCATAGTTCCTAGAAGTAAACCCTCTCATCTAAAGCCAGGGCCTCTTCAGTGAAAAGCACTGAAATTTTTGAATTTCCATACCGTAAGAAGAAGAGTGAAGTTAGACCCCTATCTCTCTCCCTGAAAAGATTGACTAAGAATAGATGAGACTCAAACATATGATCCAAATTATGAAACAGCTAGAAGAGAACATGGGAAAAATGCTTCAGGACACTGAAATGTTAATTTTTTTTCTTCCTTTTGATAAAACCTCAAAAAGTGCTGGAAACAAAAGGAAAAATAGACAGGATTAAGTTAAACTAAAAAGATTCCTTAGGTAGGAGGAGAGACAAAGCAGAATGAAGATCAACCTATCAGATAAGTGAAAATATTTACAAACTGTTAATTTGAGAAGAGCCAATATACAGAATGCATGAGCAATGAAAACAACCGGGTAGTTGCCCCCATCCCCGTTGCGTGTATCAGATTTCAAAATGGCGAGCAGACTGTCCTAGCCATAGGCCTATTGCTGTGGGAGACACTGTGACCAAGGCAACTCTTACAGAAGAAAGCATCAATTGGAAGCTCATTTACAGCATTCAGGCAGGTGCTGGAGCAATAGCTGAGAGCTACATCCTGGTGCACAGGCAGAGAGAGGGAGAGAGAGAGTGAGACAGAGAGAGAGAGACAGAGAGTCAGAGAGACAGAGAGAGACAGAGACAGAGAGACAGAGAGAGACGGAGGGAGGGAGGGAGAGACATTGGACCTGACAAGGCAAGGGCTTTTTGGAAACTTTGAAGGCCACCTTCAGTGACATACTTCCTCCAACAAGGTCACACATGCTAATCTTTTTCAATAGTGCCACTCCCTACTAACTAAACATTCAAATATAGAGGCCTATGGGGAAATTCTTATTCAAAACATCGCAAAGACCTAGAGAGACACTTGAAAGACATAGAAAATAGCAATCCAAATTTGAAAAAGATGCTCAGGTTGTGTGTCTAAGGGAGATATTTATCAAAACCACAATGAAATGTCTCACCTCCCCTATGAATGGCTATTATTAAAGAAAAAAAAAGCTTAAAGAAAATGAGTACCTGCAAGGATGTGGGGAAAAGGAAATACACATTTATTATTGGTAATGTAACCTAGTTATTATAAACAAGGTATTAAAGATGCCTCAAAAGATTACAGCTAGAACTGCAGTTAACCTATCAGTTGCACTACTGGATACACTCTCACAAGAAATGAAATAATTTTGTCAAAGATATATCTGGACTCTCATGTTTATTGCAGTACTATTTGCTTATTTGTTATTCTATTGTTTGTTTATAGTATTAAGACAGGGTCTCTCCATGTAGATCTGGCTGGCCTGGAAATCAGTGCTCTGTCTGCCTCTGCCTCTGCCTTTGAATGCTGGGATTAAAGGTCTATACCACCATTTCTGGCTCCAGCACTATTCAGAATGGCTAAGAAATGGAGAACTTAAGTACCCTTCAACTGATAATTGAACAAAGAATACAGAGTATATATAGTGTGTAATACTATTCAACCATACAAGAATAAAATCCTGTGATCTGCAACTGTGAAAGTCACAATGGTAAGTGAAATAATCCAGGCACAGAAAAAGAAATGGACCTATGGACATGAGTAGAGGGGTGGGGAGAGTGGAGTAGGAAGAGGGGAGCCTGTGGGAGGACTAACCAACAGCTACTAAGTTATGTTTAATTAGCATCAATAATTTCTCGTGTTCTAGTACATAGTAAAGAGGATAGGTAGTGGTGGTGTCTTTATAGTTCTTAAAACGATCTTTTTTTAATGTTTTCACCACACAGAAATTGTTTTCTAAACTGGGCTAATAAGATGGCTCATTTGGAAAGGGCACTTGCCAACACCAGACAACCTGAATTTGATCTCTGGGACCCACATAACTGAAGGAGGGAGACACATAAGTTATCTTCTGACCTCATTCATATACAAGTCCTGGCATTCATGTATGCATGCATGTGTGATCACAAAATAAATAATTAAGTATAGTTAAAGCTTTTAAGTAATTTATCCTTGATTAAAAGTGAGGTTGACACAACAGAAGAGACATTGTAGCTCCTAATTACTGTGTCTCAGCATCATGAGTCTGGTGTTGCACTCAGAGTTTCTGTAGACCTTCACAGGGTGATAACAGAGACTCTGATCACTTATAACACGTTCAGGTGATTACTGTGGGAGGCCCAGCGGAACACTCTACTTCTCACAACAACTTTGAGGCAGAAGCTGGCATTCCTGCTTTCCTGATGAGGAAACAAAAGCTCTGTGCTCCAAATTGTACCTCCAAGCATCTCTTAGACCTTGCCATTGCCTGAAAATTAGCTGCTGACTCCCACTGGCATGCTCGTCTCTGTGGAGGAGGTAGTCTGGTGTGTTTATCATTTGTACTCTCATTTTGAAGTTCTTACCTTTGGGCAGTGTGAATCGATGCAACAAGATCTGTGTTAGATTCAAACATATTTTGAGTTCCTTCAGTGTAGAGGAAACTGAAGTCCAAAGTATGTGTACAAGTTACTCAGTATGTGAATCATATTGTAGAGTGAGGACTTCAATGTCTTTATTTTTAAAATTTTTAGTGTGTGTGGGAGGGGCACCATTGGTGAGCTTACCCTGGCACATCCTCATCACTCAAAGCCCATAGTTTACATCCGGAGTTAGTCTCTGTGCTGTACGTTCTGTAGATTTGAACAAATCTCTCATTGCATGAACACAGCACTGTATTATATAGAGTAGTTTGAGTGTCCTAAAACTTTACCTGGCTCTGCCTGCCCATCCACTCTTTCTCACAAATCCCAGGCAACCACTGATTATCATTACATCACATGGTTGCAACCAAGCTGTGCATTTCTTTTGGATATTCCCTCCCCATTTTTTTTTTTTTTTTTTTTGACTTTGTCATTCTCAAGATATTCCAGAGTTTACCCATTCACCTATTGAAGGACATCTTGGCTGCTCCCAAACCTCAGCAATTACAAACAAAACGGCTTTAAACATCTGTGTGGATTCGGGTGGAAACTGTTTTCAGTTTGGTGGAGTAAATGTCAAAGGGCACACCTGCAAGTATGGAAAGAGTGTGTTTACTGTTGTGAGAAACCTCCAAACTGGTTTCCAAAGTATTGAGGCCATTCAAGAGCAACACCAAAGCAAATGATGTTACTTTCTCTTTTTAATTTTAAATTCTATCTGTTTGTTTTTATTATGCTGAAAGCAATTGTCTTTTGCATAATAACCTCGTTATTCTACAACTCTTATTTAGTAGCCTCCCGAGTTTTTCTTTTGGTGAATTTTTAAACTTCTCTGAACTGTTTTTATTTCAATCTGTCTGCTGGTGGTGTGCCTAATTGATTATATGCTCACTATCAGGATCCTGTTTTAAAGATTACAAACTGAGCTCAAGAATATGTCTGCTACCAAACAGATGCCGGGTATGGTCTGAATGTGAATGCTCCCTATCCAAGACTATCCAACTCTTTGACACTGTGAAACAACATTGTCATCTATAGTTCACATTCAAGACACTCATAGGGATCACTAGAAAAAGATTGTAAAAATAATCATAATATTTCAAATAAGGTTATATTTTAAAAAATATTTTACTTGTATTATATGTGTATGAATGTCTTGCCTACATATATGTGTGTGCACTACATGTGTGCCTTGTGCCCATTTGATTCCTTAGGACTGGAGTTACAGAAGGTTATGGGTCACCATGTAGATGCTGAGAACTGAACCTGGGTCCCTCTGCAGGAGCAGCAGTGCCCTTAACCTTTGAGACATCTCTGCATCCTCAAGTTTATGATTTTGTATTAGGCCTTATTCAGAGCTATCCTGGGTTCCTATATCATGTGTTTTAACACGTGGTACCCTGACAGTGTTGCCATTTTGGAAGGGTATGAAAACTTTAGGGCATGGACCCTTGCTGGAGGAAATAGGCACTGGGGAGGGCCATCCTCACTTCCAGGCCTCTTTCTGGTTTCAGACCTTGGAGAGAACATGAGAGGTCCTGCTCTTTGTCTGTGCCTTTCCTCTTTTTAAACACTGTAATTGTATTGTAATTATTGTTGGGGGGGGGGGCTCACAGGTGACATGGTGCAAATGTGGAGGTCAGATGACAACTTTCAGGAATTCAGTGAGATTCAGTGATTGAATTCAGTTATCGGGCTTGTATGGCATTTAACTGATAAACCATGTCATTGGCCCAGACTGTGGCCCTTCATAAACTGTGAGTTAAAAGAAATACTTCTTAAATCATGTGTCTTGTTCCAGGCAGGAGAATGAATAAATCTACTCAATAAAAGAATGAATGTATACTCAGTGGAGGAAGCTGCCATTGGGTCTTCTTTACTTGATTGAAGAATTGACCCTCAGAATTCTCTCCTAACATGTATAACTCTCACTTGTGACATACTTCCCTTGAAACCTATGGAAGAATTCCTAGCCCAACTTTCCTCTGGGAAGCAAATCTGTTCATGTATATGTATATGTATATGTATATGTATATGTATATGTATATGTATATGTATATGTATATGTATATGTATGTATGGAAAAATATATATCTTATCTTTTTAAATTTCATTTTACATCCCAACCACAGTTCTTACTCCCACCCCTACTCCCATCCCCCTTCACATCCCTTCCCCAGTTCACTCCTCACAGGTAAGGGCTCCCATGAGGAGTCAACAAAGTTTGGCACAATAGGTTGGGGCAGGGCCAAGCCCCTCTCCCATTCATTAACACTGAGCATAGCATCCCATCCTAGGGAATGGGCTCCAACCCCCATTTGGTTGAGGTTGCATCTAGGTTGTTTCCAGGTTCTGGATATTACAAATAATGCTGCTATGAAACATTGTTGAGCAAGCTAGCTCATGTATCAGGTTTGTATCATGGGCCTACTGCCAGGGGCCCCTCAGATAGTTTGAGCTTTACAACTGACTGCCACATACAGAGGGCCTAGTTTGGTCCTCTGGAGTCTCCACGGCTATTGGTCTAGAGTTCATGAGTTTCTGAGAGCTTGGTTTAGCTGTCTCTGTAGATTTCTCCTCATGACTTTCACTTCCCTTGCTTATATGCTCCATCCCTGACCTCAACTCTTCAACTGAATTCCTGGAGCTCAGCCCGGTGTTTGGCTGTGGATTACTGTGTCTGGTTCCATCAATTACTGGATGAAGGCTCTGTGATGATAGTTGGGGTATTCACCAATCTGATTAGAAAGGTAGGCCAGTTCAGGCATCCTCTTCACTATTGCTGAAGTCTTATCTGGGGTCGTCCTTATGGATTCTTGGGAATTAGCTGAGCACCAGGTTTCTCCTTTATCCCATAGTTTCTCTCTTTATTAAGGTCTTCAGTCTATAATAGTTATGGAAAGCTACTGAGAAGAAAAGAAAGGATGGAGAAGGTAAAAGAGACGCATCTACACGATCCTCAAGTCTGCCACACACTGTTCCTTTCCACCAACAAGGCAAAGTACACTTCTAGCTACTTTGCTGTTAGGCCAGGTCACATGACTAGTTTGGACTAGTCATAAATTGTGAACAGATGTTCCCTGTGTTACTTGTGGCCTTGGGCAGTGAAGAGCAACTTTGCCATTTCCCAGACTCTTTTGCTGTCATTGGGTGGGGTCAGGCTGATGAGGCAGCCCCAGGATCCCAATTGGCTGAGTTCAGGAGTCACCACAACAAAGACAGTTTCTCTGGCAGTAAATCTTGACTGTAAACGTCCAATGGGTTTAGAATCACCCAGAAGACATCTCTGGGCAAATCAGTCAGGATATTTTCAGTTTGACAAAGAAGGAAAGACTCACCCTGAATGTGGATGGTAGCATCTCCTGGACTGAATAAAATGGGGAAGAAGAAGAAGAAAGTCGTGGGGGTGGGGGGTTCAGACTGAGGACCAACACTCATTCCTTTTGCTTCCTGACTGAAGATGCAGGACAATCAGCAGCCTCATGCTTCTGTTACCAGTCCTTCCATGTCATAAGGTCATCAGACTGTGACAAATAAGCCCTTCCTTAAGATACATTTTTTTTCAGGCATTTTGTCACAATGGGCACATTAACTGATACAGCCAATCTACAGAGCTAGCCATGTCTATAATGAAGTTGAATCGTGTGGACTGGGGTGCACATAGCTTGAAATTGCTTGGAAGGCTGGAGAGATAGCTGGTTTAGTCAGTAAAGTGATCGCCACACAAATTCGAGGACAGGAGTTCGAGCCTTAGCACCAATGTAAGAAGCCAGGCCCCCGGGGGGAGGGGCGGGAGCAGAGACAGGTGGATCTCTTGGACTTGCTGGCCAAGCTGCCTAATTGGTTACCCTCAGGTCACAAAAACAAAGTGGATGGTTCCTGATGAATAAATAGCCGTAAGGCTGTCCTCTGCCCTGGGTGTCTGCACATACATATACACACAGGAACAAACTATTTTATATTAAGCTATTGGAATCATGTGTATTTGTGTGTGTGTGTGTGTGTGTGTGTGTGTGTGTGTGTGTGGTGAGTGTTGCAGGAGCACAGCATACTTGATTCTGAACAAAATATACATTTAAAATTCACTGTCTTATGGAACATAATCCAAAAGAGCTGGCAGATAGAATCAAGGTTATTAGTTTAAAAAACTTTAGAGAAAAGGGATCACTCTTCCTGATAACCTTGTAGAAAAGATTAGGAAGATTAGGTAGAAACACAAATACAGGGGAATTTAGAGGTAGAAAAGGAGGAAATTGTGGTTTTATTTATGATAGCTACTCTATTGCTGTGATGTCAGAAAATAAGTCTTCTGATGAGAAGGTAAAAGAAAATTGAAAAAAAAGCCAAAGTATAAGATAGTTGTTGAGGAAAATCTACTAAAAAGAATAGAGCCGAGCCAGTTAGACAGGAGACAGTCAGTGGGGGCAGGGTGTTGGTGCTGGCCCATTGGGCCTCTAGCTCGTGTGTTCACAATAGTAAGTCAACACGGTTTTCTCATTTTCTGTAGCAGTGACTACTACCATGAAAGGAACATGGGGGAAAAAAAATCACTGTGTACACAGTTGCAGTCTGAAAGTTATTGTGTGAAGAGGTAGTCTCTAGATTATTAGGAAGTTTGGGAAGCTTAGCTGAAGTGACTGATATTCCAAACAAAGGGATGTAGAGCCAGCAGGGGAAGTGGATAAAGCCAAACACTGTGTAAGAAACCGGTCATTTTGACTGGAGTACAGGGCAAGTCCGTGGGTGTAGAAATGTTCAAGCCCAGGAGGCTATTTGTATACAGGCCACCATGTAATGAAGTGCTTGTGAACATGCCATCTTCATTTCATAGCACTTCTGCTCCTTACTCGTTGTGATACATTAGACTAGTTAGTCATATTTCCCCCCTGTACCTCAGGCTCTCCACAGGAAAATTTAACCTCCATCAAAGGGTTTTGTGATAGATGTCCAAATGAATTCAAACTTACAAATTTCTTAGAGTAACACTTAGCATGTATTTCTCAAGTGGCAGTGGTTTTGATGGGTTGTGTACTGATGTGGCTGATGTGTTGTCACACATGCAGACAAGGTGTGGGCAGTGTATGGGCACTGCATGTTGTCAAGATGTTGGAGTCAGGCAAAGAGAAGACTGAGCCAGTGTGGCCTCCTTAGTCAGTGCAGTGATGCCCAGTAGTCTGGGAGAGAAGTGTTATAACCATGACATGAGCTTCCAGAGCTCAGTAGCCACTCCTACAACCTGGAGCTAAGACTGAGGGTGTGAGGAATTGAACAGACTCTCCTTTTATGTGTTTTAGAGAATGAGTCAGCAAGAAAGAACCATGTCAATACAGGAGGAGGACATGAACGAAGAAGAAAAATTTGTTAGTGAGGAATCTCACAGGCACTTTGATCAAGATAATTTTGAAAATGAAAAACCAGTAATGACAGATAGGAGGAGAGAAAAAGAAGTTTCCTAAGCAGAAAGGACAGATGTTATGCACCTTCAGCTATTTTTGGGAAATTAATTTGCTTTTAATTTTGTTTGCCTCCATTCACATATCCATTTTTCTTTCTACTGGGTATAATATTTCTAGAGTATATGTATTGTAAGTTGCAGTCAAAATCTGACCATATATTTTATTGTGTAAATAATATAAATGCCTCTACTATGTGTAAGATTATTGAAAAATAAATACATTCAATGTTATTGAAACTATCCAAAGCTATACAAATGATGGGCGACTCACATGTTACAAAGTAATCAAAATGTTAACTCTAAAGTTAGATAACAATGGGTAAAAAAAAATGTTGTAGTCCAGGCAACCCTGGCCCTGCTCATGGCAGGTGTATGGACCCTGGCTCTTTAAAAGAAAGACCCCACCCACTTGGCTCTCTTTCCTCCTGTTCCCCTGGGGTATATAGGACTTTTCCTTCTCCCTCTTCTTTTCCATCCTCTCTCTGTGTCTCTGTGTCTCTTTATTTCTTTTCTCTTTGCTCCACCCCCTTCTCTTTCTAATAAAACTTCTCACTTAATTAATCTCTGTCTGGCATTTTTTGTCCCTCTCCTGCCATGGAATCCACCAAGGTCCCCCATGGGTTTTATTATAACAGAAAGGAATAGCTCATTTTCACTTATCAATATAGAATGCAAAATTCTTAATAAGCAATTAGAAAACAAAACCCAGCAGGGTATCAGTCATGACCTTCATTGCCAAGATCTAAATACAGTTCATATCAGAGGCCTTTCAAATAACATACTTTTGTTACTTCAAACCATCACAGTGGATGCTAAAAGACTTTTGGTTGAATTAAACAGAAACTCTTATTATAACTCTATAGATAATATGAATAGAAGGAAACTACCTAAACATGATAAAAATCACTTATACAAAACTAAGACCAAACTCAGCTACAGACTCTATTTAAAAGCTCTTCTTTGAGGTTCAAAAACATGCCTGAGTATGTGATGTGATGTTTATTTAAATGTATGGGATGCTTATCTAAAAGGGAACAGTGGGCTCCATATTAAACATAACCAGATATGAGTAGAAATGCAACCCACTTAAAATAATACAAAACAAAATACAAGCAATACTATAAAATAAAATAATAAATGAACACACTTAATAAGAAAAGTACAGGCCCTAAGGGAAGAGAGCCGTGCCATATTATTGAAGGGTTGAAGTAGGGGGCTGAAAAATAGAAAAACAAAACAAAACATTAGCATTTCTTAAATGAGAAGAGTTAATATTATAAATAAATCAATCTCTCCAAATTCTTACATACATTTAATGGTTTTTAGCTAAAATCTCTATGGTAGAAAAGGGGATTATCCTACATTTTGCAATGTCCAAAAGAAGTTAAGAAATATGTGAACATGAAAAATAATAAGTCCCTGTCAGAATGTTAAAATATGGTACAAAGTCAGCATAACTGATGGTTGGGTATTACCCCAGGGATGGACTGATTGATTGAGAACCTGAACAAGATCGCTGTAAGCTTGGGAACCTGCTATAGATTGATGGTCATATTTCCTGTGAGAGAGAGTGACTCAGAAATGGGCACTTCATTCACATATTAGCAAGTAGCACAATTAACTATTTATTTAAAAAACTAATTGAATCATTACTTCCTATCCTTTACACAATACTATATTAGTTCCAAAAGCTAAAATGTAAAATAGTAAAACTTCAAAACAGTAAAATTTAGATTACTATATATATATAAACCTTTATAAATTATTCATATATATACATATATATGTATATATATATATAATTACACACACGCATGCACACACACACACACACACACACACACACACACACAGGGGATAGACTGAGGTAAAGCATTACAAGTTTTTTCACATTCCCAATGGCCTTAGCTGGCCACACTGTGAACCCCATAACTAGGGAGGAGTAAGTTGAATGGCTTAAGCAGAGAAATGTATGTGCAAAAGAATTGTCACTATTTGATTTTCTCAGTATAGAGGGGCTTGTATGTGTCTTACTTTGGTCCTTGCACAGATTCTCATGTATGCAAGGCTGGCCTAGAACTCACAGACTATAGTCTTGAACTTCTGACCCTCCTGCCTCTACCTTAGGGGAGAAAGGAATTTTAGGACTGTGGACTCTGCTATCATGCTAGGTTTATGTGGTATTGGAGACCCAATCTAGGGCTTCACACATGCTAAAAAAAAAAACAGTGCCAACTGAACTATTTTTAGGAATTACAGGTATTATCACCACAATTAGGGAGATGGTCAAGCTCTTTTTATTGTGGGAAAAAGTTATTGCACAATAGTAATCTGGGTATAGTATGGACTTTTATATTTTTATGTTCTCTTTTTGACATGGGTTTCAAAATATTATGTGTAACAGATAACTTTCCTTCAGTAATTTGCAATGAGCTTAATTATATTTCCAAACAGTGTAATGACAAATAATTATAAAGTGAGCCATTATAGAAGACATTCATCATAAAGTAAATTATCAAATAAATAAATGAATGTGACATTAATACCTATATTCATTTAAACACATTATAAAACATGGTTATTGAGCAGTTCAGTGATTTTTAGTGTCTCTGTCTCCTTCCTGGATGACAGCTGAAATTACATTTCTGTCTGGGCCCACCAGCTAATCTGGGTTCATACCTGAGAAGGGCAGTGTGAATTGAGGTAAGGAAACAGACAAGAAACAAGAGACCTCCTTTCCAATGATACAGGGAACAAACAGAGTAATTACCTCTTCAATACCAGAAACATCAAGTAACTATATCCTGAGTTAAGTATTCTGTTGTTTAGGCAGGACATACAGTGACCACACCTTAGGCCAAGAATCCTGTTGCATTTGCATCTTAGGCCAGGCATCTTTTTTGCTTCATCTTGGAGGAGCAAGGGCAGGTAAAAACTCTCTGACCTTAAGTCAAAATGGAATGGAGTCAGTTCTGTGGGTCCCCACACATTTCTAACTCAACTACCAAGCTGTTGAGGCTCTTAGAACAGTAAGTTTGTCTGAGGGGGAGGTGCACAGATTCTTCTGGGTTGATGTATCTAACAGTTCTGGGAACTAATCCTGGGTAATCCCAGCAGCAGAGGGGTCTAGGGTGTCCACACACTTGCTCTCCTAATATCTCAGTCTGTCCTCCCCCATTCATTACTCTTGCACAGGTTTTCATAGGTCAGCAAGCTCCACTAGGTGCTACCTCCTATGGTGGTCTATTTTTAACCCTAGGGCTGCCTGGGGAAAACCTGAGGAGAGCTTGAACACATGCTGAGAAAGAAGCTGTGCGGAACAAAAGTTAGAGAGGAAGGCTGAGGTGCCTGGTCCTTCCTGTGGGTTTTGGCAGCTCCTCCCCTGAGGAGCGAAATTAGTGCTGAATCTTGAGAGGAGGAAGGTGAAGCCCGTTTGCATGCCAGGAGGAAACACAACGGAACTGGAATCAGGGAAAGTTGAGGGCAGAGGGACTGTGTTTGAGATCAGACAAGATCTGAAAGTAAAAATATTGTGAGTGTTGACCAAGTGCTAAGAATGATTGGAACTTACCTATAACTCCCCAACCCTGAGATTTAAACACATTCCTTAAATCTCTCTTGAGACTGGATTTTTGTAGCTACAGAGTGCCTTTAATACTTGCCTGGAGGATTTAGACATGCATAAAAACACCTGCATGGCGCCTTGAATACAGAAAATATAAAAAGGAACTGCTATTACTTTGTCTTACTGTCTGTATTCTGGATAAAACCATTCTGTTATGCTCATAAAAATGCAAAATAAGTAAATAACATGTCAAGGGGGAGGCACTTAGCTCTGGTTTCTAACTCAGTAATGCATTCACACCCAAGGAAAAAAATTAGATGTTTTCTTGGGAGCATAGTTTACATATACCAAAGCAATGCTCAAGAGGGTTATTTCTCTGCATTAGCCAGACACTGTTCACCTCAACTTTGTAGTTATTCAGCCAGAAGAGGAAGCCTTCTGCACAACCATGAACATAGGCAAGTGTAGAACAAGTTTGAGGGCAGACAAAAGCAAATCAATCAATCCTCTTTAGATACTGACCTAACTAAATGAAGTAAATCCCAAGAGCAAAGTTAAATAAAAGTTAGGTAAAAGAATCAATATAAGCACAAGGAACAGGAAAGCACAATGTAGTGTATGAGGCCTCAAGATATTTGAAGATGATTGTTAAACTTCAAAAGAAAGATAAAGTGAACACTAGAAATATAATTGCTTGTTCTAAGTGAAACCAGAAGAACTCACAGGAGATCTCATCCTACATGGGCCACAGCTTTGACTACTGACTTCTACAATCTTCTAACCCTTAATAGAAAGCACCATTACCATCCTTCCTCACAGAAAAGGGCAACAAATGATGTCCTCATCTTTGCCTTTTTGTCTGCTTGATTTACCTTTCAACTTTGTACTGAAAACCAATTGCTACTGAACATCTTAGAATCATGGGATTCACAGCACAACAAACATCAGCTCTGTTTTACACAGTGGTGTCTTAGAAAATTCTGTAAACATTATCTAAATACGATTTCTACAGGGTCTGAGTGTGCTTTTCTGCCTCTGTGACAATGACTGGCCATAGCTGACTTCAGGGAGGAGATAGGTTATTTGACTCATGTTTTTGTGTCACTATCCATCTGTCACCGTGGGAAGTCAGAGTGAAAACTCAAGGCAGAAGTTCAAGCAAAGACCGTGGAGGGGCGCTGCTTACTGGCTTGCTCAGCCTGCTTTCTTAGTCAACATAGTCAATGCAAGCCATCAATCAAGGGAATGTTCCACAGACAAGCCCACAGGCCAGTCTGATGGAGACAGTTCTTCACTTGCTGTCCCCTCTTCCCATGTAACCCTAATTTGTGTCAAGTTGACAAAAATTAAACAGCACAAACACCTTTCTTATTTGCAATTTTCTCTGCAGGAGTATGAGAGGTTTTGTCTTCACTGTTTTTTCCTTTCCCTTTCGTCAGCATCCCCACTGACTTGCCTAACCCTGAAATTAACAGAAATAATGTACAATTTTTTTCACATGTGACTTCTTGAAGAAAACTTCTAAACAACCTAAAATTCTCCCACTGTTTTAAGATTTCTGGGTCCCTGGATTTGGGAAGTAAGTAGAAATGTGTGTGTGTGTGTGTGTGTGTGTGTGTGTGTGTGTGTGTGTGTGTGTAAAAATATGACAAAGTCTAAGGGTAACTATTGTAGGAATGGTCTTCTGGGAGTAACACTTGGCAAAGATTTATGTACAAAAAATTCACTGGAGATTATTCTAGGTCCAAGAAGACTTTATCCAGCACCTGGGTTGGTGTTAGGGCAAGAAGTCCAGCTTCCTAAAATGTGGGTTGTGATGCCATATGGAAACATGTCACTTAATGTGGTGATCTCAAAATATCGACGATAGTGAAAGATTTCTGAATATGGAAGGATAAAAACTTAATTCAAAACCTAGTACACAGAAATCTGGGGGGCTTCTGAGAGTGCCAGAATTTCATCCTGCTACATCACTGCAGGTTTTGACATGTAACATATGGATATGCATGTTGCAATGCACAGGCTTTCCCACCACACAACTCAATGGATGCCTCCTGAAACAGTGGTGCTCATTTGAGCTGTTTGTTATGGATTGATGGATTGTTGTAAATGGCGTTCTTAATTGGTCTAAGTAATAAAAACCCGGAGTCAAATATTGAGGAAAATGCTGAGAGATCAGAGAGAAGGAGCAAGGCACGGCCACACCTTACCTCCTTTGCATCTCAGCAGACAAAAGAGCAAGTTCCTGTTTCTCCCTGCATATATCCTGTTTCCACCCAGCTATCTCACCTCCTGTCTGTGTGTACAGACCTCCAGAGCTCTGTGATTAGCTAGTGCAAGCTCCATTCTCTGACCTTCAGACAGACTTAATTTGTACAAGCAAGATATCACAGATTAGAATGTCTTCACTATGCTTCTTGAAAGTTTTTTGCTCTTATAGAAAAACATAGTGGTTTAATTGTTGGAATAGACTTTTAATATTTGCCTAGCATTCATCAAGTAGTATATTTTTGAGTTACATTGTGTTAGAATGTCTGATTTGAAATTTTTTATGTGAGTTGCTGGTTTCAGTTTTATTATAAAAATGCATTTAGCATGAGATTAATAATGAATTTCCAAAAATTTCTGAAATAAGTCCAAACAGACTTGTGCCATTTTATAGGTATTCCTGTGATGTAATGTTCTTGGCATGGCACTGATATTTATAACATCAAAATATCCGCTAACCCTGGAAAATGTTGAAGATGCTCGATGTCCTGAACCATCAAACATTCAGCTGAAATTTAATTCTTTATGTAAAGATAAAAAGCACATCTGTCTCATTAGTATGCAAATTTGCTTTTCATCTTTAGTAAGTAGTAAAATTCTATGCATCCTGAATTTAAAATATTTTTCTTAATTTATTATCAGTAAAGGTTTGATTTATATCACTATTTTCTATATTGGTATACTGAAGGGCACCTAGAAATTTCTCAGGTGAAAAGAGTCACAAGTAGAAGAACTTTTAGAAGCTTTAGCCTAAGGGAAGAGGACCAGAAGGGCAGCTGCCTTCTACTAAAGCAAATCCCTGGTCCTGAAGGAATAAAACTTTTAGTCACAGGGCAGGAATGTGAGCAGTGCAGCTCAGCACCCTCTTAGGAGTCATGGAGAACAGATGTTGCCCCCTGGTCATGAGCTGGAGTGTGACTATTGAGTCAGCATTCCACTGGCCACTTCCCTGCAACCCACAAGGCCAAACCTTTATGTTCTGGATGTTGTGCTGGTAGAAAGATAGAGACAGTGGACTGTGGAGGACAAATTTCTTGCTCTTGAGTCTTAAATATTTAAGCTTTAGTACAGACAAGAAATACAAGGTTTCTCTGCTAGGGGTACTGTTCAGTGGCAGA
The DNA here is from genome assembly GCF_943737965.1 of Phodopus roborovskii. Taxonomy (NCBI): domain Eukaryota; kingdom Metazoa; phylum Chordata; class Mammalia; order Rodentia; family Cricetidae; genus Phodopus; species Phodopus roborovskii. The sequence continues at coordinate 36,410,327 of NW_026125295.1, read as the reverse complement.
GATCTTGCCTAGACAGTGTGAAGCTCTGGGTTTGATCTCTAGCATTGTACAAGAAACAAACAAAAAGATGAAAATAGCATAGAAATTGGCCAGGGATAGAGCAGCTACCTAGCATGTCACCTTCATAGGTTTGAGGCCCGGCAGCTATAAAGAAAGCCCCAGCCTCTCCCAGACTGAACAAAGGTTCTCTGAGCACTGATGAGGATAAGAGGTAGAACTTAGGGTCCTGAGAACCATGGGATAGGACTTGGAGAGCAGAGGCTCATGGAGCAGGAGCGATGAAGGTAAGATCCTGTGTCTGCCCTGCGTGAGGCTTACAGACTCACTGGGACAATAGATTCAATCAGTAAAAAAAAATTACTCAGGAGTTTGGATCCCAGAACCTATATTAAAAAGAAAAAAAAGTTTGTTACTGTGGCATGGGCTCACAAGAGCTGGTGAGGCAGAGCCAGGTGGTTTCTGGGGCTCACTGGCCAGCATGGTGAGCTTCAGGCCAGTGAAAGACCCTGTCCCAAAATTAAGGCAGGTGGTACCTGGGGAGCAGCACCCGGAGCTGTCAACTGGCCGGCCACCATCTCACTTGCACAGAGGTGCGAGCATCTGCCTGGACCTCTTCTGCTCTGAAGGGCCATGGTGATTCTCCTGCTCTAAAGCATAGAAACATCACACTTCCTTAAAGCTGGCTGTGCCTCCGTGGATACGGATTTCTGAGAGTGTAAAGAGCAGAATGTGCAAAGCCCTTAGCTTGTCACCGTTAGCAGCAGCACTACTATCCGCTCATCTATAGGATGGGCAGGGAGAGAATGCCTTCCTAAAATCCTTCCTAAAATCAAGTGTTGGCCACTTTTCTATCCTCATAAAGCTTTGCAGAAGTTCATGATATTTTAAAAAACATCTTAAAATTTACTTTCTAATTATAAAGCTGCCATAAGCTTGTTATAGAACTCCAAAACAATATGAGTGTGTTGAGTTAAAAATGTAAAAATTCCTTTTCTTTTTCTCCCCTCTTTGCCATTGTCTTTTTCCCAATTTCTCTCTCCATATATGATGACTATAAATGAATAATTTATTATATATTTTTCCAAGTCTCAGTGTGTTCTTTACATTTAAAAAGTATCTTAAGACAATAGAAAATTATTTTTGTTTGTTTTTTGAAGTTTTCCTCAGCTGAAATAGACACAGAGGAGGAACACTAGACTAGAACACACACACACACACACATATATATACATATACATAGAACACACATACATATATATACATACACATAGAAAACACGTGCATACACATGTATATATGCATATACATAGAAAACCTATGCACACACACATATATATACATACACATAGAAAACACATGCACACACATATATACATACACATAGAACACACATACATATATGTATGTACACACACACACGTATGTATATAACTTCTACAAATCAAGAAGCCTTGAATGGAAGGAAATCAAAACTTTCCTCTTAAAGGCTTTACCAACTTATAAAATACCATTTTACTGAATAACTATACATGTAAACCTCAGTGTCAGCCTTGCAGAAGACCTGTCCCTCTGTCTTCATGTCAGGATGTGCAAAGCAATGGAAAACATCCTTAGGGCAGGGAAGCCATGCCTTTCTTTTATCTTTCTTCACAAACATTCAGTGCAAGTTAAGGAACTATGGTGAGGATTAATGATTAATGTTGCCTTTGTATACAATTAAAAATAACATTTTTATTGATTCTTTGAGAATTTCACACAATGTATTTTGATCATATTCATCCCCAATCCTTTATGTCTTCTTTTATGGTTTAAAATCTACTGAGTTCAATTTGCATTGCCCAAATACTCAGGATGTGGGGCCAGTTCCTGGAGCACGTGACTTAGCAGAGGTCACACCCTGAAAAGAAAACTGACTCCTTCTCCCAGCAGCTATCAACTGCAAAGAGGCCCTCATAGAGGGCTGGGACTTCACACCTACCTCCTCTCTCTTTGCCAGGATTATTTTCAAACAAAGAAAGCAGACTCATTAACCATTCAAAAGTCGTTTAAAGATATATATATATATATGTATATATATATATACATATATATGTATATATATACATATATATACATACATACATTAAAGGCACTGAAAAGACTTTCAAAATAGCTTTTTTTAAGGTAATCCTTTGCTACCATTCTAAATTTTACAACAGAATTATTGCTACTGCTTGATGTAACTGACATCTTTCTCGACTGCAAAATATGCATTTACCTAAGGAAGAATTTAGTAGATTGTACTCCTTAAATTTATAGACAAAAGGAAATATGACTAAGAAGGTGGGTGGAGAACTCCTGAATACCCAATGAAAACGTTTGTTTTATATTCTTTTAAAAAGACTGTTTTCAGAAAGAATATAAATAAATGTATTATTATGGCGAGTTAATGTTTCATACCTTTTTAAAATGAACACCTTTCATGAACTTTCTCACTTAACCTGGTAAGTGCAGATTAAAATTAAAGAACAATTATGATTTTGTGTAAAATCATTATCATCTGATTTACACAGGATATGTCTATGTATTCATGAAACAGAATATATCTGTGGCTTAATGTGATAAACATGAATAAATTAAAATATCATTACATGCTGTTTTCTCTAGTTTATTAATTAGGTCTTCTTTATTTGGTTTACTATTACCTACATAAATAAACAGGTTAATTCCATGTTAAATTGTATGGGAAGTATATATGAGATCAATTCACAAAGCACCTAAATATACAAATATAGCCCTGGTAATACTGGATTTGCTTTCATAAAACAGTTATGTCATCTGTAAACATACAAAAAAAAGACTCTCGCTTGAATAATTTAAATCCCAGACCATCTTAAGACAAATAGATTTCCATAATCAAACCGAGCTCAAGGTTGTCTATTGTTTTGTCTTCTTTGTACACACTATATAATACAAAGTTTGTGTTCCTTGTATAGTTGGGGACTTAGTAAGTTAAGTTACACACATTCACAATATTCTTCTGCCTTTATTTCTTGTGCTTCTACTTGCAGAACCTAACTAGGGTTTAAACCCACAAAAATGAGCTAATGACTGATGACTGCTAGAGTTTGATTCCAAGCCATGAAAAATGCTAATTAAACAGAAACCATTTGGGAGGATACAGACAAGCTCACAGGATCAAAGAGAAAGCTGTTGAAAAGTGAAACCAGGAAGGACAGATTTTAAGGCATTGTAGGGAGGAGGCAGGAGAGATCTGTGGACAGTGTCCTAGGCGAGCCTTATTGGAATGGATTTGCTTTGGTTATTTTCTGTGTCAGCCTCAGCCTTACTCTTCTCTGGATACAGATTTTCAGCAGTGTGCACACACAAGGCCATTTGCTGGGGCAGGCTGGACATTGTCTATGAAACTTGCACAGTGAAACCTAGTAGGCGAGGAAGCCAATTGCGGTTCCCTCAAAGGAAAAAGATTTGGGACAGAGAAACCAGCAGGTTTTTAGATTCTAAAATGTAGGCTACTGCAACTACTACAATACTTATTTGTAAATGCTACATATGCCTTTAACAATGTTGGTAGTTCAAGTATTCATATGGGAGGTTATTATAACCAAACAAAGCTTTCATTAAAAATAATGAATGAGAAAAAACACACATTCTTATTTATCGTGTTGTCTCTACCAGCTTGTTACTGCTATGCTTTCAACAGGACACGTGAGCCTTAGATAGATAATATTTTTGCACTTGAATGAGCATAGCCTACAAACCAGGACCTAAGCTGTATTCCCCATTGTTCTTTACTGTATTAGGAGATCTCCACTAACTGAATATAGGATTTAGTTTCTTCATTCATAAACAGAAGACTACAATAAATTCCAGATGCAGGATGCATTCTTCCACTAATTAAAAGCAGGTAGAATTCTTTGCTGCTACAGCTTTCTGCCACTCTTTCCAGGATCAGCTACCCTGTGGACTGTTTTTAATTCCTGGAACCTGAGTAGTGGGAGGAGAATATCCAGCCCCTTTACAGGAGTTGGCATGAGTCACCTATTTATTTACTCATTCAACCAGTCAATCATTTACAGACCTATAGTATGGCAAGCATCTTTGGATGCAGGTGAGAGACACTATGGTCTAGAAGATTGCACATTTGGGTACGTAATAATTCTTATATAACAAAGAATTGGAAGAACACTGAAGGAAAATCATCCCCTTATGTTAATAGTAGAGAAAGGTTATTTGTGAGAGCAAGGACAAGGGCCCACCTTCTATCTGAGGACAGAATATAGCTAAAGCTGCCTTAGAGGGATTACAGACAAATAAACACCAAGTACATTCATTCCTTCAGCAGTTAGTTAATGCCTTTGTTAAGTAATGGTTAGAGAAGCTTGGGGAATGTCTAGAAAGAGGGATGGAAAGATTCTAAATGCCAGAGGATGAGAAATAATGCTGCTAGCCCGTGTCTTCTAGACATGATAGGAATGATGTATACATGAACTCAACAAGAGTTGCTTGACCAAGACCTACACAATACCAGTCTACATACCAAAGGCAAGGTGAGGGATTTAACAAGACTCCACCCTTGGGTGAAGAGCTACAAGTCAGTGGCTGCTAAGGGAGGGGAAGGACCAGTTTTCATCAGGAAGAGCTGCCTGATAGGTTTCCTAATTGCAAAATGGTCACTGCTAAATAGCTGTACATACACATAGCACTATCTAGACTTAGTAGGTTGTTGTTGTTGTTGGTTGTTGTTGTTGTGGTGTGTGTGTGTATAATAATATAATTATAAAGAAGGGGTTATGAATTTGAGAGAGGGAGGTAATGGGTCATAGGAGGAGTTGTAGGGTCATAGGGAGGGGTGAAAATGAGTGAATACAGTGTAGTGATATATGAAAGTCTCAAAAAATTTAAAATAGAAAAGAGCCAAATAGTATGACAAAAACCAATGGCTGTGAAAATGAATGGTAATGTAAGGGGTTAGGGCAGAGAGGAGAGGAAAGCTATTTAAGGTAGAAAATTCCAGAAAAACATACCTGCAGTTATCACTTCATAAGAACAGAAGACTCTCTGGCTATTGATTAGTGTCTGCTCCCTGATAGGCAGAATTCAAATTGTTTTCAAGGTGCCAGCATTTCTTAGCAGAGACAGGTAGTACTATTATTTCTGTCCTATAGTTGATAAAATGATTAGAACATATAGGCAATCTTTCCAGGACATATAGTAGGTTTGGGATTTGAACCCAGACATGTCAGAATTCCAATTGTGTGTTTAGCTTAAGCTACTTCTCTGCACATTTGCTGAACAAATAACCACTCACTATAAATTCAGTAGCCTTGATATATTTCAGACTAGTTCTAAACACCATACCAATTTGAATGAACAAATTAGTACCCATATCTACAAATATTCCTCTTAAAATTGCACCTTAATTTCCTTTTGATATCTTCTTTCCCCTACCCCACCAACTTCCATGACTAAATTGTCCCTCAATATGGCCTTTATTGTAGAATACTTGAGTAGAATTAGAGGTGGCTGGGAGTTTAAAAGTTGGACAGTGTGGTCATTTTTCTTGAGTGAATAATGTAAATATTGATTCATAGTAACTCAGATGGATGCAGGTAAGAGCCACAGTGTTCTAGGTTCTCTGTAAATCTGTCTTGTGAGTTTGAAAGAACTCTGAAGGAAACACATTAATAGCTGTATTTTGGGACAACTGGTTTATATCCCTTCAGTTGAAGTAACAGCTTTAAATGCTATAACTTTTTTTTTACTCAATTATAGGACATCACTCATTTTTCATAACCATACATGTATATACATTAACCCAATTCTATCAATCTAAGTGTTTCCATGTGTCTTATCTTACCAGAGAGAGGGTCTGGACCTTCTTCTCAAGTCCCTACATCTTGACTCTTCTACTACATTTCCCAGAATCCTCCTTGTTTCCTAGTCCCACCTATCTTGCCTTCCTATTTGCCAATAGTGGTTTATTCATTAACCAATAAGAGAAACATATTTACAGAATGACATTTCCCAATATCTCCTCTTTTCTGTCTAAATAAAAAGAAGGGTTTTAACTTTAACATAGTAACATATATAACAAAACAGTTATCTAATAAGAACTATAGTTAACAATATTTAGTTCATTAACATTAGCAAGATTTAAAGATAGTATTTTGTCATCTATCCTATCTTTGTGAGTTTAAAGTCTTATATGTAACTTATCTTTAATCCTACCTAAGGAAAACTGTAACCATAACTATCTGTCTTTAATTCCATCAAAAACCACAAAAGAGTAGTATATAAACTCTAGAAATGACAGAGACAACTTGCTGCCTGGTCAGTTACCCGAAGTTCTTCTGTAATGTTCCATCTTATGACATTTTTTTCCTCTCAGAATTTTTTGCTAAACACAGCCTAGAGAAATGCTTTGTTTCTCTCAACTCCCTTCTGCTCCCATTGTCAAATCCTATCTGATTTATCAATGGCTGAAGTATATGTGCTATCCTTTTGACCCTGCTATCCTTAAGGCCTTTCAAGATACTGTCAGTGCACAACACTTAGCTGGGTTTATGTCATAAGTTACTCTCCATATCTGTATGTTTGACCCCAGCCACACAAATCAAGGTTGCTTCACATCATTTTCAAAATAATAAAATAATGTCAGAATTTTAGTGTCATGTCTGAGGATGAGTAACATAATCTTACAAATAAATTGAGTCCATGTAAGAAATGTTTAAAATTTAATCTGCATCTAATAAAACAAATTAAAACAACTCAGCAGGCTGTAGTAAAAATAAGTTAGAGAAATTAAAGTAACTTAATTGTAGGCATCAAAAGATGATGTATGTAAAGTGAAACATACATTTTATAATTTAATTATGAAGTGTGTCATTCACAAAACTCTAACTTTTCACATTGGTAAATACTGGTTTCTTTTTAAATTGTCATGTATTAAATCATGAATAAAATTACTTTAAAATTTTTAATTTATTTATTTGGTGAATGTGTGTGGGGGTGGAGGGTGTTTGAGCCATGACATATGCAGTGGTCAGGGGACCATTTTCAGGAAGCAGTTCTCCCACAGTGTGTGTCCAGGGCATCCAACTCGACATCAGGCTTGGTGCACAGCATCTTAACTGGCTAAGTAATTTTGCCAGCCTGGGAACTGGCATTCCTGATTCGACTTCATATGAACATACAGTGAAATTTGAAAATAAAGGCCATTTTACACAGCTACACTAAGACAAAGAACAATGCACAATAATCAGGCATCTTGATTATGCCAATGATACTCAAATTTGCATTTCTGAGAAGATTGTTAAGGATTCAAGCATTACACTGGCCTGCCCCTGTCACCGGGCAGAATGCACTCAGGCAGTACTCTGGTCAGTCCAGGGTTCCATGAATCTGCAGGCAGGTGTAAAGGACCCCTTTAAAAATCAGACCCCTGCCCACTTACCCTTTTTTTTTTTTCTTTTGCTCTCTCTCCTGCTTTCGGTTGACCACCAGCTATCCTCCCTCTTCTTCTCTCCGTTCTCTCTCTCCCCCTCTCTCCTCTTCTGTTCCCGGTGGCTCTATGTCTCTTCCCTTCTCCCTCACTCCCTTTCTAAATAAACTCCTTATTTAAGCTCTATCTTCCTGGTGTGTTATTCCCTCCCACCTCGGTCACCTTCACCTGCTATGGAACCTGCTATACTCCACCACGTGGTCCCTTACCTTGGGACCCCACTCACTTGGGACCCTCACCGGGGTCCACTCACCACCCACTCCCTTTCTCCACCTTTTATTCTTATAACTGTTACGAAAGAACAACACAGATCTCACCTCGCATCCCCAGATCCAGACAGCTTGCTGGTTCTCCAGGTTCCCTTTAGAGATCTAGTGGGAATAACAAATTCAGCATGCCCTGGATGATTCTGTGTCCCTGAATATCAACACCTGCTGGTGTGTCTCCAAGAAATGTGGCCAGGCAAACAGAACCTCCAGCTGGAGCAGCAGCAGGGGCAGCTTCTGGATTACTCCTCCCCTCCCCTAAAGGCCCCTCACCTCTCTAATTGTTGAGTCCCTTCTACCTGCCCAGCACTCTCTCACTCATTCTACTCCTATTCTACTCCTACTGACCCTGTCTGCCTCCTGTGCCCTTCACTGTTCATTAACACCTGACTGGCAGTCTTAGGTCTCATACAATCATGCTGAGTTCCATGTGGAGCAAGGTTCTTTTGGGGGAGGGGTGCCGTTTTTGTTCATGTTGTTTCCTTAGCGGGGACTCCAGGTGAGTTTTGAGGGTTGCAAATTAAATACCTCATTTGTCTTAATTGACCTTTCTCTTTCTCACCTACCGCACAGCATGTTATACATTTAAGGACTGACAACAGCTGTAAGTTGTGTATGTGTGTTTACATAATCACTTTTCAGAGCCTCAGTTCCTTTTGGGAAATGGTCATTATTTAGGATTTTCTGTTCTCCTTCCCTAGTTCCAAGGTACTATCAAGACTGCGTGTGGGTGGATGAACAATGTAGTAAAAAGAAGGGGTTTTCTGGCTTTCAGTTCATGCGGTGGTCCTGAGGGACCCACAGAGGGTTTTGAAGTTGGATGCCTATGTGGTTCTCAGGCTTGCGATACCGGATGATTCCTTTGTACCCACCCCTTGTCCACTTGCCCGTGTGCCTCACCTCTGGACACCTCTGGACCCCGATAGCCCAAAGTCCTTTCATGGCCCTTTATTTAACCATTAAGATCCAGACTGGATAAAGAGGCAGGAGGGCAGACGTGTTGTTCTCAGTAACTTGTCTGCTCACCCCATGCCTCCTCCTGTTGATCCAGAGGGAAGAAAAGCATGTCAGCATTGAGTGTTCCCCGTGAAGCTGCTGTCCTTTGCCAGGCAAAGTGAAACAAATGCAATACATCTTCACATAATTAAACACATGCAACATAAACAAATGTAACTTGCTCTTACACAGTTAAAATAATATTACACAGAATAAATAAATGTAACACATCTTTACATATTTAAATATTCCACAACAGCAGCTGCTCTTGCCACATGTGTGGGATAGTGATTGTGCAACTATTTGAGATGGTAGATGGGTTAATTTTTCACAGTAGTAACTATTTCACTACATATGTATTTTATAACATCATATTGTATACCTTATGTATGAACAATATAAGATCCATTTAAATAAATAAATAAAATACCTCTTTAAAAATAAATTGTATGAAGACCCCTTTTATAATAAATGAAAGACTGAAATTAGTATATTTTATATAGAAATAACCTGACAATCCTTGAAGATATTTTCTTTTGTTCTAGCATGAAAATTTCCATTGTTTATTTTCTTTAGATTTCATAAGTGTTGTAATGAAAAGAGTGGTTACTGATTTACCCACCTATTCATAAAATCCACTTTAGAAGGCTTTGCCTTTATGCATTTTACTGTGTGATTTCACGAATTAAATATAATCATTCCTTATTATATGTGCCATTTAATCCACTCTCTCTAAGCACTTTATGATTCCAAGGCATAAACATGTTTACTCTAGTCACATTTTTTTAAGTCAAAGGTCACAGACATCATTTGCCAAATAGTTGTCTGAACTGGCACAATATTGATGCTTTCAGATACTGGGTCTAAAACTAAGGTGTGTAGAAACATAATGTACATGTGAATCACTTGCTTTGGAATAAAGGGTGTTACAAGAAAGGTAGCTTTTTAAAATTATCAAAAATAATTTAAGCTTTCTGAAATAGAATGACAAAAAGACATAATTTAAACTTTCTTATTACAAGTCTGAGGTTCTCAGTCTCACATCATTCTCCAGTTAAAGGAACAAAGGCTCCTTGGGAAACTGGATGGTTTTCAAGCTGGGCTAGGGAACCTACAAGATGAGCTCAAAATATTTGGTGGTATCAGAAAACAAGATGTTCTGAGCATACATGGTCACAGAAGTGAGGCACAGGAACACACAGTCAAGAGCATGAAGAGATGAGACAATGTGAACAATAAAGCAAGGCAAGGTTAAACACCAAAGTATGGAATAAATGCCCACGAGGCCAGACCAAAAAACAAAACAAAACAAAACAAACAAACAAACAAACAAACCCTAAAGGTTAAATCAGTGAGTAATAGAGAGCTGACCCTGGTGATGTTGCCCCATAATGCCAGCTCCTCAAGGCAGTAGAGCCGCACATTCCACGTGTGCTTGGACAACAGAGGCCTGGTAGAATACCTTTGAGAGATCCTGCCTCACAGCAGAAAGAGCCTAGCATGCTTATAACCTGGTATTAATCCCCCCAAATAAACAAATAAATAAATGAAGGATAAGCAAATCTCTCATGCAGAAGAACCTCCCCCTCCCCCATTTGGGTAAAATTTCTACCTAAGAGAAGTAAGCCATGGCCCACTGCTCCTTAGGTGTGGGTTTAGTGGGATGCCTTCCTTCAAGAGGTGACTGGGGAGATGGGGCCTCAGGAGCTTCTTTATAAAGAAGAAGCCTGACAAACTCACCTTTCCCAGGTGATGAGTAGAAAGAAAGAAAGGAAGGAAGGAAGGAAGGAAGAAAAAGAAAGGAAAATAATTTAGCAAGTCACAGATATCAAAACATCCAATCAGATGCTCATGATAGCCATCAGAAATTGCCTGAGGAAGTCAGATCAAGGCAGTTGGTTGGAATGACAAACGGAGAGCTGCACGGATGAGCTCTTCCTTCTCAAGCCCACCACAGGCATTTTTATTCCATGAGATGATTATTATTTCTACCTCTGTTGAAAATGCTTTACTTGCTAGCTTTCTCAAGAACTACATGTTTTTAATACCCTGTAGTTGTCTGTTGTTTTGTTTTCTTCCTTGTCATAGTTAGGGGACAGCTCCTTCAAAAAATAAAAGAAAAGAGAGAAAGGGAACGAAAGATAAAATGAGAATAAGAAGCATATGAACTAATTATAATGTGGAGAATTTATTGTATACTGAATGAGACAAACTACAAAAACTGATAAAATTATGACACACTTGGAAATTTTAACAAACTCTAAATGTTTAATGATATTGAGAAGATGCTCATCTTAAAGAGACAATTTTCAACTTCATATGGAAACACACAAACACACATAGACACACAAACCAGGATAGCTAAAACAATCCTGAATAATAAAACAACTGCTGGAGGTGTCACCACTCTGGTTTCAAACTGTACTAAAGAGTTACAGTAATTAAAAACAGCATGGTATTTTCATGAAAAGAGACTTGATGATCAATAAAATCGAATTGGTTTTTCATTTTATAAAGAAACCATAAGCACACTAGAAAAAAAAGATAGCATCATCAACAAATGGTGCTGGTCAAACTGGATAGCTGCATTAGAAGAACACAAATAGATCCATACTTACCACCCAGCATAAAACTCAACTTCAGGTGGATCAAGGATATCAACATAAGGCCAGATATACCCTAAATCTAATAGAAGAAAAAGCGGAGGATAGCCTTGAATATATTGGTACAGGAGAAGACTTTCTGAACAGAACATCAATAGCACAGGCACTAAGGTCAACAATATATACATGGGACCTCTTGAAACTAAAAAGCTTCTGTAAGGCAGAGGATACCATCATTCAGACCAAGCAGCAGCTTACAAAATGGGAAAAGATTGTATTAACTATACACCTGATAGATGACTAATATCCAAAATACATATATAAAAAACTAAAAAAAAAATAAACCTGGACATCAATTAAAACAAATAACAGATCTAAACAACAATAACATCTAAAATTCACTAAAGAAGAAACTCGAATGGCTGAGAAGCATTTAAAGAAACGTTCAATATCCTTAGTCATCAGGGAAATGCAAATCAAAACTATTTGAGATTTTATCTTACATCTATCAGAATGGCCAATAAAACAAATGTCAGTTCATGCCCCTGAGGATGTAAAGTAAGGGGAACATCCATCCATGGCTGGTGGGATCACAAACTTGTATAGCCACTATGGAAATCAGTATGGTGTCCATCAGAATGATGGGAGTCAATCTACCTCAAGATCCAGCTATACGACTGTTAGTTATATAATCAAAGGATGCTTCATCCTACCACAAAGACACTTGTTTAATCATGTTCATTACTACTCTATTCATAATGGCCATAGTTAGGAACAGAATAGATGTCTGTCAATGAATGAATGGATAAAGAAAATGCGGTACATTTACACAACAGAATATCACTTAACTGTTAAAAACAATGGCATCATAAAATTCATAGGTAAATGGATGGAACTAAGGAAAAATCATCCTGAGTGAGGTAACTAGACCTCCAAAAACAAATGTATGTATTTGTTTATATGAAGATGTTAACAGGTCAGTCTTTAATAAGGAGGCTACAATCCATATAACTTCAGAGTTGAGGGATAGTAAGGGATAGATATCTCCAGGAAGGGGGCATAAAATAGTTAGGGATGGATTGGGGGTGTGTGATAGGAGAATCAAATGAGAAAGGGGAAGGGATATGGAGAGGGACAGCTAAAACTAAACACCATTTGAGGGATCATAAGGAAAGCTAAGAGTAGAAGCTTCTTAAAATATACACATAGATGAAAGAAATCTAAATGAAATCATCACATAACAGGGAAGACCACCAACTAGATATCTTTCCACCAAATGAAACCTCCAATCTGGGGAATGGATTACATATAATGAAGTTGTTGGCCAAAGGGGCCACATGGGAACCCCTAAACAACCTAAGCTATTGCCAAGGCAGTTACTGGTTGATCTCCACAAACTGACAGTAAGGCCTTTTGCTGAACACAACATCTACATAATTGAGCAGAGAAGAGTTGAAGTCAGGCCTTCCCAGAGCCTTCAATTCTGCTGATAGTGTTCATGGTACTCGAAGGAACTCTGCACACTGCCAAAGAAAGGTAAACACCAACCCAACTAGAAACCCTGTATCTGTGACTACCTGTGCTGTTTTTGTCAAAATATCAAATATCATTATTGTTATTATTATTATTATTTTACTAAATCTCAATCTTTCAATTTTACTAATAAAGACTCAGGAACCAGATGCTGGGATGAAAGCCTACTAGCTCAAGAGAATGCACCCAGTTTCCTCCTCTGCCAAACCCCACCCCCCAAAAAAATAAAAGAACAAAAACGAAACAAAAAATAGACCTGTCAACAAGATATACTAGCACAAGAGTGGCACAAAAGTTGTGGAATTAACCAGTGACTATCTAATTGGAATTAAGTCTCACTCCATGAGATGGGACCTGCACTTGACACTGCCTGGATAGTCAAGAACCTGAGACTAGATCGGTAATGGACTTTGGAGAAAACCAAACACTGCTCTTCTGCTAAAGGAACATAGCAATAAGACGACTCTTAATGGCATTCTGCTATAGAGCAATGTCTCACTCAGCCATCATCAGAGAAGCTTCTTTCTCCAGTAGATGGGAACAAATACAGAGACCTACAAATGGACCATGTGTAGAGAGTGGGAGGCCTTGGAACACTCAGTCCTAAATGGGTTGTCTCCATCTATTCCCTTCCCTTCTGAGGTCAGGGAAGTCTGCAAAAGAGGAGGCAGGAAGATTTTAAGAGCCAGAGGGGATAGAAGATAACAAGGAAATAATGTCTTCCAGACACAACAGGACTAACATACATATAAACTCACAGAGACTGTGGCAGGATGCACAGGGTCTACACAGGTCTAAGCCAGAAGGGGGTCCTGGTTCTAAGAGGGTAATTAGACAAAATCCCCCATCCCTGATTAGAAGCTATCTCCAATTGGTAGCCACTTGCAAAGGGAAATTTAGTTTGCTCCAATGGAGTCTGACTGAGTAAACAAACCACATTTAAGAGTAGGCAACATTCCCAGCAGATGACCGCACAAATGAACTCAATAGTGGTTTTGGAGGGTTTTTTTTTTTTTTTTTTTTTTTTTTTTTTTTTTTTTTTCACAGTGCTTTTTTTCCCTTAAAGATTTTTTGCTTATATATTATGGTTTCTGATTTTGTTTTTATGGATGTTCTGTGTATGCAAATGTGTGTTTCAGTCTGCTTGTGTTTCTTGTACTTTTTGTTTGGCTCTTTTCTCCCCCTTGTTTGTTTTGTCCTATTCTGGTTTGTTTTTATTTTTATCTTATCTTATTTCATCATCATTTTTAGATGCCTGTTTGCATTCTAATGAGAATAAGAAAGAAGAGGTGTAGATTTGGTTGGGTGGGTGGGGAGGATCTGGGAGGAGTTGGGAGAGGGGAAACCTTAATCATAATATATTGTATGCAAAACATTATTTTCAATCTAAAAAAAAAGGAGGACACAAAGTTGGGAAGGAGTGCTGAAGGGAGGAATTAGAGGAACAGAGGGTGAATAAAATCAAACACATTGCATGAATTTATGAAATTATCAGAGAACTAATAATAAATGTATATTTTAAAAGAGAATGCTTATTTTATTTGGGGTATGATAGTTTATTATACTTACTTTAAAATTTTACTTTTCAGAGATACAGAGTAAAATATTTAAGGATTAAATTATAAGTAATATGATATTTGCTCCAAAACATAAGCGGGGAAGGGGAGAGGAATTGGCAGAGACAAACAAAGCAGGACTAGTTATGAGCCATTAATTGTGGAAGTTGGTGATAATATAGAAATTCTTCATACTATTTAATATGCTTGTTAAAAATTTTCCATAATAAAAGCTATTAAAATAAATCTGCTATGTGAAAATAACCATTTAATAAATGGTATTGTGTCACACCCTAAATACTAAAGTGTTCTCACTTGTCACCAGTTCCCAAAGTAGCAACTTGAAGATAGTGACATTTAAGCTGCGTTTAGAAGAAGCCTAAATCTACTGATTGATTTGATTAACTCAGACAAAAAGCTAGTTGGTTTAGAAGAGGCTAAATGAACTCAAACTATCCATTGCTGAGTTAACTGTAGTAAATGTACAATATTGGAGAGATTCACAACACTAAAAAGTAAATCAGTGAAGTTGATGTTTTGTTCTGGTACCTTAATGCAGACAAGATTTAAGGAGAGTACTTAGAAATAACAGCAAAGTTCACCAAGGTAGCTGTAGGCAAAACAGCAGAGATACCATGTTAATTCTCTAGGAAGTCATGTGCAATGGACCATAAATACTATAAATAAGCACTCAAGCCTAAAACCATGACTAGAACCTGATCAAGAATCAATTATTAGGGTATGGTTTAATACAATTCCACTTAAATGTATATCAATATGTATTTGAGCTGAACTAGTATTTTAATGATCACTATACCAATTAAAAAACAAAAAACAAAAAAAAAAAAAAGACCAATGTAGAGAAAGCTAGTCTCATTTTGCAGGGTATCATGTTGCCTCATCTTGTAACTCAGGAAAGAAATAGGTAACATTATCTCTGTTTGTCAGGCCCAAAACAGACTCTGGGAGGTCTCCTGGTCTTCCTGTTGCCAGAGGCAGAGAGATGGGAACTAGAACGCAGCCCATAGAGTCCAGTGTTCTCTGTTAAGCTTGTGGCTCTCAAAGGAAACACATAATATACGCTTGTAGCTCCTATGTGGGTTATAGTGGAAAGAAAGTAGGCATGAATAAGTAGTTTTAGGAACACAAATAAACTCTTCTGCCAACCTCTGGTGCTTGTCAGTAAATTGGTGCTTCCTTTTATGACTGTATATTAAAAATAGTCAATATTGCAGGCAAAATGATGCTCCATTAATATAATATCCTGTTTGTTCAGTGATGCATGGCTGAAATCCAGAGATTAATCTCCTTGAGGAGGATGCTGCATGCTATTAGATCCTCTGATGCTGAGAAAAGAAGTTGAATTAGAGCATATTAAAATATTAGATAATAACCTTATAGTGTCAATTAGAACAAAGATTATTATTATCACCCATTATTTGACAAGTGGGTTTATTCTTTCATATTCCTTTTTCTAGTCAACTCTTCAGGTCTTCTATACATTTAGTCCATTACTTTTCATGTTTTTACCATTGAGGAAGTCCATTTTCCTGTCTGTTTTACATGCAAAGTCCTCCACTCATGGTGTGACTGCTTCTCACCTTCTCTTGAAAGACCCCCACTATGCTTATTGCCTGTTTGAGTTGCTCTCATTAATTGCCAAGGTCAAGTTATGAAAAAAGTACAGGAGGGAACCAGGTGCTGCTCTCATCCAATGCCAACCAGTTATCTGTGGTCTGCAGCTTGGACTAAAGCAAGGTCAGCAAGACAGTATCAGGGATGCTGAGATAGTCATAACTGAATTCTTTGTATTCTTTGTGCCCAACCCGAATAAGCAACTGTCCTTGGTTAACTACAACTGCTACATTTAGATGAAACAATGAAATCCCTGTAACCATGCTTCTGCTTCTGTAAGCCTGCTTCTTGCCACCCCAACCCTATATAAACTGCCTGAGTTTTAACCTCAGCACGCTCAGTCCCCCGAAAGACTGAAGCATCTACAGGTACCTGTGTAAACAATAAATAACCTCTTGCACTTGCATCCAGTGGTCTGGTCTCGTCTCTTGGGGGCAAGGGCCTTCCCCCTGACAGGCTCCAAACTCTTGGGGTCTCTTGGGGGTCTTTCACTCTTAATGGCCATTTCCATTCCTATGATTTTAAGCAACACTTTGGGACCAATACATGCTTTTCTTTTGGATATATCTGATGTCTGCTTGTAGCTTCTCCCAGATGACGACTCCCTTTTGCCTTTGTTTTTAATTAAAGTTTCTTTGTCTTTTGTATGGTTCCTTCCTGAGAATCCCCAAGCAGATCAGATCAGATACTTTTTTTTTTTTTTTTTTTTTGGCACAACAGTCAGTCCAGCCAAGACAAAAAGTACCCATATGAGTTTCAACAAAGTTCATGTGGATTTAATTGGAGTATAGTTTAACATTTTTAAAAAAGTGTCTGTGTTTCAAAAACCACGGAAGATCTTAACAATCAATGCTTGTTTCTTCAATATAAACAAACAAAATCATCAAAGCAGCAGAAAAGGGGCATAGTTCTAAAATCATTTTCCTGATTTGATGCAAACAGCTGGATTACACCTGAGAGTGTGACCCTTGGGGGTTGCTGGAATGTATTTTGCCACTTCCCCTCATGCAGAATAATCAAACTGTGAGGACTTAAATGTCACTTCACAAACAGAAATTTAGGAAACAGGAAAAAGTAAATAAGACTTTTCCTAGACCCCCTGAGTGTGGTGCTAGTTAGGAGGATAGTTAGGAGGACTGGGCAGTCTATGGGGCCTCTGGTAGTGGATCAGTATTTGTCCCTAGTATACAAATGGACTTTGGGAGCCCATCCCACATAGAGGGATACTCCCTCAGCCTAGACTCTTGGGGGAGGGCCTAGGCCCTGCTCCAAATATGTCAGACTTTGAAGACTCCCCATGGAAGGCCTCACCCTCCTGGGAGAACAGAAAGGGAATGGGATGAAGGTTGATGGGGGAAACCAGGGAGGATGGGAGGGTGGGGGAACTGGAATTGACATGCAAAACAAGCTTGTTTCAAATTTAAATAAAAAAATTATCAATAAAAAAAGGAAGAAAGAAAGGAAGGAAAGAAGGAAAGAAAACATGCAGATTGGTGATGTGTGTCCCTTGAAAGCCCCACAGATGGGTGAGAATTAAAGATGAGGTGCTAAGGTTGAGGGAATATGAGTCTTTAGGATGACTCATATGAGGGAGCTAACACAGCCTCTGCCTATGGCATTGGGTGATTTGTTCCCTTGCTTTAATGGGTGTTGCCTTTCTCTCACTATGCTAACAGGATCAGAAATGTAAAGCAACGCAAACTTATCATCATATTTTCCAATAGATGAGGAGCCCAGTACGACTCTCATAGATAAAAATCAATATGCCAGCCAGGTTTCTGGAAGCTACAGCACTGGCACTCCTGTTGAACATCTATCATGCCATCTTTTCATTTGCCCATCCAGGAAAAGGTTTTTAGACTTATAATGGGATGAGATTCACCTGGAAATTCCAGAACCATCATACCTATTAAGTTCTCTTGCCCTGTAAGTTTCTGGAAATTAGGGCACAGATTTTCCTTTTATTTTTTTAATCATCATTCTGCCACCACAAGTAAAGAATAAAATGATATTTATTTGAAACAAGAGCTTTTCCTATCTCCACCCTCCAACATTCTCTCAATTGTTAGGTTGCTGACTGGATCTGCGTCTACTACCACTTCAACACATTCTAAACATACATAACTCTTATTGCTTAATCACCTGCCCTGTAACCTGTAGCATTTATAATTTCATCACTATGCTCATAGATAATTATCCAAGATCACTGAGAATTTATGAAAAATAAATTACTTTCCCCCTACCTGGCATCAACACACCAGCCATATTCTGTTGGGAGGTTCCAATTTTCATTTTCAAAATTAAATTCATGGATTACAATAACACTGTGAAGGAAGTCATCAAACATGTGACATGGCAGCCCATTTAGATCTTTGAGTGAGAATAAATGCAAATATATGGATTTTCAGAGAAGGATCTTTAGAAATTTCCACTTTCCTCTCAGTTATAATTTGTGTGGTCCCGATAAATGATCCTTATTAAAAATTAAAGTATTTATTTTCAAAGAAAATAAGTTTTGGAGTGGTATAAATATTTTTACCATAAGTGTATTGATTGATGGAATTAGTTTTTTTTAAACATATAAACTGGAGATAATATTGAACATAACACTAATTGGGCTCAAGCTTTAAGGCTCCTGATTTTCTATCTGTTGATTCTCTTTTCTTATGTAGCTTTGTAAAAGTTGTGTGTTTCAGATGCTTTAAATGTTGGATCCACCCACCATTGGCTATGAGAGCTCTGTACCTGAATGCCTACCTGCTTAATGATCATACTTTCCTTTAAAAATATCCATCCCATCATATTAGCTCATCATTTTCTCTCCTTTTAATCTGCTAGGCTATTATATTGGCTCACAAGTTTTCACTCTTCTCTACCTTTGCCACTTTTCCCTGTAGTATAATGTATTTCCTTACCCTAATGACTTTTAACTTAATTTGCAAATGGAATGTGAGCTTAGGGAAGATTGCTATGCTCCAGCAGAAACTCTCTTGTATAGTTTGACTCTACCCTACTCCTCGCCCCTAACGTCTGCCTCTTGTGTAACAGTTGCATATCCAAAATAGTGCTTGTAGCTTTAATGTGGATTCTAAAAGAAAAATCTTAGAGTCCAGGTAAGCTCAGCTCAAACCTAAGCAATCTCCACCCCTTATGTAATGTCAGTTGGATAAAATTGTATGTTTGGCCTGAATTTGGCCATCATTTTGCAATTGTAGCAAAGGTTTGGTGTTTGCCACTCTGCCTTTTTCCTCCCTCCATTTCACTATAAGGCATCTATCTATCTATCTATCTATCTATCTATCTATCTATCTATCCATCCATCCATCCACACTTGTATTATTTTAGGTTGACAAGTGTTACATTCTGGTTGTCTTTAACTATAACAGCATGTCTTTTAATAGTTGCCAAGGACTGAGTCATAGAACACATATCTTCTCTTCCCTAGAGTCCATCCTTGGTAAGAGGGTTTTAAAACATAAATTTGCAGATGAACACAAGGAAGGAAGCTTACATCATTGAAGACATCAGAACCCAAACATGTACTACACACTCACCACTTTCAGAAAATGCAAAGCCTCTTTTTTTTTTAGATGCTTTTTATAGAATGTTTTTTCCAGTTAATTATTTTTAATTATGTCTCTGTAGAATTAGTGCAAATTTCCCTACTTGTTTATCTAAAAACATTATAAGAAGGGAGGCCATGTCCCTTGATAAGTACCATTTCCATTTAAAAGCTTCTATATGAGAGTTTTGGCTGATGTTTTCCAATGTGACCAAATTAATACTGTTTCAAATTTTACATTCCAGCTATATCTCCTCAATCAGCAATAGTGCATGTTATTTTTTGTGAGTTCACTAAACATATTATTTACTTAAACATACCAAACTATCTATAAATCTATGCCTTACCTAAATGGTGCTAGGATTCCAAACCATTAACCTTGGGTGTATTGTGGTCTTGTATGTGTGAGTACCTGTGTGTAAGCAGGAAGACAATTTTGAATGTTGTTCTCCAGGAGCCATCTACCTTGAAGCCCAAAATTCTGCTTGTCCCTGCTTGCCCAGTGCTAGGATCACAACCAGGATCCCCTCATACTGGATACTGGGGATCAGATTCAGGTCCTCAGCACTTTATAAGTTGAGATACTCCTCAGACTCTGTCAACCTTTTTGAATATGTGAGATAAATAAAAAAAGTCCGTCCTAGGCAGGAAAAGCTGTCTTTGATAATAGTGTGTCTATTTCTTATTTTATAGTGACTAGGATGAACTTGACTGGCCCATTGAAACCACAGTTAAAGCTGAATTATAAAAATAGCTTTATTCAAATAAATTTTTAATAAGTTACCAGTTGTGCTGACATAAAATCTGATGCTTTACAAAAAAACTGAATTTAAACAAAAGCAAAGAGCAAAACAAAATTAATATTCAATAAATTACCTTTAAAATGATCTAACATGCTGGAAATGCAGGTCTCTGCCTCTGTGCATGTGGTGGGAGTGTATAGGATTGGGCATTGGGTGGGTGGGGAGATGGAAGAAGGAGACACAAAAAAATGTACCTTGTCCTAAAGTAAAGAAATGTTTACCACAGAGAAAAAGGACTTTGAGGAACATTGAGCCTTAAATTACAATGGATGGCTATTCAGCAAGTGGTGACAGAATGAAATGGACTAAACTGGGAGATACGTGTCTTTGGGGGAAGTACAAAACTGGGGGGAGGCTATCTGGGAACATTCTGTGAGTATCTAAATTTAGGTTCAGTTCCTACCTATTTGGAATTGATGCAGAAGAACAAATCCCATCAGCTGACTACATTATCTCTTATATGACACTGAGAACTGCTATAGCCAAGAAGCCTGCCTTTATCTAGTGGAGGTCCATAAAGAATGAGTTTCCTTATCTGTGTGGTTTCAGGCCTGGGGAGGGGGGCTAATGGAGTCTCTCTATACTGCCTGCAAGCATTAGTGCATCTCAGAGTAACTACTACAGTTATCCAAGAATATATTCGTTCTAAATTTCTATTTGTTTGCTTGTGAAGAGTGGCTAATGATGCCTGTAATTACAGTTGCTAGAGAACAAGGTTCTGGAAAGAAAATATAGTGGGCTGTGTGGAGTCCCCTGTAAAAGGACCCTGCCACTTGTAGGACGGTGAGAGGAAGAGATTACCCTGTATTGTTAAAATCCAATGACAAATGAGGCAAAGAAGCTGTAGAGGGCTGGAAGTAGAGGAGGTCGTGCAGCATTGTTATAAATGAGTCTTATTTTTTAAAGATGTCCTTGAGATCCATTTCATTCTAGGACTGTGTACATACAATGTACATACAAGTCATCTTATTATTACTATGATGGAATACCCAAGGCAATCACCACTGATGGAGGAAAGGCTTGTTTTGTGCCTATGGTTGCCCTGTACACCAAGAAGCAACCATGACAGAAGAAGGCTGTCTGCTTCGTGGTATCTGGGAAACAGAGAGAGCTGAAGCTCCATTGTCTTGTCAGGGGTACACTGACAAGTCAGGTACAGACTGTCCTTTCATGAGGTCCCACCTCTGTCCATAGTGACATGCGTTGGGAACCAAGCCTTTAACACGTGGGTGCTTAGACTTTGGGATGTTCAAGATCCAAACTAAGCAGCTAAGATGGAACAATTGTTTATTTCAGAAAGCCTTTGGAATGCATATAACAAAATTAGATTAAATATAGAAATAAGAGAATACGGAAAGTAGGACAGAATAAATCTGAAAAAAGATAAAATTAAACTAAGTGTTTTGCTCACAGCTTGGATGCTGTAAGGCTTTGTGCTTTTGACTCTAGGCTTTTTAGAAGCTACTGCCAACAAGAAGACTAGTCACATAACCCTTATAAAGAAAACCCAATTTATAGTATGCTCTCAGCTAAAAATAACGATCTAACCTTAGAAGGAAATATGCTTGTGCATGTACATATGTAGAGAATCTTAGAAAGATGCACACTGAATGTTAATAGATTATTAGGTGATGGTGACAGGTCAAGTTTCTTCTCCACACATTTGTACAGTTTCTGAAAATTTCACAGTTGACTTACAATTTGTAATTAGGACAGTGCTTTTGTGCTTCTTGATGACTTTTATATAGATTTTCAAGTACCTGAGTGGGAACAAAGGAAAAGATATCGAATGTACAGATCTCATGTCGGGTGAGGCTGGCTGCAGAGGGGAGGGAAGGGTCCCAGGAGAAGGACTAGCCCCTGTGAGATGGAAGGGCTTTCAGGTTTAGTCTCATAGGGCAGTGCAGGTGTGTGAAGTCTCAGAGAAGCTGTTCCTCCGAGCCACCTTCTAATCCCATGGCTTGGGCTGCAAGGAGGGAACAGGTGCAGGAGACAGCAAGCTGAAGGAGAGAGGGCTGAGTTCCCATCCCCACCCCCGGGAACACATACAGTTGCTGTTTGCTTTTTGCCAAGTCCTGAGATGCTAACTTCACTCCCTCACCATTATATTTCATTAATTCCAGCAAAATTGGAGTAAAGTTAAAGAGAAATGTGACATTGGACTGGTGATTCTGCAATTTTTTGACAGCTCTTTTGACATATAATTTATATACTGTAAAATGTACCCACTGAAGTATACAATTCACTGAGGTTTAGAGTGTTCACATGTTAACAGAGTCATGCAACAACTACTATTAGTGAATTCAAGGGCTTCATGCATGACAGGCAACTAACAGCTGAGCTACACGTTCAGTATTAGTCTTACCCAACCCCCACCCCTCACCTTTTTTAGTGGCTGGGTTCTTTCACTAAGAATACATTTTAAAGTTAATACTTATTATAATATGTATCAATTCTTGGCTCATTTAAAATATTCTTATTTATTTGTTTTGTGTGTGTGTGTGGTTTGCCTATATGTATGGATATACACCAATGAACACCTGGTGTCCAAGGAGGCCTGAAGAGGATGTTGGATCCCGTGGAACTACAGCTCCTGATGGTTATGTATGGGAGCTGAGAGCCAAAACCAGGTCCTCTGCAAGAGCAAAAAGTGCTCTCAACTGCTGAATCTCTCCAGACATTCCCCCCCCTCCTTTTTATGGCTGAATAACATGCCGTTGTACAAATATAGTGAGTAGTTGAAAGGTGTTTTAATTGTTTCTAATTTTTTACTTATTTATTTATTTTAGTTCAAGGACAATTTATTGGAGTTTAAAAGAAAAACTTCAAAGCAGGCAACCTATAAATCTCCCCAGCTGCCTTGAGGAGGGGGACAGAGAAAGCCATGTGGATTTAGTTAAGTTGAGCCATGAAGGTCAGCCAGGGTGGACAGGGCAGGGGGAGGTGTTTAGAGGAAGATTCAGGAAGTCTAAAGTGTTGGGGGGAAAATGCTTAGTTAGGTGAGAGAGGAAGAAAAGGAAAAAGTACACTTTTCTGAGTAATTCATTCACGCGTGCAAAGTCGTGAATTGGTAAAAGATGGAGCCAGGGGTGGGGATTCCTATGAGGAAAAGCACATTATCTCAAATTATTCTATCCTTCTCTTTAGTGTGTTTTAAGGTGGGCCCACCTTCCTGAGAGGCAGACACTTGACCAGGTGAATAACCAGCCCAAAAGAATTAATTCATGTTTTTGGGTAGTTTGGAATGTTATGTCTTCACTGAGTCCAAACAAACAAAAGAATATGTTTGTTTGTTTTACATGGGCCTCACAGAGCCTAATCAAGGCTCCTGGAACATCCCTTCTTTTGAAGACTTAATGGTAAAATCGTTTAGGAAATGAGCTGAAATTGGGGAATACATACAATCTATTTTCATCATGAAAATCTAGAGTTCCAGTTCCAAAGCTTTTCATCGGAACAGATTAATGTCTGGATTAGAGTTTTAAGTTCCTAACCTTATGTCTAGCTTTTAGGTAGGATGGTCATTTAAGAAGAGATAAGAAGCCAATGCACCCCTCGGACATTTCTGGTTAGGTAACCAAGGACATTCCTGAAACTGTTGCTTTTGAGAGTACCTTTCCAGAGTCTGGCGAAATAGTATCTATCTCCTCTTATCCTTTCTCCACCCCTTACATAAGTGACTCTAACTGCTATTTAGGGAATCAGTGCACCAATCTACCTGGCTTCTTGGAGTTGAGTGGGGTCAACAGGTGTAGCAGTTGGAGTACCCCTCCAGAGGGCTATCCGGGAGAGCCTAAAAGTTTATCAGTAGTTTCATTTGTATAACAGCAAAGTGTAGAGAAATGGAAGTCCTTGGCTGGTGGCTGGTGCCTAGAAAGAGATGTGAGAAAGAAGGAAAAAGGCAGGAATTAATTGGGATTACAAATTCTAGGCAGAGGACCAGAGGAAACCACAACAGAATATTTTTATATGTCTAGTCAAAGTCTATTGCAGTCCTTTGATGGGTTCACAAGAAAATCCATCTGCTAGCCTCCTGCTTGCTTTTTCCTTTGTCTCCTAAGACTGGATTCAAGAATGATGAGCCTAGGATCTGCTTTCAGGAACTCTGATGGTTGTTGAAGTGTCTAGAATCTCAGTGTAAGGTTCCCCAGATGGCTTCTAGAGAGCCATCATTGGTATTTTTTGTTTTTAGGTCAAAGCAATAGTGACCCTCTTGTGGGTGCAGGTACCTGGTGCAGGGTCAAGCTGAGCCAGGGTCATAATGTCCTATGTCTGGGAAGCATAATCTCTATCAAGGTGTAAATTAATGAGAAATGATAACATGTCACATGGTTTTAATCCTTTGGACTCTTAAAGAAATGTGCCAATCATTGTAACCTTTGGTTATACTTTCCATGGATGCTTAAGATCATGTAGGTGGCCACAAATGACCATTTTCTTTATTACTAGTAAGGCTAGTTGAGGGGCTAGTCCTCAGGAGTCACCTGGCATTGGGAGGAGCCCTGCTTCTTTTATTGGCTAGATTGTTAAGCTGTCAATAATAGCTTTTCAACAATGAGCCCATTTCTTTTTTAAAAAATTATTAATTTTTACTTTATGAACACTGAATGTAACTGGAGTTACAGAAGGCTGTAAGCTGCCATGTGGGTGCTGGGAATTGAACCTGTGGCCTCTGAAAGAATAATCAGCGCCGTTACCTGTTGAACCATCCCCACTCCTGACCCCGTGAGCCTATTTTTTAAGAAATTCTGTCTTTTTGAAAGTCTTACAGGGTGATTAATCTATGTCACTTAGTGTAACAAAAGATGTTAAATAGCTGTTACTCAGAATCCCCAAATAATATGAAACAGCATCAATTATCCTTTGTAATAATCGATTATTGTACAAAACAGATATAATTTCTACAAAAATGCACTTATCAATTTAGTGAGTTCATATAGCGTCAAGTTAAAAGCCCCATTTCAACAAGGTATTGTAATAAAATAGATACAAAGTTTCCTGTCATTACTATTGGGGTTTTTGAGGGGCTTCAGATGAGACATGAGATTGGGTGACCAGTTTTTAAATTACACAAGAATAAAACTGGCACTCAGCTTTATTGTTTCCAATTACATACCACAACAAAGACCTACTTTCCAAAGTTTGGGAACACAATGTTCCTGGGGGAAATTCAGTTTAATGAAGAGCTGAGGGATCTACAACAAACATACCACTATAATATAGGCATGGAGTTTTAAGGAGCTTTAGCCTCTTTTGGCCTCTGAAGACACCAGACACTCTTTGGTACACAGACACACCTGTAGGCAAAACACCCATACACATAAAACAAATTTGCTTATGTGAGTCTATTTTCCTGTACATGCACCCTATGTATGCAGTGTCCACCAGGTCCAGAAAGGGAAGTCAGAGGTCCTGGAACAAGGTTGGGAGCCAAGTAAGATGGGTGCTAGGAACCAAACCTGGGCCCTCTGGAAGGGCAGACAGTACTCTTAACCACTGAGCTGTCTCTCCCATCCAGCATTTTCTTCTTAAGAAGCTAAAAGCTGGGTTAACCTAGTTCATGTGATCATGATGTCCCTGGATCACCAATGATCCTGAAGACAAAGTCTTTATTTCTTTCTGTCTTTATCTCCTCCTCTGGGCCTGATTCCCACCCCAGGTGCAGGAGAGCAGGTCCCAACAGTGTGACTTTAGCATATACAAGGGGAACTTCTCCAAGATGGGGAAATTTCCTTTAATTGTTGTCTATTTGGTCATTGCTTTTGTGTGTGACGAGTCTGAGGAGTTGTGTATATGGAGGTCAGGAGTTTGCGCTCACTTCCATAAGAGAGGCAGGGTCGTTCTTGGCTTTTCTGCTGTGTTATATCCTCCAGGCTGGCTGGCTATGAGCTTCCAGGCAAATCTGTCTTAGCCTTCTGTCTTGATGAAGAAGTGGGTGTCAGTACCTCTTACTTTGCAGGTGAGATGATGACATTGAATTTGAGATGTCATGCTTTCGTGACAAACACTTGTGCTCAGGTCCTTGTGGTTAGTACTTTCTAGGGAGTTTAGAGGTGCGTCCCTTTCTTTCTTCCCTCTCTCTAATGCAGTGTTCAAAGCTTCTGCCCTCACCTGAGAGGCAGAAGCCAAGTGTAGGGAGCAGCAAGTCAAATGAACTTCTGAGAACTGGATTGCTGCTGAGACAAAGGTGGGTAAGAAGTCATGAAATAGACCCTTTCCACACTTCTGGCCTGCTTCTGCTCATAGGCTAGCTCTACCTTAGAGAAAATCTGTAGCTCAAAGTGCAGTCAACTAACTTCTCTGGCCAAATAGTCCCTGGCTACAGTGCTCTATGTTGGTGAAACGGTGAATAAAAATTGCCTTCATATCTTAGGCCAGTGTGGTTGTCAGTTGTTCTGGAGAAACCTGTACTTCTGCCACATAGTGACTCCACAATTGTCAATAAATAGTCCAGTCAAGGTGACTGTAGGTAGTGTGGATCACTTCCTGCAAATGCTGTTGTCAGAACTTGCATGACCACAGCTGCACCAAGGGACATCCAGGAGGTGAGAAAGTGAGTTTGTAGCATGTAACATTGTTACTGACACAAGCTTTGAATCAACAGGTAGAAAAAAAAGTTTCTCATTGTCTCCGGAGGTTTGGTTACACTGTGTCTGAAAGAGTCTGCCTGCAACATGTTAGCAATACATTCTGAGATTTGGGGGTTGAATTATTTAGCTATTAATGAGGATTCATCTGGTGTTTGATCCCTGAATATTATACCTCAATGACATCTATGAATATCTGAATTAATGGCCTACAAATTCACAAAAGGTGAAGTTCAAGAGCTTTTCTAGTTCCCTTGGATTTTTTGCTTGGTGTTATAAAAGCCATCAAAGTCCCAACAAATATCAAGGCTTAGCTTCTTTCCTAATTTCTTTCTCTCTCAACGCTAGGGACTTCTGTGTGCTATGCAAATACTCTTCCACGGACCTACATTCCAAGCCTTGTTAAGAAATCACCATCTTCATCACTACCATCATCACTGACATCATCATCAAATCATCAACATCATCATCATAGGAAATTTCTCACTTGGCAAAGAATCCTATTGGGATTTCCAGCTAGTCCCTGGACTCCGGGAAGGCATCTGCCCATCCTGGTGAAGAGCCAAGCTCAGGAGCAGTTGGCATGCTGTGAACCTTGACTGCTTGCTTCATGCTAGATTCTTCAGCTATCAAATGTTGGGGGATGCTTGAGGACCAAAACGGTACTCTCTAACTGTACTTTCCCTAGCTTTGACTGCATTCTCCCACTCTCCAGCAACAGCCTGGAAGCAAAAATATGCCTTTCTCAGAGGCGGCTGGAATTGGTTAGGTTTTGATTCTGTCATTTTGATGAATTTGTTTGAAATCTGGAAAGCAGATATGAAGAAGCCATCGTCTTGCTTCACTGGGCTGGCAAACCAAAGGCTGCAGGGTGAGGTTTAAATGGCAGTTGGGTTCCAGCATCCTTTGCTAGCTTCCTGAGTGCTAAAGGCAGTGTCACCAGCAGCATCTGCAACTGGTTCTTGAGTCTGGATTCCTGACTTGTGATGTGTTTTTTTGTTGTTGTCATTGTTGTTTTAATTTAATAGTTTAGGGGTGGGAGCTTCACATGTGCTAAGAGTCTGCAAGCTGATTAACTGATTAGAACTGATTGTGGAGAGATGCAGTGTTACAGATCCACAACCAAATTATGAATTATCTGTAGGCCCCTTACCAGTCGTTTACTCTCCACCTTTCAGGCTGACCTAACATGTTGGTACTATAACATGCAAACTTTTGGGATATTATTAACAGACCATTAGCTACCACCAACCCAAAGGCTAAAATTGTCATCAGATGCCATCTGAAACCTGTAGCAAGAACTCTCTGGATTTGCTTTAACTAACTACATGGCATTCTCAACCACTGTTTGAGAAGTGCATTGATTTATGACTTTTCAAAAACATCTTGACACTGTTATCACATTGGAATATTGATGGGAGATGCCATTATGTATATATGTTTCTCATACTGGTTAATAATAAAGCACTGTTGGCCAATAGGAAAGGAAGATAGGAGGGACTAGGAGACAAGGAGGAAAGAGGAAGTAGTAAGGAGGAGTCAACATGGAGAGTCTGGAGAGAGCAGTACGGCAGCAGCTGGCTCCCCGGTAAGAAGACCACGTGGAAATACATAGATTAACACAAATGGGTTAATACTTAAGACAGAGCTAGCCGATAAGAAAGTAGTAACTGGCCAACAGTATAATATCAAATACAGAGTCTCAGTATGTTAATTGGGGCTGGCGTGGCGGCAGGACAAGACCAGGCAGCGGGAGGAAAAACAGTACTCTTTACAGAATATGATATTTTCAGTAGCCTGAAGCCTTGCTCCTGGGCCATGGCCACTTATATTTGGCTCATAATATACTCTTTATTACACCCTTTGAGGTGGAAATCGTGTTAACCTTGAAGTGGCAGCTTTCTCGGGGAGGCAGCTCTAGGTCTCATTTGGTACCTACTGTTTCTTTGATGAGGAAGGGCACACCACACACAAGTAATGATGAACATCTATATAAAAATGAATTTTACAGTTTCTGTCCAAAAGCTACTTCCATTGTCTTTCTAACAATTTTACAGACACTAATTCTATATATTATATCCTGGCCATGCTAAAATCGTTCCTTTTTCCCTATGGTGAATTTTTAAGGAAATCAGTGTCCCATATATATTATATCCTGACCATGCTAAAATCGTTCCTTTTTCTCTATGGTGAATTTTTAAGGAAATCAGTGTCCCACAAGGTTTTGTGGGGATGACATAACATGCCCAAAGCATAGAGCTCAGTAGATGCTAAATATGTCCATGAGCTTCACTGAGGTACCCACTGATGACCAGGAATCTCTGAAGGAAGTCCTAAAGAGTTCCTCTGTTAAAGATGAATCTGGTTCCAGAGACTCTTGTGTCTACTCAGCAGCAAAATGTGGACTCTGTGTCACAAGGTCAATGTGCCTACATTCCTTTTTTCACATGCTAATTTAGGGGAAGCAATTTGTCTCTCTGATGAGCCCATTATTTTGATGACTGCCATTTCACCTGGTCCTAAAGACATACAACCCCCAATCACTCTTTATGTCTTGGAGTCCATACTGTGGAGATGTTAGAAACAGAAATAATCTTATTTAAACCTTCTCTTTCAGGCCATGAATTTGAGAGGGGAGGAGTGTACATGGGAGAGATTGGAGGGAGGAAAGGGAAGGGGGAACCAGTGCAATTGTGTTTTAATTTTTAAAAAATTAATAAAAACTTCTCTCTGAAAATCAATTTATTTAATTTCAGGAACCAACTAAAAGATAAATAACTGGATATTCTGATACAAATACCAAAAATAAAAGAGAAAAAATTGAACAAAATTGTATTGGTCACTATGAAACTTCCTTTCTTTAAGATATAAAAGGCCTCATTTAACAGTCGTTACTTCATCTTGGAATCCATTCAGTCTGCCTTTTAAAAACAAATTGCATTTTCAACACGCCTGCCTTGCACTGTAGACATGAAATTGTTTCCTTTTACTATTCCTCCCCTGAGCCAATATTTTGAATCTGAAGTGATTACTAACTTGCCACACATTAGGAACTCCCAACCACAAAATAGCATTAATGAGATTTGGGGGGCAGATTCTGGGGAAGGCAGATGTTGTTATCAAGCATGATGAGGGTGGTACCTTTTCACACAAGACAGTAGAAATAGCTTTTGGAGAGCCACTGAGGTAATTCATTTCTACATAGATGCTCCTGCATCCCTTGTGCTGCATCTTTCTGATCAAAGAATCATTAGGTACCACATAGAACAGAGGCCATGGCTGCTTTTCCACAGGCTGTTGAGATGTTAGCTGCAGCTTTTATGAGTTCCTCTTGTCAAGCATTATTCCTAAGTCCCTGTTTATTTTTATCTGTAAAGTAAGAGTGATGATAGCTTTTCCCTCTGAATACTTACAAGGGCTAGAGGACTAGGGATTAGAATGCAAAGCACTGGAAATACAGGGAGCTGCTACCTGTTGCCATAACAGGTTTTCTTTGTTTTCTCTCTAAGACTTTTTAGCAATAAGACAAGTTCCTGTCAAGATATAGTACAGCTGTAGCTATTATTATGCCCATTATCATTACTGTAGTGAAAGAAGGTCCCTAAAAAAGCCTTGTTTGTCCTGAAGACTGCAGAACAATGGACTGATTAGAACTCTGGAAGTTGAGAGATGGCATGAATGTTAGATAATCAGAAAGCTACAGAAGAAATGTCCATGCTTTGCTGCCATCCCTCTAGGCCGATGTCCCCACTGATGTATTTATTCGGTTGATGTTTATGACTTCTTCCATAGTGACACTCATTACTCTGGGTGACCTGAATCCATGTTCCTATGCCATGGTCACTTATGTTTGGTTTAGAATAAACAGTCTTACTCCCTTGGAAGAAGCTGCCTTTTATATTGACTGTACTTTGTAAGCAGTCAGTTTTCTTAGACTACAGTTCCCGGCTCATTGTTCCTAAAATAACAAAAGACTATTCTGTTTTCATGAGTCTTTAAATATTTCTGAAAATGAGTGGATTAAAAATAATAAAATGAGGGTTAAATGAAAACGGCTGCAGACCTAACTCCTATAGAATCATCACATACGTTCTACAGTGACTTAAAAGGGGGTTGGGGAGGGGGCTTTTTAAGTTTATAGCACCCTGTCTTCCCAGCCAGATGCTTATCTGAGTTTCTAAGATCTGCCAACATTCAGAACAATCAAGATGGTAAGGTCAAAGAAAAAAGATATCTTTCCTGCTGACCGCCTGTTTATTTTAGTCACCCAAGTATTAAATATTTTATAGTTGTAACTAGAAACATTTTATATTTATGTAACTTAAATTATAATGGGATGGGGCTTAAAAAAGTGAAGAGGGTTGAGGTAGTAATTAGACTCTACAGTGATCAATTACAGGTCCTTAGGAGTGTACTTTCATCTGTGTTTGCAGAGATGCTGAGAGGTGCTTGGTGTATGAAGTTCTGAGCATCCCTGCTGTGCTGGGCACTATCTGACAGTTTGAGTTCCCAAATGCAGCATCTCTACTGTGGTTGGAAGGACTGAGACGGTTCTATTCTCTCCAGATTCTCCATCTTGACTCCTCCTTCCTCCTTCCTATTTCCTCCTTGTCTCCTAGTCCCTCCTATCTTCCTTTCCTATTGGCCAACAGTGCTTTATTCATTAATCAGTATGAGAAACATATACAGAATGACATCTCCCATCAGACTTGGTCTCAGGAACTGAGAGGTCCCCAGTTCAAGAAATAAGGATTCTGACCACTCTTAGCTAACTGTCTTTGATGGTCCAGGACCTCTCATTTTACCTGTTTTGCTGAAAGCAGAGTCTACTGTGCTTGATGCTCTGCTACTTACACATGCTACTTACAAATGTGACTGTCAAAGTCATGTGGGTGCATGTACCGGTGTGTGTATGAGTGTGTATGTGTGTGGGGGGGTAGGCATAATAATGCAGCTTTTGACATGTGTCTGCAAAGGTCTGGAAATACCTGAATTGGGTGATTTCTTCCTGAAAACTCAAAGTGTTTGACACTATGATTACAACCCAGACATGGGGCATGTGTGCTGAGTAAAATCCTTCTTCTGTGGAAAAGATGTTCTTCATCATCTTACTAAAAAACAAAAGTAACCACAAAAAAACCTCAAAACTCAGGCCTCTCAGTTTTTAAGACTGTGTAAGGGCCTGGATTTATGGCTCAGCTGGTAAGGGAGCATACTGATCTTGTAGAGGATCTGAGTTCAATTCTTAGCTAGGCAGCTCACAACTACCTCTAACCCCAGCTCCAAGAGATCCAACATCCTTCTTCTGGCTTACACAGGCATTCATATAAGAATGAACACACATACACACACACACACACACACACACACACACACACACAAAAGACTTTATGGAGAAATAATTTATATAACACTAGTATTTTTCAGCATAAAATTCAGCTGTTTTATTAATGAATACACCATAAAATGTAAAGATCTCCCATGATCTTGGATAGGTAGGATAAATATAGTAAAAATGACAATCTTGCCAAAAAAGCAATCTACTGATTCAATGAAATCCCAATCAAAATCCCAGCACAATTCTTCACTGATCTTGAAAGGATAATACTCAACTTTATATGGAAAAACAAAAGACCCACGATAGCCCAAACAGCCCTGTACAATAAAGGAACTTCAGGAGGCATCACCATCCCCGACTCTTCAAGCTCTACTATAGAGCTATAGCCTGAAAACAGCTTGGTATTGGCACAAAATTAGATAGGTAGACCAATGGAATTGAATCAAAAATCTTGATATTAACCCACACACCTATGAATACCTGATTTTTTGACAAAACAGCTAAATGTATACAATGGAAGGAGGAAAATATCTTCAACAAATGGTTCTGGCACAACTGGATGATGGTATGTAGGAGACTGCAGATAGACCCATGTCTATCACCATGCACAACACTTAAGTTCAAATGGATCAAAGACCTCAACATAAATCCAGCCACACCGAACCTCTTAGAAGAGAAAGTTGGAGGTACCCTTGAACAAATTGGTACAGGAGACTGCTTCCTGGACATAACTCCAGTAGCACAGACACTGAGATCGACAATTAATAAATGGGACGTCCTCAAACTGAGAAGCTTCTGAAAGGCAAAGGATACAGTTGACAATATCAAATGGCAACGCACAGACTGGGGAAAGATCTTCACTAATCCGACATCTGACAGAGGGCTGATCTCCAAAATGTATAAAGAATTCAAGAAACTAGTCACCAAAACACCAAATAACCCTATTAAAAAGTGGGGTGCAGAACTGAGTAGGGAATTCTCAATAGAGGAATCCAAAATGACTGAGAGACATTTAAGAAAGTGTTCAACATCCTTAGCCATCAGGGAAATGCAAATCAAAACAACTCTGTGATATCTTACTCCTGTCAGAATGGCTAAAATTTTAGAAACACCAATGACAGCTTATACTGGAGAGGATATGGAAAAAGGGGAACACTCCTCCATTGCTGGTGGGAGTGCAAACTTGTACAGCCATTGTGGAGATCAGTATGGCAGTTCCTCAGGAAAATGTGCATCAGTCTACCACAGAACCCAGCAACTCCAAATGATCCATATCCATGCAACAAAGACATCTATTCAACTATGTTCATAGCAGCATTATTTGTAATAGCCAGAACCTGGAAGCAACCTAGATGCCCCTTACCTGAGGAATGGATAAAGAACATGTGGCACATTTACACAGTGGAATACCTCTCTGCGGAAAAAACAAAACAAAACAAAACAAAAAACCAAAAAAAAAAAAAAAAAAAAAAAGAATAAAAGAAAAAACGGAATCTTGAAATTCGCAGGCAAATGGATAGAACTTGAAGAAACCATCTTGAATGAGGTAACCTAGTCACAAAATGAGGAACATGTTATTGAAAGACCCGCAGAGCACGGACCTTTATGCTCCCACTCAGGAAAGGTGCCCCCCCAATCACTCACGAGAAGCGGTCTTGATGTGAAAGAATGAGGTATTTTATATTCCAAGTACACTGGGGTCCACTGTCATGCGCCATGCAGGGGCAGAGGACTAAGGACCATGAGGGCAGAAGTAAGATAGCTTTTATAGGATTACAACAAAGCCCGCACATCATAAGCCAATCATCTCATAGCATCCTGAGCCCACAAGGTGCAGACCAATCAATTCAAACCATCCAAGCCTTCACTTTATAGACCAATCAGTTTCCTATAGCCCCGGAGGTTTACATTCGCGTGGGTTTCTGAGTGGGGAGACAAAGTTCATATGTACTCACAGGTCCTGTGAGTACAGCAAGGAATGTGTGACCTTTCGCCTATTTACTGGCTGAGGGCAGAGTCTTGAATTTAAGGGTTAAACTTCTAGCTTCCTGAGGTCATTGGAGAGTTAGGCTGTATTTTTTCATTTTTACAGTATGTACTCATTCATATATGGATTTTAGACATAGAGCAAAGGATAACCAGCTTATAATTCACACTGCCAGAGAAAATAGGATACAAGGAGGAACCTAAGAAATTCATACAAGGTCCCTCACAGAAGGAGAAAGGAAAAAGATCTCCTGAGCATATTGGGAGTGAGTGGAGAGGGAGTTAGAAGAAAGAGAAGGGGAGGAGAGGAGAGCATGTGGGACCAGAAAGATAGAGTTGGGGGAGGAATAGACTAGAGCAAAAAAAAAAAAAGAGAGAGAGAGAGAGAGAGAGAGAGAGAGAGATACCATAATAGAGGGAAACATTATAGGTTTGAAGAGAAAACTGACTCTAGAGAAATGTCCAGAGACTGTAAGGATGGAAAAATTTAGCCTAATTTTCCCTAGACTCTGCCCCCTAGCAGTGAATAGGCAAAAGGTCATTCTTGACTGTTTACGACAGTGTGGGTTACTGACAGCACCTGTGAGTGAATGAGAACAGGAGATGAGCCGTGCCACACTACCCAGAAGCCCTAACGAAAGCAGACTTCCTGGGCTTGGATAGTTCAAATTGATTGGTCTGCACTGGATGCTATGAGATGATTGGTTTGTTATGCGCAGGCTTTGT
The DNA here is from genome assembly GCF_943737965.1 of Phodopus roborovskii. NCBI lineage: Eukaryota > Metazoa > Chordata > Mammalia > Rodentia > Cricetidae > Phodopus > Phodopus roborovskii. The sequence goes on along the minus strand of NW_026125295.1, from coordinate 36,375,232 downwards.
TGTAACCCTATAAAAGCAGTCTGAACCCTGTACCCAGGGTTCCCAGTCCTCTACCCCATGTGGAGTATGGCTGCGAACCCCAGTGTACTCGTATATAGAAGACCTCATGCTTTTGCATCAAGACCACTTCTCGTGAATGATTTGGGGGGGCACCTTTCCTGAGTCGGGGCGTGAGGGTCCACACCCTCTGCGGGTCTTTCAAGACCTGTAAGGATGACCCCAATTAACAATCTGAGCAACAGTGGAAAGGCTACCTTAAATGCCCTTCGCGTATAATGAGATTGATAACTAACTTAGATGCTATCATAGAGCCCTCATTCAGTAGTTGATGGAAATAGAAGCAGACACCCACAGCTAAACACTGAGCCGAACTTCTGGAATCCAGATGCAGAGAGGGAGGACAAAACCAGGCTACAGAAACCCACAGAGACAGCTGACCTGAACAAGAGGAGCTCGTGGACCCCCAGACTGATAGCTGGGAAACTGGCATAAGACCAACTCAGACCCAATGAATGTGGGTCTCAGTTAGAAGGCCTGAGCAGTCTAAGGGACCTCTGACAGTGGCCCCAGGATGTATCCCTGGTGCAAGAAAGGACTTTGAGAGCACATTCCCCATGGAGGGATACTCCCTTAACCTAGAGACAGGAGGGAGGGCCTAGACCCTACTCCAAATGACTTGAGAGATTTTGATGATCCCTCCTGGAAGGCATCACCCTTCCTTTGGAGTGGGGGCAGGGAATGGGACAGGAGGGTGAGGTCAGGGGGCATATAAAATTCAGCTGTTTTTTAGGTAAATTTGCCAAATTACATTACCACCACTATAGAGTTTTAGAGCATTTTGGAGAGTACATTGTTAGCATATTGAAATGCAGTTGATCTTTAATATATCAGATGCTGAGTTCTTACTGCACTTTAAAAGAAGTGGTTGTTAAAAGCTTTTGTTCATGTGTGTCTTTATCTTAAGATTTTCTATAAATAGGACCCTGTTGTCTGAGTGCAAAACAAGATTTGCCTCTCGGCAACTTCTCCTTCAACAATAGAATCAAATCTATTACCTTTACGAGAAGAAAACACTGGGAGGAGACTGGTTTTAGCTCTTACCACCCACTGGGGTGTCCATGTGAAAGTAATGAGAACCAAGAATTTATTCAATGGTTCCAGAAACAGGTTATTTCTTCATAGTTACTTGCTAAGTTATTTCTGTGATTATGATTATATATTGGATTTGTAGGCTTATGCCTATTTCTTTACAACTGTCATTATAGCAGTCAGTGAGAGCTCCCTACCCACCCCAAGCCCCACTTCCAAGTCAGAAAATAAAGCAGGTGTGTGGCTGGTAGTCAGTTCCAAAACCTTGTGGTGGCATTCATGGACAGAGCCTGTGCATTGCATGTAGTGGCGTCTGCTGTGTGTTCACTGTCGTGGCTTCTCCGTTGCTGGTTCAAGTGGAATCTCCTGTCTTCAAAGGGTGTTATAGTTCTCTGAGAGGTCACTGCTAGCTGTCCTAAGGATGCATGATGTGGTGCAGAAGTGAGTGAAGGAGACTCAGGATGTGGCACTGGCATTTCCCACCCAGCAATGTGCAGACCTCCCTACGTAAATGTGTGCTTGCCCTGCAGTTCCCATGACTTCATATCCCACTGAACATTCGTGTAGATTTAAAAATACATCCCATTTATAGTATGAGTCTAGAGCCTAACTTTATAAAAAGGATATACATATTGAATATTCTGATTTTTTTCCTTCGGTTTTAAATTCTGTTTAGTTCAGAACTTTAACATGCACTATGCACCCTTTTTGAAAAATCACACTGCCAACAGCTATACCTCTTGTCAGAAGAGCTGGTGGTTCTTTGGGTTGTGGGTCTCTCCTGCAGTATTTAATGCCATTTGCAGTTTTCAATCCTCTTCTCCTCCTCCTCCTCCTTCTTCTTCTTCCCTGTCTCTCTCCTTGGAGAAGAGCTACTCAGAGCCACCTTAAATTTTCCTTCCTTTGGCTCCCAAGTTGCCCGTGATGCAACATCCCTTGCCCACTAGTTTTGGCATCGTTAAGTCTTTTCTGGGAATAAATGTAATTTTGCCTGCCCCAAAGTTCAAAACCTCCTCATTTCCTGTGGAACTAAGCAAGGACGACAGCAGCTTTTTGCAGTCTCTTCCTGTGAACACTCCAGTGGCTGGATGACCCATCCTGCCTGGCACTTGAGCTGAGGTGGGGGTGGGGGGGCATGTGCCTTCACCTCCAAGAGGGGCTCTATGCAGTCTGCACCCTGCCATCAGCGCTGCTAATGCACCAGGCTAATTAGGCCAGTTAAAGGCCAATAAAGGCAGAAATCTGTTGGACTTTTGTCTCATTCATTTCTTTCAGAAAAACTCGCAAGGAAGCTCCTCTCAGCTTTTGGAATGGGAATGGAATCTCAAAAGCTTGGCATGAGAAACAGCTGAAGGCGCCAACCTTCCAGGCCAAAGATTCTAGTCACAGAGTCCCAATTCAACTTTTTCCCTTGAGGCAAACTTCAAAGTATGCAGAAATCAAAAACTCATAGAATGAAAATAAACGGAAGGACACCACACTTAACTGGGACTTGTTGGAAGCACGTTTCGCCCACTCTGTCTCCAGCATGGCCTCGTGGTACTTGTTGGTCAGGGACACAGAACAGGTTTGCCGGCGCCCACTGACGTTAACCCCTCTACATGGCTCTTGTACAGTTTATTTAATTTTACAGATGGAGAAATATGGAAACATTATTAGCTGTCTTTCCTTGAAGTTTTAAATTTGTTCTTCCTTCCTTCCGTTCTTCTATTTTTTCCCCCTGACAACAGGTTTTTGGAACAATGTGTAATTGTGTTTGACAATCAAGTTGTTGTGTGATTGAAAACACCCTGGTAGAGACCAGATGAAGCCGGTTTCAAAGCACAGGGTTTGGAGTTACCCCCCTCCCTTTTTTATATTGTTGTTATAGGTGAGATATGAGCTACTTAAAGAATCTCACAGAAGGGCATAGACTAAAACTATTTGAGGATTTATTTAGTCATTAGGTTCAATTTAGCAGAATGAAGTGGCATGAGAGGCTTGGGGTCTTGAATTCCCCTTGTTTTCATGTACTCCTGACATTGGTAAATTTCCTCCCTCTGGTGAGTTTCTTACCTCTAGGGTTTTGGTCATGGTAAGAGGAGTGGCACCCTTAACAGGGAAAGGGTCTTGTTAACACATTAATGCACCCTTTCAGAGAGCAAGGCCCAACCCTGGTGGCCACTGCACTGGGCCATTCACAATCCCTGCTTACACCTGCGCAGTATCCTCCATCTGTATGATTTTGTGTCTAGATTCAGGTAATGGGTTTAAAAAGATTATCAAACTGCTTGCAAAGTCTTGGAACCTGCTGTCTGTTAAATTGAGAACTCTCCGGCTGAAGCACTTGGTATTTCACGAAGGGAGAAAAATAGAAGCTGTGATAATTGGATGGGTCTTACCTCATGCCATTTCTTTCAGGCATGACAATTTTGCCATGCTGTTTGAAATTCTGAAGCCCATGCCATTTAGATTTGGACTATTTTCAACTATCAATTAGTGGAGAGGTGCATTTTCCCAGGCCACTGGAATTTTCCAGCAAGCTTGCTATGAGCTAGCATGTTCAGACAACGTAGAGATCTGGCTAGTCGGGAAAGGGAAGAGTTAATGAGGAGGCCCATTCTCTTCAAGCTCTTGGGTTTCCTTGTAAAATTAATCAGTCCACTTAATGGCCTTGGAAAACAATGTGTACTACTGGAACCACTGAATTCTCTCTTCCAAAAGCAAGGCATTGCTGTGTCCTATGTCTCATTCTGCAAGTGCATTATTACACAGAACGCTAGCTAGAGGGTAAAAGGGAGAGGGCTGAACCCCCAGCATTCCCTGGATGTACCTACTAAGAAATTCTATTCTCATATATTTTCAAAATATGTTTCCTTTCTTATCAACTACACAGGCTATGCAGCAGCCTGTTGAGTTTAAATTCTAGTTCCACCATTTATTCACTGAATAATATTGGGCAATACATGTAGTTCTCTGTTCCCAGGTCTCTTCAGATTTGCAATGCAGGTAAACTAGTGAGATTTAGCATGACCATTAATGTTCATGTTTATATGTTCATTATTCATACAAAGGCATCAGAGAGAACCCCTGGAGTCAGTCAAAGTGCAAGGTCTGGAAGGCACAACCCCCAAGATTCCTGGGGGCAGTCTTCAACTGCTTCTGCAAGCTAAAGCTCTTCCAAGCCACTTCCAATTTTGGTCATTTGCTAGAAGCGAACAGAACACAGAGCCATTCCATTTTGCCCCGTGGCCACTGTTTAGCGTGTGAAATGATGCCATTACAATGCGAACTCACTGAAGGTGGGAGACAGGGCAGAACTAAGGGTGATTCCCATCTTGAAGTTTCTCTTGTCCTCAAGATTTCTATTCTCTGAATATCAATGGTATGTGTGAGTGTGACAACCTGAAATGCTCGCCTGATCAGCAATGTTCACATTTTTTATTGAGACGAACTGGCTTGGTTGATTGAATACCTCCTCTGTCTCTGAGGCTAAGCTAATACTACATGACCTCAGGGGCTGCCCATGTGCAACTATGTTAGCACAGACTATCAGATACAGACAAAAGCTAGACATCTCTTTGAGGCCAAATTTATTCTCCCCACCCTCTCTTTCCCCTCTTTTTTTTTTTTTTTTTTTTTTTTTTTTTTAAGACGAGGTCTCACATAGCTCAGGCTTCAGGCTTCAAATTCCCTGCAGTGCTGAGAATGACTTTAAAGTTCTGATCCTCCTGTCTCCACCTTTTGGTTGCTGGCAAATAGGTGTGTAGTGCAAGACTGTACCCTGTAGTGCTTCCTGCATGCTAGACAAGCATGCTACCAATTGAGCTACAGCCCCGATCTGGGTCAGGCCCCAATCACTAGTGCAGAGTTGGCACAGAGTATGCATTCTATTACTGGTGATGACTGTTGCTATTGATTGTCTTCTGCCTCCTATAAGTACATTTCCCCACCCTCAACTTTATTATGAAAATGTACATGTACAAATAGTGCAAGAAATACCTATATATCCGTCTCTAGATCTAACAATATTATGCCAAACTTCTTTATCTATGTGTGTGTGTGTCTATACGCTTGCTAAACTATTTGAAAATAAATAACAGCTCTGGCCATCATTAATCCTTTGAAAATTCTAGTATGCATTTCATGTTAATAACCATGATGTCCTTAATTGGGCAGCTAACAATAATTTCCTAATATGCAATGGTCTGGATAGTATGTAAGTTAAATAAAAGGGAAATATGAACTAATTGAGTGTATGGTTAGTTTCTAGACTCCTTTTCCCTGATAACATGTTCTTCTGTTTCTCTCATGTGGAAGAAACTGGAGGTCTTATTTCTTCCTCAGTCAAGCCCAAACACTGCTGGGGTTGTCTAGGGCTGTGTGCACCTCACATATTCCCACACACACTTGTGTTCCTGAATTTGGTGTGTGACAGTATGGTGATAAATACTGTCAGTCTCCATTTCTGCTGCTTCTCAACATTGATACCCCCACCCCTGTGTCAGTCACAGTATCTCCGTGTCTTTCTGATCGAGTTGTGCACTCAGATTGTTGGCAGGAGCTTTTCTGTCACCTGAGCTATTGGTGGTCCCCTGGTTCAATAGTCTTCAATATATATATGCAGTTTGGATTCAGTCACCAAGCTCCAGGGACCGCCTCAAGGGTGAAGTAATGGCCAAGAGGGTGAGCCATTAGAGTCTGCAATTACTTTTCTCACAAAAGAAGGTAAAGTAGCTCACCATGACAGAAACGAGGGAGAAGGTTTACCCTTGCAGTGCAAGGCTCACATTAGACACTTATTGATTGACAGGAAATTTTGTGCCATCTCAGTCTTAATGAGCTAATATTATGCTTTACTGTTATAAAAACATTTCAGGAAGTTCTATGACAAAGGACTTGTCTTGCCTCCTAGGAGCAAAGCCGAAGAATTATGTCTCTTAGGGTAGTGGTTTCTCTGGCCGTGGAAAGCAGTGGCTGTATGGATTGATGGTCAAACTTTTTTGGTTTTTGTTTGTTTGCTTGTTTGTTTTTCTGATAAGGGGATTGAACCTAGGATTTAAAATGTGATTTTGCTTTGGGACAGCATTTCTTTAAGTTACCTGGGGTGATATTATATCGTGATTTTTCTGCCTCAGTATTTCAAATAGCTGAGGTTGCAGGTATGTGCCAGCACATCCAAAGAGTAAACCAGTGTTTAAGAGTATCACTCATTTCCAGTTTCTTACACTAAATTCCAGTAGACTAATCTATTTTTTTACTGCCATCATCATATCATCCGCATTAAGGCAGGGTCTCTCCTAGCCTCGGCTGGTGTGGAATTCTCTCTGTAGCTAAGAGTGTTTTTTCTTGGACTCCTTGTTTTCCGGCCTCTATCTTTCATGAGATGTGAGTACAGAGAGTGTGCTACCATGCCCAGCTGAAAGATTGTTTTAAAGTCCCCTTATTCTGACTTCGTTTCTATTCTGGAAGTGCTCACAAATGTCGCAGAAAAAGGAAATGATCAATTTGGAATCTAAAGGAGCTGCATCTCTAAAGAACAAAAATATATCCCATCATCTCCGCGGCCAGTCCCAGCTGTGTGATTCTTACACAGAAAGCCACCTTTCTGCTATGCTCTACTTACCTGTTAGGCTGTTCACATTCTCAGGGTCAATAGTGGACAAGCCATGAGAAATATAGCTAATTACTTCTTGGAAGTGCAACTAAATCTTTATCATGCCAAATACAAATTGTTACTTTTTGGCAGGTACTTTATGACATCCAGATGAATAATATTTTAAAAATGTTATTCAGAAAATTAACTTACTTAGTTGCCATGCATTTGCTTATGACTAACATCTGATAGGGCCATGAGATATAAATAAATAAAATCCATTAGAGGACTGACAGAGTTTAGTGTGGAAGGATAGGATTCTATAATGGCTTCTGCATTGTGCATTATTTGTGTTACTATATAATGAATGTTGGCTTCTCCGCTAGACTCTGAGCCCCATAAGAGCAGAGAGACTGACCTCACTATTGTATGTATCTCCGCTATCTTTCAAAATGCCTGATATTTAGACATTATAATTTTATTAATGATATGGCTTTGATGTAATCCCTGAGTGCTCTGATAAGTAAAATATATTTCAGCTAGAGTTTGGGAAGAACTCACAGTAGATATGATAAAATTGTGGGAAACAGGAGGAAAGTATGGGCATAGGCACTTAAAGCCAGTGTTGCAGTCTCAAAATAAGAAAATAAGCATTTCCTGTGTTTAACCTAAATGTGATAATTTTTGAAAACCCCTCATTTCTCAAATATCTGAATTTGAGGGCTTGTTTAAATACAGCACATCTAAAAAGAGACCTGTGTGTTAGTACTGTAATCCCTGAGGGTGGGTGAGTGGCAGTGTTTAGATAGAATGATAGTACAGTTAGATGCTTAAGAAGGCAGAATTGGCTTCATTCATATGTCTGAATCCTAACAGAACTGGGATTACTAACCAGAAGTGGCTCAGTTAAAAGGTACTTTGTGGAGCTGGAGAAATGACTCAGTGGTTCAGTGTGCATGCTGCTCTTACAGAGGATCCTGCTTCAGCTCCTGGCACTGCTTGCAACCCAGCTCTACAGGATCTGATGCCCTCTCCTGGCCTGTGTGGGTGTATATACTCATGTGCTCATGTGACATACGAAGACACACACACACACACACACACACACACACACACACACACACACGTCATATAAATCTTTTAAAATGTTAAGATGGAAATAAATATATTTTTTAAAGTATTTTGTAACTTTCTTGGTTGTTGCAGTGATAACTGTATGTGTGCATGTCTGTATTCACGCAACAGGTTCTCACACCGTCCAGGCTGGCCTTTGAACTCCCAATCCTCCTGCCTCCTGCCTCCCTGTGGGATTCTAGTCATGGGCCACCACAGCTGACTCTTGATAGACAAATCCTTTGCCATTCCCAAAAAGCCCTTGTTTAGTCTTATTTTAAGCAGGGGTGGGAAGGGAGGTTAAGACACACCAGAAAGTGAGTGGTGGTCTCAGGGATTCTTCCCAACTTCCAAGTTTATGCCCGGGTTTCAAGGAACTCATGAGACACAGGAAGAATAGGACAAACTCTGCCTTCCTGCTATCTCGGAACTAATGGTTCACTGCTCATTTTAATTAACAGGATCAATGTGGCCTAGTCACTGATTTATAATGCCCTAAAGAGAAAAAAATAATTTTATTCCCATTTATTGGTGGAAACACTAAGGTAGAGAAGGACTGATTGAAGTGTTCATTGACACATAGGTAGTAAGTAAGAAAACCAGACTGAACTAGTAGCAGCATGGCTTCAGAGATCATTGCCTAACCATTGGAGCACACTGCCTTTCAGGTGAAATCTGGGGCATCTTTTTACCTGCCTACAAAGGCTCTGTGCACTTGTCCGATTCTAGTTCAACTGATGTTTATGATCAACTGTATTTTAGGTACTCATACTAGCTGATTTCACAGAGGCTTTCATTCAATTTCAACACCTCCGTCAAGCAGATATCATCTCTGTTGTAGAGATGAGTAAATCGATAGGTAGATGTGAAATCCCCTGCTTGGGTTTATACAATTACTGAGGAGTAGCTTTGGAATGGAAAACCCAGATCTTAGAGGCTGGAGAGATGGCTCAGAGGCTAAGAGCACTTGCTCTTGCAGAAGACACAGGTTCAGTTCCCAGCACCCACATGGCAGCTCACAACCATTTATAGCTACAGTTCCGGGGGTCTGACATCTTCTGACATCAGTAGACACCAGGCATGCATGTGGTGCACATACCTACACATAAGCAAAACACTCAACACACATACAAATTAAATAAATACATCTAAACTGTCTTAAACCCATATCATCTGTAAGTCATGTGCTTTCAATAGCCTTGTAAATTATATTTCTCTGTAAACTGTCAGCCAGTGACTATTGAGACTTAAACGTTGTGCTAATGTGAGTTTCAGATTTCATCATTTTCCCATAGATCCCTCTACCCATTAGCAGTCACTGCCCATCCCATTCTCCCCCAGTTTCTGGCAGCTAGTCTAATCTGTGTTCCTATGGATTCCTCTACCCTCAGTATTTCACATAAATGGGAACAACATGTATCCTTTCATGTGTGTCTTCTTTAACATGGCATAATGTTTCCATTTCCAGGGACCATTGGATGATAGTGTATTCCTCTCTATAGCCGGATACTATTACATTCCAATATATATATCTTCATAAATTGATAGACATGTGGATTGTTCCACTTGGGACTTATTAGGAAATAGTCTTGTATGAAAACTCAGACACAAGTCTTTGTCTGAACATGTTTTCAGTCTTCTTCAGTTTAGGCCTAAGAGTGGAACTGATGGGTGAGAACTCCATGTTGGACTTTCTGAGGAGTGACCCAACTTTTCCCCCACAAACCCCACATCATTTTCACATTTCACACAGCAGTGAGTGCTCACATTTCTCCAGACTCTCTGTTGAACTTGTTTCTTTCCTTTCTTGTTGGCATTGTGGTGCAGAGAAGTGTGTGGCCTGCCTCGCTGACTGTCCTGGATAATTTTATGTCAACTTGACACAAACTAGAGTCATCTGAAAGGAGGGAATCTCAATTGAGAAAATGCCCCCATAAGATCAGGCTGTAGGCAAGCTTGTGGCACATTTTCTTAGTGATTCATGAGGGAGGGCTCATCCCATTGTGGGTGGGGTCATCCCTGGGCTGGGTGGTCATAGCTCTAAATGAAAGGATGCTGAACAAGCTTTGAGGAACAAGCCAGTAAGCAGCACTGCTCCATAGCCTGCGCCTCTGGTTTGACTCCAGGTTCCTGCCCTATTTGAGTTCCTGTCCCGATTTTCTTCAGTGAGTTGGAATCATATGACAAATAGACCTTCTTCTTCCAAAGTTGCTTTGGGTGTAGTTTTTCATCACAGCAATAGAAACCCTAACTAGGACACTGACCATTCTTTCATAGGCCTATGACCATTAGTATGTGCTAAGGAATGTCTACTCAAGTCACCTCCCCACTTTTTAAAGTGGGTTTTTGTGTGTGTGTATCTTGGAATCTAAGATTATTATGAATCTTGGAACCCAAACCTATGCGAGACTGACAATTTGGAATATTTTTCTCCCATTCTGTGGCTTGTATTCATTGTCCTAAATGTTCTAAATGTAGATGACATCCATTTCTTTTATTTGATTTCTTGTGCTTTTGGTTTCATACTCAAGAAATCTTGCCCATTTAAAGGTCAGAAAATGTGACAGATAAAGATCATTTTTAAACTTCTCCCATGAGATGCATTTTGCAGCTTAAAGTGAGCCAGCCCTCCATGTAATGCTGGAAAGATGGGCTTATTTTTGACTAGAGGATAGAACATGATGTTAAAGAATTCATAAATTATGCCCCAAATTAATAATTTACATGCTGTGTTTATTACAGGACATTAAATAAATCCTGTCTATTATCTTAATAACTACAATTGTTATGAGATTTAAGTCAATGTTCTGAATAAACTAATAGAAAATAATTTTGGAATTCACACTAAGGAGAAAAACATTCAAAGACATTACCATGTAACTTAGCTGAGATGGCTTCCCTATTCTTGTTCAGCTAACAAACTAAAGAATCGCACTTCTACCACAGACAGAAGAGCAAAGTCTTACAAAGCATGGGAGAAAAGAAATCATTTTACAAGCATATCATTTATGTTAATGTACACTAACGAGTGTTTATCTATTGTTAGACCCTGATATATGAGTTGCCTCATCACAGAACAGGTAAGTAATAGGGACTTTCATGGCTGTGTGCCTACAAAGCCCACTCTGTCTCCATTAGAGTCCACTGGGCACCTCAAGGGAGAATTCCAAGTGTGTAGTCATGATTGTATTCCTAATGCAATTCTAAGTGTGCACTCAGGATTGTATATATAGTGCAACTAACCTATACTGGGCACGGTTTAACTCAGTCATTCAAGATTCACAGAGTTGATGGCATTTCCAGCAGATTGACACACAAGCATCCTGGGAACCCTTTTCTAAAGTGTATCAACTAGCCTAAGGGGTAGTACACCTGGCATGTGGCCTCAAGCAATGTGTCCTTATTGTGGCACAGTGTACATGAGTCTTCAGATGCTAGGGATCCATCCCACCTGTGGCTATTAGCTCCCCAGTAGTCACAGGAATTGTGAACGAGAGGTAAGCACAGCCACACACTTGGACACATACCATTGATGGTTATCATGAGTGATGACTTAAGATTATAGCAATGGAAAGACAGACAAAACCCAGAATTTTCAGAAGTGATTTAAATGGACATTAAACATCAAAAAGTTAAAATTAGAACAGTAGAGGATAATTTTCATTTATTAGCTTGGACAAAGTGAGATGCCGGTGAAGCTATGAGTGACGGCATTCATGGACCATTGGCAGGAGTGGAAATGAGTGTCAATTTCTGTCAACTGTCAAAGGTGTTAAATGTATATTTTCTTTTGATTTAGACCTTCTGTGTCTAGTATTATTGCATACATGCATGCTTACAACCTTTGAAATAGAGCTGGAGAGATCTCTCTTCAATTACACTTTACTAACTGAATAAATTGAAACCCAGTAAGATTCCCTCTTTTAAAAACAACACACGAGCATTACAAGTGCATGATGATTGCCTCTGAGACACAGAGATGAGGGCAGAGGAACACAATTCACTTCTCTCTGTATTGCTGCAACACCTAGTATTTTTAAAATCATCTGTATCACCCTGAACTGGACACGAACAAGTGAAGTGCTTCAGCTGGGCATCAACAGTGTTGATACTTTTTGTAAAGTAGCCATGTGTAGCAGATGTTTTTCCCTGAGGAAAGCCACTTTCAGTACAACCCAAACGCATGAACTCAGGCACACTTCACAGTAAGAAGTCAAGGAAGACTAGGTACGAGATTATTCTTAACAGAGTGTGGTTTATAATTGTGAACAACTAATGATAGATTTTGAACAATGACACAAGTTTAAGTGCTTAGAGCAAATGCATGCGAGAGGAGGGGCCTTGTTTTGTGGACATGTAAGATCTCTTCCCACGAGTCCCTGAGCAATGTAGCCACTATATTACAACTAACAAGAGTTTCCATCTAAGCAGAATCCTGAGCATTCAGCTTTCTGGGGGTGGGACTCACATTTAGGGACCATAAACAATAAGTTACACTTAGAATAGCTCCTTTGTCCCTGACATTGCTATGCCCTTCTACGGACAGAAAGGCATTATTTAAAACTGAGTGAGTCAAGCCTGGATTCTCCCGTTCCACTGTCACACGCTCCCATTTCCTCACCTCCAAGGGCACTCTAGTAGCACACTGACCCGTGTTCCTCTTGGGCTGACACAGGCTGCAGCATCGCTGCGAGGGGCCAAGAGCATTCACAGCCCTGATGTCCGTACAAATGGGAAAGCACTCATATACCAACCTGACGTGATGCTATTCTGAAAGTGGGGAACATTAAAGGATGAGCCCCATTTCTTCTTCTCCTCCTCTTCTTCCTCCTCCTCCCCTTTTTTTTTTTTTTTTTTTTTTTTTTTTTTTTTAAAGACAAGGTTTCATTAGTAGCTCTGACTGGCCTGGGACTAGCTATGTAGACCAGATTGGCGTGAAATTCACAGAGATCCACCTGTTTCTCCCTCCCAAATGCTACTCTACCCAACTTCTATCTATTTATCTATCTATCTATCTATCTATCTATCTATCTATCTATCTACCTATCTTTCTAGCTATGGTTCGGCAGAACTCTACCTTGTTTTTAAGGACATTATAAGTGTCTGTATTTTATTAAATTTTATTATACATGACAACCATTAGGCCATGCCTGTTACAAAGTAAGGTTCATGTAATTCTTCTACCCTGGCAGTCACACATGTTTTATTAAAATAATAATTGTAAAAGCCCCCAACATTATGAAACAGCACTGTCTGACTTTTTATTGATAACATCATGGTATCAACTGTGTAAATTCTTCACATCATTTACAGTAATCAATAGGATCACTTCCTAAATTTAGTAAAGACACAAGTAGGTACTTTTGCAGACAAGAAAACTTTTTTATTTTAAACCACAAATAGTTAGCAGGAGGCCACAACTATCCATATTTCATTAAAATCACATAAAACCTAGGCACAAAAGCACCACTGATTATTGCTCTAGAAAAGTTGCATGAAAAATTCAAATACGCACAGTTAAAACACCACGGTATGCATAGGACTAAACTTTTAAAGCGAGGGCATGGAATGCTGAATCCATTTTACACGCAGCTTTCGATATTAAATTGGAATTTATTTTACTTGAGGATGATGGAAATTTCCAAAAAACATCACCATAAGAGGATAAAATGTCCATCTTTATATATATATTTATGCCAACTAATAGAGTCCTAAAAAATTAGCATTTACAAAATACGTGGTAAAAATAGCCTTTAAAAGTTGTCCCAAGAGGTACGTGAAATCAACCCCAGTTTTCCACGACAATTCATTCTCCCTCGTTATCTACAGACTCAGTTTTCGGTGCCTGTGAATGAAAAAGAAAGGGAGAAAACAATATGTAGTCAGCACTAAAAGGAGTTAACCACAGGAAAGCCCACCCACCAGGAAACACACTTTTGAGCATTTGGCCTCTTGTTTTCCTTCCAGGTCTACTTCGAAACACACTTCAACTCTGGGTGGAAAACAGACAAGGCAGGAATGCATCGCGCCAACACGCTGCTGCATTCATTGCTTTCTGCTATTTAAACAACACAGAAGCCTTACCTGCGGGCTCCCGTGTACATAATAAAGAAACAGCAAGCTACTACCTGATTCTAGTCACTGCAAACATGCAGAGTGTCTACTGTACCCTTAACTCTCACTGTTTCAATCTGCCCCTTTACTGACAGTGTGCTGGGTGGGGGGCTTCTGCAGGCTGAGACATTAACAGTTGAACGAGAGATGTGGATCTGCAATAACATTACAGGTGATAAAGAGAGACATTATGAGCGTGCTATCCAGAGCCTTAAGGACAGAGCTATTTCTCTGACAACACTGATTTGGTCAGTGGGAGGTGGTCGCGGAAAGTACCTCTTCAGTTTTAGTGTCACCATTTGCAGATGGGGCAGTACCTTCCTTTCCAGCTTCCTGCTTTTCTTCCTTCTTCCCCTTAACACCTCTGCTAATCTTCGTCCCGGGGTCTTTCTGATGGATCGAAGCACAGGGAAACAGAACAAGTTAGGTGCAGAGTGACAGTAGAAGCCCCCAGCCAGATACAGTGGCAGCTGCCATGGTGGCCTTAGGCAAAAGTGGGGACGCAACTTTGCCGCTTTAATTTGCCGCTTTACCGAACTACACTGTAGCCATAAAACTGTTAATGGGCTGCTTGCTGAGCCCACCAGTACTTCCGTTTCTGTGGGAAAGTGGTGAGCGGCCCAGGGTTCACTCTTGGGACATTTCTACTATGAGTGGTTCTGCTGTGGAAGAGGGCAGCCAGGACCTGGTGGAAGGGGAAAAGCCTGGGGAAAAACCCACCCACCAGGGGCTGCTATTCCTGTTGTTCCCCAATGTGACATGGGGAGCCACATTTTACATAAAGACCCAGAGAAAGAAATGTTGCGATTTTTCTGACTGAGCCACAGTGCTGAGTTCTTTGGAAATCATATTCACCACCACAAACAGTTTGAGTCAGTGTTTGTGCTTTGAGGAATACAGCACAGGAGAATCACCATGGCTAAGTTCATCAGCATTAATGCACTGTAGTTTTCCTCTCCTGGCAAACAGGGCATTCGTATCTATTTCAATAGAGTAGACTGAACTGAGCGTGACTAAGTAAAATGCCCAGTACAGGTCTCACACAGTGTCAGCCTAGTGTTCACTACTTGCTACAGGAAATGCTCATATTTTTATTGCTAGTCACGGGAACGGCCATCTACTATAGGCTCTGAGCCCCTCGCTGACCTCTGGTGCTGGTGGCAGCTGTGGGGTCCAGGGCCAGGTCTGACGCCACCAGACCACCATGTGACTGAGAGTGTGTTCTGAGTCAGCTGGCAGGCCCCTCCTCACACGAGGCTGCCCACAGCAACTTTCTGTGCTTCCTGTACTGCACTGACCAAATGGAAAACACATGGCTGCTAACGCACAAAACCGCGCTTCGTGTTGGGGATGACTTTCTGGTCTGTACATTTTCGCCTGACTTATTAAACAGGATCTCTCCTCAGATGACTTTCAGGCATGGAATTATAATGAATAAAATACTCATTGCTTAGAAAGCCAAGGGGGGCGGGGGGGAGAGGGGAATGCCTCTTACCTTAGCAGATGTTTTTCTTGGTTTAGGCTCGGGTTTTGGTGGAACAGGTTTCTGCAGAAGTAATTTAAATCATACAAATACTGAAACTGACAACATTAGCACCAAGAAGAAGACAAACAGGCTGAAAAGACAGTCACTGGTTCTGACTGTGGCTCTGTGCATTTTGATCTGGTCCTTTCAGTATCAGGCACTATCTCTATCCTGGGTTTGCAAGTGATGGGCAGATAAGAAGGAGACTAACTCATTAGGCTCTGGTCCAGTAGGGCTCTCCGGGGCAGGGTTAAGTTTCTCTTTCTGATATCTCTGTACTTCTTTTTTTTTTTCTCCCCACAACACCACAGCAAGAGGAGTGACTCCACCGACCCTTGGCTAAACGGCTTGATGAATTCACTCTTAGAGGCCTTCCCAACAGATTAGAAATTCCAGCACACCACGGGCAAAGTGCACTATCCATGGGTCACCAAGGCTGAGGCCTGAGACGTTCTACAAAGCCACATCCATCCCCCTCCCCCTGACACAGATTCGGGTTCTGTAGCCAAGCCACTTCCTGTTTCCCTGTTTCATGCTCTCCACTGTCAGCTTTAGGGACGATGCTAACACCAAGGCACTGGGTCCTTTTGTCTCTGAAGCTTTTTATTAAGCATATAACTACGGCAACCTGTCTGGCTATTAAAAGTTAAGATTTTTTTCCCTGTGGGTATTTTGGGTCAAATATTTCTCTAATAAAAGTTTAAAATGTGTACATCTCTCTGAGCGCTAAATAAATGTTTTAAAAATAGAAAATACTATCCAGGGTGCCCCTGTGAAGAAAATGTGTGTTTCCCTCCAACATCTGCAAAAGATCTGAAGTTCACACTGAATACAGCCTTTATGTGTAAAATTTAATTAGAGACATTCAGTTCCAAAAGACCAGCTGTTGGAAGGGAAAAAAAAAAAAAAAAAAAAAAAAAAAAAAAAAAAAGAAAGAAAGAAAGAAAGAAAAAGCTAGACGTGGTGACCCACTCCAGTAACCCAGCACTCAGGACACTGAGGCAGGAGACGCTGTCAGCTTGAGGCCAGTCTCCACTTTAGAGTGAGACATAGTCTCAAAGATCCAAACAGGAGGGCCAGTGAGATGGCTCATTGGTAAAGGGGCTTGCTGCCCAACCTGATAACCTGTGTTCTAACCCTGAGGCACACAGGGTGGAAAGGGAGAACCGATTCCTGCAAGTTAACCTCTGCCTCCCCAGCACACAAGTAAACACATGTAATCATAACATTCTTCTTTTAAAAGGAGAAAAATGTGACCTTTAAAATAAAATTACAAAAGAAAGAAAGGCAGAAAAGTTTATACTTGTGTTCCTAACCCATCTGAACCTTCAGTCTGCTCCCCAAACATGGCCTCGTGGCTCCCAAGTCTTAACTTCAAAATTTGTTACTGTAAGTTTTCACAGATTAGTGTGTGTGTGTGTGTGTGTGTGTGTATCTTCTTGATTTTTTTTTTTTAGCCAACTGTTTACACTTTTATTACTTTTTTTATGAGACAAACCTTTCATCTTGGTTCAGCATTCAGTGATTTGATAGCACTAAGAAACTAAGATTTTGCATGCCGGTGTCTGTGTGTGTGTGTTGAGGAGTGTCAAGTATGTGCTGAGGCACACAGTTATGTCAGGAGTGTCCATCAACCAGTCTCCACCTTATATTTTGAGTCAGGGTCTCTCACTGAGCTGGAAAGCTTGCTCCAGGGCTGCTCTTGTCTGTGCTTTCCAGTGCTGGGATTACAGGTACACACTGCTACACACAGCTCCTTGTGTGGGTGCTGGGGATCCAAACACAGGTCCTCATGCTTGCATGGCAAACTCCTTACTCAGTGAGCCACTGCCCCAGTTCTTGGGAGGGTTATAGTGTGGAACACTGCTGGCCCCAGATGAGGCTCTACTGGCCCCACAGGGCATGATCTCAGGGGACGGGGCTTCCTACAGTGCTGGCCCCTGGTGCTCACGGAAAAGCTTTCTTTTAATTTAAGTTTCCCTTTGACTTCCAGGGGTTTTTCCTTAGTCAGCTTGATTTGCAACCGCTCTTCAGTCTTTCTGGTGACTGATACCCATGCTCTATGGACTCCTAAGTGGTGCCAACATCCACTTGCACATACATCCCAGCAGTGCCCGTGACATTCAGTGTGGGGATGGTCTGCTCGCTGTCAGGGAACCTTCCCCCATTCTTTTTAGAAGTAGCCCAGACTAGAGGAATTGGGGCAAAATCCTCTCGCAGAGTCAGGCTAGTCGGTTTGTTGGTAGAATGAGGAAGAATGGACAAGCAGACTGCCAGGGAGGAGCTGGAGAACCAGAGAGAAGCATGTCCAGGCTGGCTAGGAGCTGGAGCACAGAATCGACATTCTGGATCCATTTCAATATTAATAGCTGTAGAATTTGGAGTCCAAGATTTGCCTAATGTACTTGCTTGTCTCAGGGATTTGTTCCAATATACTTGGGCTTTATATTCTTGATAACAGACCTGGCCACTGTTTTTCACTGACAACAGATAATCAAGTCAATTGCTTGGCAACATAGGTTGGATTTGCTAAAAACTGAGACCCCCTCAAGTACTTTCCAAAAGGAAAATAAACTCAAGAAAAAATGCCTGCTAATCATCCTTTTGCATTGGACCAAGGGAGTACTCCTTCCTAAGGAGCTACATCGAGGGCTCTGAGGTACTTACCGCTGACAATCGGGCTGACCGTCTCGTGGGCTACAAAAGAAGGGGGAAAAACTGGTGATTATAAACATCCAGGCTGGTTTTAAAAATTCATTCTTGATATATTCTACTCTGTTGAAAGAATAAATGCATGTGGCCCATCATCCTCTACAGGCTAGCATAATGAAACACACCAAGTCCACCGGATGTGCCAGAGAAAGCGCTGCACCAAGACACAGGGTCACCTGCCATCAAGCGGCTTCTCTAATTTAAGAGTGCTGTCAGAAGGGGGAAAGAGAGGGATCCTGGTTCCACTCTAACCCACAAGCAATTTTTTAGTGACAAACTGACTTCGGAACACTTAAGAAATGGTCTCTTTAAAATAGAACCCAAATCCTTAAGCTGTAAGAGACTTAATTACACAGAAACCAACATAGAAGTTTCCCACCTCTGCTACCCTGAGAAAAATTATGACTGCAAATCTTACACAGGTAAGAAAGGTATTTTTCTTTCAAACCTAGAATAAAATCAACACAATTATCTACTAAATACATGTTTCACTAATCGCTTAATTCCAAAAGTTTAGAAAATTAGACAGTGATCGAATTTAGGTTTTTTTTTCCCCCAGAAAATCTTTTAAGGATTGTACTAGTTAATAGCCAATGACACCCTAAAGAAAATACAAACTAACACAAGCATCCAGTACACAAAGTTGACACTCTTTGCTATACAGAAGAATCTGCTTCTCCTGGGTCACATGGGTAAAGGAATTTAACTTTTTATTTGTTTGTTTTTCAAGACAAGGTTTCTCTGTATTGCTTTGGACCCTGTCCTGGAACTTGCTCTGGCCTCAAAATCAGAGATCTGCCTGCCTCTGCTTCCGGAGTGCTGGGATTAAAGATGTGTGCCACCAACTCCCGGTAAGGCATTTTAAAACTAAAATTGGCTTCCCTGCAAGTTTTACTCCATATTTTCTGTTCATTTTACTTTTACTCTCTCCAGTAGAGCAGTTGATGCTACTACCTAACTCATCCAGAATATTTGCTGAATAAATGAACTCAAGCTTTCCCCTGACTCACACTGGTTTGAAAGACTCTCATTATGATAGCTAAATGCTTCCAAATAATTTTTCTTAAGTGGGTCAGAAGAAAATGGTCAGTGGGAACTTGTGCCATGACTGAGAAGAATTGTAGAAATTCCCAGCTCCGTGCTGAGGCCAGTGGGCCAGGTCAGAGTGGAAGAAATCGTTCTCCACGTGACCACATCTAAAACCTTTTCTGCTGGAAGCCACAAGCGGAGCTAAACTCATCTTTCTTTAAGATGAAGAAGGAAACCAAGGGCCAGAGCCCCCATGAATCGTTTTAACCTCGGGGTCTCAATGAACTATCAGAGGTGGATTTCAGTCCAGATAACAGGATATACATAG
This sequence comes from Phodopus roborovskii, assembly GCF_943737965.1. NCBI lineage: Eukaryota > Metazoa > Chordata > Mammalia > Rodentia > Cricetidae > Phodopus > Phodopus roborovskii. Next base: position 36,355,747 of record NW_026125295.1, on the reverse strand, counting down.
AAGAGGAAGCCAGGTTAGCTGCTGACGGGGACACAGTCACTACTCAGAATAGGACATAACTGTCAGCACATAGCCTGGGGCACAACTGTGGTCAGTAGAGAAGGACACTGGAGGGAATCTCCAAGATGCCTGCTAGGATTTTCTTGGGTGCATTTGTGACCAACAAGGCCCTAGGAGTCAGGATTCAAATCCTGCCATGCCTTTCTCAGGATGCTCAACCACATTGCTGAAGAAAGGACAACATGCCCACTTAAGCTGTGCAAAACACGTGTGTCCTATGCTTCAATGTGGTTTCTGAAGGTGGGAGAACAGAAGGGTACCCCCTGTTATTGTAGAGCACAGTCCTGAAGCTTCTGTGTGCCCTCAACCATATTCCCACCATCTAACAAGTACAACAGGCACTCTTCCTGTGGGGAAGAGTGACAGCCCCCTTGCTGAAGGGAAGCAGATAAACCTTATCCAAATCCCTTCCGCTTGGCTGTCAATCTACAAGCATTCCGCTGGTTTCTCTTCACCAGTGACTTCGTTCATCTGTATTCCCTAGCCCAAAGCACCATCTTTTTCTATTTCAGTATTGTTGATGCCTAGCAGGGACCCTGAGTAAGTGTTGAGGTGAATGGAAGAAGCAAGCTCCAGAAAGCCACATATAATTCACTTATGGGAAGGAGCCAAATGTGTTCACCATTATATATAACTGTCCATTTCCCAACCAATTACTGTTGGCAAAAATCTTCCTAAAGAGTTAAAAAATCATGTGAAGGATTTCCTAACTGCAAAACCCTGCTTCTCCATGGCAACATCTGAATACCCAGAATAGGCTTTCCGGAGGGACGGTCTCATCAGAGCTTGCTCTACAGGGCGGGACTCCAGCTGACTGATCCACAGACTTAATTTAGGTTCAGAATAAGTGTTCCAAAAGAAAGGCTTGGGAAATTGCTACAAGTCTCTCTCTAACCCAGCCAGACTCTAAAAAGTAGATGTCATACCATAAAATTATTTTATGACCTCCTACCTAAAATTTACCAGCTCTTCTGTGTCATAAAAAAAAATAAAAATAAAAAGGCTTTTTAAAACTTCCCTTCCAGTAATCACCATAAGGGATTTTTTTTTCAGTGCAGTGAAGGCTGAGGCTAACCTTTCACTCAGTCAGCAATACCGCTTACGCATGCAAGTGTGGATGCCTTCCTGGAAAGAAAGTTCATCAACTTCCACAGCCTTAACATCTATAAATGACTGAACTAAATTTATTGGATATGAAACAGACTAGACTGCTATTTGTTCCTTTTTGAAACATTGAAAGCATTTGAAATATTCATTTGAGGCTCAGCTTTGGTAAAACGGGGTTGGGGAGCCGTTAAGGAACTTCTCTTAATTTGTTGATAAGTGCAAAATCATAGAAAAAGTAGTTGAAAGAATGGCTCTCAGACAGGGATGGAGAGTTTTAGGATGCCAGATCACTGTGGTTTCTAGATACTGGAGACATCAGAGTTATTCAGTAAGCATTACTGATTGACAGACAGCCCCCATCTGAAAGACATGGGGTCCATGTCAACATCCTGGCTGCAAATGCAGCACACACATGCACTCTCACACAGTTCAAAGGGATGGGGAGGGAGGGAGGGAAGGAGGGAGGGAGAGAGAGAAACAGAGAGAGAGAGAGAGAGAGAGAGAGAGAGAGAGAGAGAGAGAAGTAAAATTACTAGACTGCTGATTTTTGCTTCAAACTTATTTTACAAGACACCCCTTTGCTCCTGGGCCTCAGCGTGTTCTTTTAAAGCGAGTTCTTTTAAAGCGTGTTCTTTTAAAAGTCAGGTTGCTTTTGATTCTTAAAAACAAACAAACGAGTTCAGTATAAGCGGCCTTCTTTTCAAAGCTGGGAGACAGAGAAAGACAGAACGACAGCCTTGTCTGGGCAATGGGTAAGATGAAGAAAAAGAATTGGCTCACTCAACTGAAGAACTGTACAAGAAGGTGGGTGGTGAATGAGGGTCAGGGATCAGGGCCTCAGGTGCTTTCCCTGACTCTGCTAATTACCAGTTGTGACATGCGGAGAAAATCGTATTATTTTTCTAAGAACCCTTCTCCTTGAGATGAAATGGGATCATTGCATCCGCCTGTCTGCTATCAGAAGCAGCACTGCTCTGACAGTCACTATTTCTTCTCCAGGCTCTCTCTCTCTTTTTATTATAGCAAATGTACTATTGCTTTACTCTCCTCCACACTAAATTGGAGGCCTTGGGGAGGCAAAGTTTTGCTTGTTTTTCACTGTGGGACCCACAGGGCCTGGAACAGCACTAGGAGAATTTATAGGTGTGCATATATCTTTGATAAGGAATGCTTGTGGGGCACAGGTATAGCATGGTGATAAAGCAGGTATATTCAAGGGGTTGGGTCCCATCTCCACCTCGGCAAGGAGGGGGGCGGGGTGGGGCGGGGAATGCTTCTTAGGCTTATTGTCCAGCTCACATACAGACTGGAAATGAAAAGGTTTGCAAACGCCGGTGAGTAATAATGATGGTACACTGTTTAGGTCATTTATTGTCCAATCTCCTGAAGCTCAGGGCTCTGTACAATGCTTTCCAAATACCACAGCCATCGTGGGAAACCTTCAAAAGGAAAGCCCCCTTTGTAATGGGTATCTGTTCATCCTTGGTGACATACAAAATGACATAACTGGAAAATTCAGTTTGAACTGAATTTCAATTCACTGGGGGAGGGGAGATCAATCGGTGCCCTTCTAGCAGCTTTTAACATTAGTCAACACTCAAGCTAACCTTTTACTTTGAAAGGACTGTGTTGATGTCTTGAAGGTACCTGATGAGTTTTAATGGCCTTGGCTTGCATGACAGGTTAAAAAAAAAAAAAAAAGCATTGTCTATAAAATACTTTTGTTAGGGATAATATATAACATAAAATGGAAAATAACAAACCAGAAAAACATAAAGCATGGGAATCCTTGGGCTAACACACCTAAGTGATATACACAAAACTCATGCTTATCTTTTATGTGTATCTCAGCCAGCAAGATCTGCTTCTGGCACAGAGGGACCGGGAAGGCAGTCTGTAGTCAAGCGTCTCCGCTGAGCAATGGTTTGAAGGCTTTCTGATTGATCAAGTTAAATGTCAACCCCCAGAGAGAAAACCAAATGTGTATGGTACCTAAATCCAAAAACACTGAGGTTACACTTCACCAACTGTTCTAAAAACTATGTTTTGCCATTTTCTATGTGTTTATAATTTTTTTTTTTTGGTAACTCAGGCATGTATGTGGTGACTTGACTGTGGATTTCTGTTTCATGATTATCTCCAGCAGCTCATTGTTGGTACATGGATGATAAGGGCAGGCGGTTTTGCTTTTACATATGTCTTTACAGCTTCTGGTAAAGATTTCCTCCTTGGCAGAATGAGTTTCCACGTACAAAGCTTATGTGGGGCTTTGGATATCACGACAAATTCCTCTGAATTATTAACCATAATGTGAATCACCCCATAAAAGGGTCTGTAACTGGATATTGTTTGCGCTCCCTTGTGACCCCTTTCAGTTTATAAGTTCAAGTGTAAGAGCTGAAGTTTTCCACACACTGGAAACGTTTATCCAAAAGGGAACAGCTGTCATCACAGATACATCTCACTTCTGACTTTTGAAGACATCTCCTTCAGTATCCCCATCAAGAATGAGATATAAGCATATCTTCCAAGTTCTTAACCCCTCTCCAGGCTTCTGTACTTTAACACAGAGCCTCTTTGAGTCGCACGCTAATTAGTTATCTGAATAACTTAAGAATTTTCCTAATTAAAAAAGAAGCTTCAATATTTTGCTATATTATGAATCTTTTCATAGTTTTGTCTTTAGAGATAAATCCTCTTAGGTAAATACTCAGACTCAAAAAAGGAATTCATAATTCACTCATTGGAGCAGAAAATTTATGAAATCAACAACCTTTCATTTTCTTGCTATGAAAAGCCGGCTCTGTTTTCCTTGATGAATTTACCTATTATCACTGCCCAGAAGGAATTCTCAATACCCACTTTGACAGACAGCAGGACCAACAGGCAGAAACACAAACAATGTCAGAAAATACCTCATCAACGTGTTCAATGAAATATGCTCAGGCCAAGTGGAACTACATGAAATCTTTGGCTTTTAGCTTCAGCAGGCTTGTTTGCAATGGCATTCCTTCACGTGCAGACAACATGAAACATTTCAATAGTAAAACCTATGTAGGCATCTCAAAGGTATGCTTACCTCCTGTTTGGTTAGTTTGGTTCCATCTTTGCCCTCTGTATTCTCTGGAGACTAGAAAGAAAAAAACATTTGAGTGAACTGTATTTAAGTTTGAAATCACATAAAAAATGATTGGAACATACATGGGTAATAGGACTCCTATTTTCAGGGGAAAATGCATTTATTAAGTATATATTTAAAGAGTGTGTAGTGTGTGTGTGTGTGTGTGTGTGTGTGTGTGTGTTACACCCTTGGGTGCGTATATGGACGTCAGAGGTCAACAGTGGATGTCTTTCACATTATTTTTTTAAGACAGGGTCCCTCATTGAACTCAGAGCAAGTTGGTTTGGCCAGGGTGACTACCCAGTAAGCTTCTGGAATTTCTTACCTCTAACGCCCCCCCCCCCCCAGAGCTGGGAATACAGATACATGCTGTAGTGCCTGGCCTTATATAGGTGTTGGTGATCCAAACTCAAGGTTTCATATTTTCACAGCAAACATTATATCCTCTTACCTAGCCCCAAGGTGTATATTTTACACACATGCACATGTACACATGCATGCATCCATGCGTGCGCGCACACACACACACACACACACACACACACACACACACACACACACACACAAACCAGGGAGGTGACAGAGGGCAATATAAAGGGAAAGAGGCAGGGTAATAAATAACACCAAAGACATTTATAAAAGCTACAAGGAAACATTATTTTACATCTACTTTAAAATGCAGCTATTATACAAGTGTATGCATACACACATTAACACACTAAAGTGACATCGCTTGAGGCAATAAGATTTCAATCAAAAGTCACAGACTATTGAGTGAAAGTCCCAGTTCCAGGCATGAAAAACCTCCCTTTGAATTATTAGAAGAGTTCAAGAGACTCCCAAAACAATACAGGCTATTACCAATGCTCTCGATTACACTCCAGAACTTGAAGGCAAGATCTTATTGCTGAAGACACAACATAGCTCTGGCACAGGACTGGAAGGAATCCTTCTGGAAGTGACCTGAAAGCTTCCTCCCTGAGGGATGGCTCTTATAGTGTCTGGTGGTGCTAAGTAGGCTGTTAAGGGAGAAAAACAATTATAGTCCTACCCAGCTACGACACCTAGGAACCACAACATTGCAATGACTAGCATGGCAAGATATCCATAAAGGTGCAATAGTGGCATACATACATATCTTGGTAGCAACCAATGGTTGCCTATTTGGACTTAAGCCCTATTCAACAGGAGGGAAACCATGCCTGGTACTGGAAACCTAGCCAACTTTCCATGGCTAGCAAGGTTATGGACTGTATAGGAGAACCTACTGCCACTTTCATAAGTTAGTATTGCTTCTAACCGTATTCTAAATACTTATCCTTTTACCTAGATAGCGTTGTTCTGAGCCCTCATCAAAGCAGTGGTTTTTGCAGCAGATGGAGACCATTCTAAAAAGCCACAACTGGTCAAAATGCAGAAAATGACTGACTGCAGAGTGCCCAACCCAACTGATACATCTACAACCTCTATGCCTACACTTCAGGGAAGACTGTGGAAGAGAAGGCAAAAAGACCATAAGAGCCTGAGCACAAGGGTGTCTGTTATGCAATAGTGTCTACATATGACAAGGAAGCTGTACCTTTGGAATCTCAACAACACAGTTGCCTAAACAAGGCCAGCACAATGATAACACCAGTCAACAGGTCAACACAGATGGAAGAGATCACACAAAGCCCTGCACACCCCGAGATGAAAAGCTATAGGCAATTAATGACTGCCAAGAGTTGGAGAAAGTACACAAACAGGCTTAGTGAGATGGCTCAGGGGGTGAAAAACACTTGTCATTCAATCTAACAATCTGAGTTAGATTCTCTGAGCCTATAGTGAAGAGAGAACCAAGCCTTGAAGGTGGCCCTCTCACCTCCATGCAATCACCATGACACACGTATGTGCGAATGCACACAAGCATACACATACATGCGCACATAATACTTGAATACACACACAAATAATAAAAATTAAAGACCCCCCCCCACAAAAATAGCAAACAGGTTTGGCTTAGCAGCATGCCTCATCTGATAAAACAAGAACAAAATTGACAGGATCATAAAACTGCCACTTAGTGGGGCTGGTAACACTGTAAATTAATATCAGCTTCTCAAAGAACAACCTGGAAAAAGCTGAGAGATAACAAGGTGATGATCCAGTAATGCTTTGTAAGGAAAAAAAATGTATTTCTATTATATCTAATACGGCATAGCTAGAAATAATCTGCATGTTCAATAAATAGCTGAGAGCTGTTTAAACTATGTAACTAAGGCTAGGGAGGTGACTTGGTGGTTAACAGCACTTGCTGCTATTCCAAATGACCTACATTCAGTTTCCAGCACCCATATTGGGTGTATCTGAGCCATCTGTCATCCTGTTCTATGGAATCCAGCGCCCTCTCCTGGCATCCATAGGTACATGCACACATGTGCATAAATACTCATTCAAGACATATAAATAAATAATAAAACAAATACAAAATTAACTATAACTATTAATACAGTGAGATTAAAATAGGTTTAAAATAAAAGAATAAAGATCTACATAATGTAATGATAAAAATTTTAAAATTAGGTAATAAAATAATGAGAAAAATATAGGAACTGCATAGGAGTCTTTGGGGAAAACAAAACATTTCGAGGCAAAGGTCACGGGAATCTGCTCTGCCCCCTGATCAGTTACATGTGGTCACTAGTTCTCATTTTCTAGCAGCTCCCTCGCCTACAGGGTTCCAGCCCTTTTCCCATAGTTGACTAATTGTTCTCTCCTCCAAACAGAACCTGGCCTATCCTGAAGGGAGATTCCCATTCTCTTTTCTGTTCTCTGTTCTTGCACAGGAACACCAGCTTCACAGCCCTTGTTCTGCATCCCTTAGCTGAGTTCTAGACAGTATCATCTCAGCAAGTCTGAGCACATGGCAGTTCCGAAAGGGGTCCTGGGCCTCCTGATTCCCTAGGTTCAAACACAATGCTTTCATCCACCCACATTTTCTGATCGCCAGGGCACCCTGTAGCTATCAATCAAGGATGCCTCTACTTGTAACAGACAGATAGCTAAGAAGGCATTATGCTGGTATTCTATGAATGTAGATTGTATACAAACATATCCTGGTTAGTCGCAGGTAAAATAAAAAGAGGAAACCTCAGTTGAGAAAATGCTCCTGCCAGACTATCCTATGTGTAAGCCTGTGGAGTATTTTTTCGATTAATTAGTTTAATGATTGATATGGGACCCACCCCACTTCGGGCAGTGCCAACCAGGGGAACTGGTCCAGAGTTGTATAACAAGGCAGGCTGAGCAAGCCCCGTGGAGGAATCCAGAAACCAGCGTCCTTCCATGGCTTCTCCCTGCCTTCAGGTTCCCACCCTGACCTGGACTTCTCTCAGTGAGGGGGTGATCTGAAAGCTCTAGGGTAAAATAAACCTTTGCCTCCCCAGCTTACTTTTGGTCATAGTGCTTATCACAGCAGCAGAAACCCTGACTGATAATATATATTCTTATAAGCTTAGTGTTAATAACATTATTTCCAGTGTTATATGCCAACGATTAGTAGCAGGCAATATTATCAAGACATCAATCTTTAAACACGGATCTAATGATGTTTACATTAGATGGAACAAAAGACACTGCATTCAAAAGACATGAAGAATGAAAATGTTAATGCTTTCTGATGAGTAAACTGTATGATTATAGATGTGACAGAGCACATCCAGATAAGGCTAGTTGCTTTGGCAGTCTCTCTACAGGGGTTTGTATTATCAAGCTCAGACATATTTCCAGTTAGGAGCACCTGATGTTTTCTCTGGGGTCAACATGCTTCAGTGGCCTGAATACAAGCTGTGGGCTCAAAACTCTGCCTTGAATCCTGGCTCCAAGACCTGTGCCCAGCAACTTGGTCAGAGGCTCAATCTCTACATCAATGGGTGATTTAACAATGACATCTAACTTAAAGGGTCATACTTACTATTTCTTAGGCAGAGGTTAGAGAAAGCAGCTCAGGAACTCAATTGCTATGAAGGCATTATACATAGAAGATGTTATACAATAGAAGGTGCAGGTGATCTTAAAGATCTTAAATGTCAATGTACATCCAATGGAGCCTTGAAGTCACATACTTTTCCTTTATGCAGATTCTCTGCGACTGGCCATCATCCTGTTGCTCACAATGATCAGGTGCACTATTTTGGGAAGATCATCATTACTGCATGTCTTCTTGCATGCCTCAGCACTGTAACGTGCTGCCAAGCTAGATCAGGAAGGAGGAAGGTATACTGTGAAGGAATCAAAGTAGATTGCACCAGGGGATTATGTGAAATAAGGACAAAGAAAGGAGGAGATGGAGGACTAGAAACTTATTCAGATGACTTCTAGTGGGTGCAGGGCGCGGAGCATTTCACAGGCTACAAGGAATGGCAAGCAAATAGGTCCTTGCCTCATACTTACAAGAAGCTGGTGAGAACTAAGAACACCCAAGAGTATGAGAACCACTGGCAAACAAAGTCCTCATGTGGGCTGGAGAGATGGCTCAGTGGGTAAGAGCACCCGGCTGCTCTTCCAAAGGTCCTGAGTTAAATTCCCAGCCACCCTCAACCCCCCTGAGGGCTCACAGCCATCCATAATTCGATCCGGTGCCTTCTGCCTGCAGGCAGAACACTGTGTCCATAATAAATAAATAAATCTTAAAAACAAACAAACACATCTAAAAAACAAAACAAAAAACAAACAAAACAAAAAAACCCCAAAAACAAAAACAAAAAAAAAAACAAAAATAAAAACAACAACAACAACAAAAAAAGACGAGGCTCCTTCACCTCCCAGCTGCCAAGAACTAGCAAGGAAGGTTGGAGATATGAGAGGTCAACCGTGGGTCTGACAGGTCAAGCACCAACTGGGAGTTCAGTCAGCAGGTACTGGATCCAGTGACTGGATTAGGACACTGACTCGTCAGAAAGCACAGTACTACTTCAAGGGAGCATGGCTCATCTAAAGCAATCTTAAAAGATCAGGGACCTTTGGTAGGAGATAAGCTAGATACTTTGAGGTAGGACTGGAGCTGACAGCATCGCCCTCTACAGGATGAGCTGGGTAGGAATCTGATGAGCATCACCATGTACCTCAGAGCTATGTTAATCCCAGGCTGGGGTTTATACATTTGTTTCATGCCCTAAGAAGTTTAAAGGATCCAAAGAGCAAATGTCACAGGAGGTTCTCATGTCTTACAGTGGAAGGGCTGAAGACAGGCTTCCTCAATAGCTGTTGTGCTATGTCAAGATAAATTACTGTACCCTTGTGCTACTGTTAGAGCCTAGGGTTACATATAATTTGTCAGGACAGCAATAGTGTACTGTATGGCCACATATCAGGGATGAAAAATAGCTTTTCCGCCAACACTCAGTGCTAAGGCCAACATGGGCAATCTATTGTGTGTGTGTATACATTCGTGTGTGTGTGTGTGTGTGTATGTGTGTGTGTGTGTGTGTGTGTGTACTTCTTCTCCGCAAAGGCTATTAGCTTATGTGTTTTAGTAACTGCATATGTAAAGACAGCACCTCTATGCTTTTTGCCCCAGGCTAGCCCTGTGATCTGTTTCCAGGACCCTCTATTATTTCCTCAAGAAGGAAAACAAATGGGGTAGGACTGGGGGAGCATTGCTTGCTTGCTCAGTCAGATTTAAAGACTTAGAAATAATAAAACAAACAATTTAGATGTAGTTAACACTTATGTAGACTTGGATACTACCCCCTCCAAAAAGATAAACACTTAAAAAATCTTAAGACTACAGAAAGCATGAAAATAAAGGGTGTAAAAAAATATATATGGACTTGAATATAACTCCATGTCCCTGAACAGGCTTGATTTTCAACACCAAGAATAACAGATTAACAAATAAACACATAATTTTTGTGATTAATTAAAAACTAGAGTGAACCTGCATCAGGAAGGCACCAAAATGCACAATAGTACACAATAAAACACTATGTAGCATTGCAAATAATAGGTAGGCTTATCATCATGCACAAATCTCCCAACTGTGGTGAACTAAAAAGGTATCAGATGGTTTGAAACAAAGCTTAAAACTACACTTAAGTGCTTAACCTATAAGAACAGCAAAGAAAACCACAAACCTAAACTAGGTTACTTTGGGGGTGAAAAGTAGGAAAATAAACTCACTGGCAAATGTTGTACTTCATGCAATGGATGATGGCCACATTGGCTTACTATTTTTATTTAAAGATGGATGGATAGATGACGGATACTCAAATATTCTATATTAAAATGTCTTTGGTTTGTAAAACTATAAGAAGTTCTGACCCAAACAGACAAGAAGGAAAAACAAATCTTATTTTCTTTGAAATACAAATTTTGAAAAAGAAAAGCAGCTCACAAATTCTGGGGGGTGGGGTGGGGGGGGGAAGGGAAACCAAACCATAAATAAATTCTAAGTGAGGGTCAACAAGAGAAATGACTGATTGCCACTGAGCAATCATCCCAGCATGCAACAAAGAACAATAAAGAGATGGACAAGGGCGGGGTGTGTGTGTGTGTGTGTGTGTGTGTGTGTGTGTGTGTGTGTGTGTGTGTGGTGGGAGACAGGAGACAAAGAGACAAGTGGCTATTTGAGACACTTGAAGTCTTTCTGAGACAGCCCAGAAGCAGAAAGACGCATTGGCTGAGAACAAGGTGTACCATAACAAAAGTACAGTAAAGCAAGAAAAACTTAAAAGTTATCAGAGTTAAAAGGCAGGCTACCAGCAAAGGATTTCTCCCCACTAACAAGGATAAATATCAGTCAATATTGTCCACAGAATCTAGGCACAGGGTCGACCTAGAATTCCACACCTTGTTGCCATTCCAGAGTGGGTTCAGATTACAAACATAGAGTTCACCACCAACAAAGCCTTTCTTTCAGCACGGCTCTGTTACTAAAGGGTCAAATTCAGAAACAGGAAAAATGAATCTACATGGAAGGCAGGCAGGTAAGAAAAGAAATGTCTTGGTAAATGCAATTATTGTGCACAGATAATACACACTATTTGTTTTGTTTTTAAGTGTCTTAACAGAAATCTGGGATCAGTGCCAACCTATATCATGTTACATACAGCATCTGTAATTTTAGATTTTCTGAGGGGCACATTAACAAAGCAAAAAGAAACAAGTAGGACTATCTATGCATGATGTTTTAGTCAACTGAATGTATAAAATTGTGCCATCTTACTATGTAGCCAGTGTACAAATTATTAATGTGGTAGTGTATATTTTTGTATTAAATTCGTTGTTTATTTTACTTAACAGACTAGTTCTACCAAACACTAAATTTTCATTCCAAATATCTGATGTGTATTTAGAATTCACAAAATATACTTTTAACCAGATAATTCCAAAAACACTTAAAAATTTCCAGTAATGGAATCTTGTCAGTTTTCCAGTATAAGTTGATTACATTTAACCCAAACTGGAAATTCAGGTCCTTTTCTTTTTAACATGTTCAGTAACCTCTTTCAGCCTATAGCCACCATACAGGACAGGGGTGGGGATGGGGGTGGGGGTGGGGAAGAGTTGGGGGTATCTCTGGGCAGTAACAACCTCAGGAGATGGGAATGGGGGATGGATAAAAATTCAATCTACTGGGGGCTTGGCTTTGATTTGGAAGATAAGAGACACTAAAATATGTCTGGCTCTCTTATAATAAGATGTAGTGATTGTTATTTAAAAATCTCAGTCTATGAACACACAAATTGGGAAGATGAATGAGGCAAATCTGACTGGTAAGGCAGAAGAGAAAAGAAAAAAATCAAAAGCACATTGTAAACAGAAAACACATACCATGATGTTAGGGAAAACTCAATACATCACTAAGCACAGTGTAGTTAAGCAAAATATACCCACTCTGAAAATTTTACAGCATGTAGAGATTAATACTGGGAAAGCAGATATGAATGAATTGTAAAAGCATACGTAACACGTGAACAGGAAGAGTGCACCACCAACTCATGGTAGTAGTTACCTCTAAGGAGGTGCAAAAGGACTGGGGCACAAGGGGATTGTAAAAGGAAAATTTCTCCATGTGGGCTTCAAGTAGGAGGACCTGAAGCAAATAGGCAAAATATTCTAATTTGTGAAACTTGGGCCGTGGATAAGTCAGTATGTTCTATTGTTCCCTGAGTTCCAGTTTTTAAATATTTCTAAATTTAAAAAAAATGCCACTCATATTGGGAAGAAAAATTAAAGCCAATTTGCTGTATTAAGTCCCATTTAACAATGCCATCCCTCTTCCCTGACACAAATTCCCTGCTGACAACCAGCATTTTCTGTATGCCTTCCATGAACTACCTGTCCGTTTTCCTATTCAACACGTATTATTTCTTCACTTGTAGAAAAGGAGGGATCTGGACTTAGAATATTCCTCTCCAGGTAGGGTAAGAGGAGCTGGCACAGGGAACATGGCCACCTTCAGTCACTGACCACGGGTTCTCAAAAGACAAAGGCTGGAATGCGGCTGTCTCTTAGCCTGTCATCCTCAGCAAAGATTTACACATAATCGGACTGATTGACACCAGGTAATTTCCCCACAAACAAGGGTGCCAGCCATAAAACGGTGACAAATGAGGGTGCCAGCCATAAAACAGGAACAAGACTTCTTAAATAACAAGGAAATTCCTAAAACTGAAACAATTTTCTATGACATAAAATACACATAAAAGCCACAAGACTTTCTTTTTGAGTTTCCCAGAATGTGTGTCTGCCCTGTATACATGTATGTCTGCGTCTGCATGCATATATATACATACACATATGTGTGTGTGTGTGTATAAAAATCTCTTAGTTTCAGGAGATACTCCTTTTAATATTCTGATTTCTACCCCTATCTTCCTCTTTTGCCATTTCCTCTTCCACTCCTTACCTAACCCTTGGATGTCTTTCTAGAGTTCTAATATTTCACCCCCAGGCAGCCATGAGAAGGATCTTGCTCAGAGAGTGGTTAACATCAGAATGCTGTTTTGCACTGATGACCTCTGCACACATTGTGGTTGTTTTTGTTCATTCTATAGCTCTAAGTTTGAGACACCCCCAAGCTATACTGCTTTTTATTTTATTTTTCATCTGTCTGTGTGTGTGTGTTCATGTGAATGTGCATGTGTGCTCATGCAAGCCTGTGTTATATGTGGAGATGTGAGCACATATTCCATGGTGCACACATGGAAGCCAGAGGGGACACCCTCAGGGCTTGGGCCTTGCCTTCTCCATGGTTTCAGTCAGGGTCTGTTGTAGGTGTTGCCTGTGTCTGGCTTCTAGGGATTGTCCCATTCCTGACTCCATGTCCCTATAGGAACACTAGGACTGCAGACACACAATGCTGTGTCTGGCTTTTTGTGGGTCCTAGGGATCTGTCTTATGCTTGTAGGGCAAGTAGTTTATAACTGAGCTATGTTCCCAGCCCTGCACTGGACCATTTGTAAAGTCACAGTTAGACACTCTACACTCAGAATTGAGGGATTATGTTCATATTATTAATGATCAAACCCACAACAAGTTCTGTCACCTTGTCCGCTGCTTGTGTTCCAACTATCCACAGTGATTAAGGTCACAGCAGGCTGGCATGTCTTCCCCAAATGTTCTGTTAAAATTAAAGTAACTGAGAAAGAATTCTGTTTATCTGTTCAGAAGCCTGGATGAATTCAAATAAACACTCATCTTCTAAGCTATATTTAAAGGCAAAAACACTTTACAAATAATCAAACATAAATTAAAACCAAAAATAAGTAAAACCTTCATGTATGCATAGTGCAATTTCATTAGTTTAATTATATATATTATTAAACTATATATATATATTTAGTTTAATAATATATATATATATATATATATATATATATCTCAATATAAAAGAAGTAACTTAGAATATTCTACACCGTTTTCATCTGTGGTCTCTTTGTCCAAGGTTCCCTCTTCTGATGCATTCTAATTTTGCACATATGGGATGATGGAGAAAGTCTCTGGCTAAAGCAGAGGTCTGTATTCTAGTCTAGCTCACCTATATGCTGTCTGAGTATGCATTTTTTCACTAGTACAACAAAGAGAGAGATGATTATTTTCCTGACTTAGCTGCTCACTTACTGCTTACACTGCAGGAAAGTTCTACACATTATAGGGGTACTAGGCACATGGCAAAGGTTGAGGAAAGTACTGCTGAGGGATGATAGTAACTTAAATAGTAATGGTAATAGTAAAGTCTAAAAATGACCAAATGGCTCACCACAATCTAATGAGACTGTTAGATTTTATAGATGAAAATTTGAGGTCAGAGATGATAAGTATTAATTTTTTCAAGATGATTCTGCTTGGGAATCTTGCTGGCAAGTAGAAAAGCTGGGACCAAGACACAGGCAGACTCATATTCTTAACAGTATATTGTTCTAAGCAGCTGGTCAGCCTTCGCCATTTTCAAAATGGCTGCCAATCTGGAATGCAGACAGCAAAGAGCTGTCAGTTAGGGAAACAATTCAAATGCAGCCTAACTAAGAAACACATAATATATTGTGGGCACTTCCTTCCGCCCTCTATACCCAAGCTTCTTGAAACAACAACAAACACTACCCCATTAAGGTGTGCATGTATGTTGAGGTGCAGAATTTTGTTTTTGTTTGAGATTCCCAGGGTGGCCTTGAATTACTCAATTTGTTGGACCCACCTTCCAAATGTGCAGATTTAATGATGATATACACAGATAGTAAGTTTTTCTTCTTTAAAACCTCACTGTGATAGCTAAAGAAAAGCCAGGAAACTATCCCTTTTTGCTTGTTTTTGTTTTTTGGGTTTTTCTTTTTGTTTGTTTGTTTTGTTTTTGTTTTTTGAGGCAGGCTCTCCTGTATCTGAAGCTGGCCTTGAACTCCTATGTAGCTGAGGATGACATTGGACTTTTAACCCTTCTGCCTCCACTTCCAGAGTGCTGGGATTATAGCCATGTGCCACTATGTCTAGTTTCTGCAATGCTAGGGACTGAATACAGGGCTTCATGAATACCAGGTAAGCGACTTACTGATTGAGCTACACGGCTAAGCACTGTTCTATGATTTTATAGCACTGTATAGTTTTGATGTGTTTTGCACTGTTGCTGAATTTGGTCCTCCCAATACTGTCAACTAATCAGGGGCAACAGCCTCATTATTTTCATTTTAAAGTGGACTGGAGTTTCAAAGACGTCAAAGAGCCTTGTTCAGGTAGAGTGGCAATCTTTGAACTTGTACACCAGGGCTCTCAGAAAATAGGAAGCAATTATGATCTCCCCTTGACTTAAAAAAAACCAAAACAAAACCAAAAACAAACAAACAAAAACCAATCAGCTAGCTATGATGAAATCTATGCATGATTGCTAAAGGAGAATTATAAAATTAAATGTGCTTGTCATTGGGAGGTAATAAGGCAAAAACAGACTGCAACATGTAGTTTAAAAACTCTACATGTTGAGTACACACAGAACTGGAAAAATGAAGGAAAGGTTTTGCTGAGGGCTTTGTTATTGTTTTGTGAGCTCTTGTTTCAATGAAGCCCCAGCAGGTCCTGAGCTTTATATCCTCACACATCTGCTTGTGGCAATACAGATGAGCATTGCCATGCTCATTCAGAAGCAGTCTCTACAACAAAAGTCTTTAGTACATTTATCTCATATTTAGTACATAAATGAGAAATGACTCCCTACAGAATTTAAATAATTGTGCCTAAAAAAAGAATTCAAAGAAGAAGAAGCAGGAGGAGGAAGAGAAGAAGAGGGGGAGGAAGAAGCCGCAAGAGCAGACACAGAGGTGGCAACATCAACATCACCAGCAGCAGCAGTAGCAGCAGCGGCAAGAAGCTAGAGCCTGCAAGATGTCTCAGTGGGTAAAGGTGCTTAACTGGCTAGCCCAAGGATGTGAATTTGATCCTGGAACACACGTAAAGGTGGAGAGAATCAACTGTATGAAATTGTTTTCTGAGATCCAGGTTGTGACATGTCCTCATCATAACATTAGTAATAAAATAAAGTGTTTTTTTCCTAAAGTACAGCTTACATCTCAAAAGGAAGAAAGAAATGGTATTAAAAAACACCCATTTCAGCATAAAGTTTGTATTTCGTTTTGTGTGTGTGTGTGTGTGTGTGTGTGAAATGATAACATAATTTGAAAGCAATATAACTGTCTATTTTTAAATTTATATTTGCTATTAATGTGATGGTAATCCAGAAAACTAGAATAAAACCCCATCCAGTTCTAGGTCTAACAGATTTTGATAGAGATTAACCTATTTCACTCTTAACGTGGTACATTCTAAAAGCAAAAATACCTTTCCAATTCCTAAATCCAACGTCTAAGTAATGGTGGTTTAGTATTTATACTGTAATCTCTGACTCTAATGTAAAGTAATCAAGTGTATTTTCATGTTTCTAGTCATAGAGAAATACCTCTATTGCTACATATAAAATATTAAGGAACAAGCAATAAATCTTGGACATACAAAATCAATAGTTTACTGTGGGATATGAGAAAATAAAAAGACAGATTTTCCATATTGATTTCCAAAGAAATCAATACTCTGGTGAGGAAGAGGTGTGTATGTGTATTGTGTGTATCTTGTGTATCTTGTGATGATGGGCTTTCCCTCCCAAGCTCAGCCCTGGACTCTGGAGCAAGTCTTTGGCTGAGGCAGAGATATCACAACTTGGCTGGAAACTTCCTATGGTACCTAGAAGTGATGGCTACAGCCTAGATTTTAATAGATCTAATATTTCAAACAAATAAGCAGTAACTTATTTATGTAACTTAATTCTTATTTCATTTTTAGGCGCCTTAGTCTAAATTTCCATTTAAGCTGATATTATTAGAAATAAATGGTAGTGAGAAATTTGATGGTATAATGGTCAAAAGGAAAATTCTGAGTGTCTACTAGTTCACTCTCAGTGTCTAGCTGTGTGACCCAGAGGACACACCCTCATCTCATTGAATCCTGATGTTCCCTTCCCATGGTTGAAGTCACAGGCTCTGGAGCTGGCTCTCTAGGAATGAATTCACAGCTCACATGGACCTTGGGGAAACATCAACCTCCGATGCTTTAGTGTGCACAGTGGAGATGAAAGGACCTGATTGGGTGGATGAGGGGATTAAGTTTACGAAAAAAGATGGGAAAGGAAAGGACCTCACTCACAGAAAGTCCCTAGAATGTCATAGTCACAGTAAGCATGTGTGTTGTTCATGACATTGCAGCATAGCACCTCTCCTATGTACTCTCTTCTAGTAATACAGCTTCACTGCTAAAGAGCCCAAAGAACATAAGACACATAGCTCAGATCTGGAAGGAGGCGGCATAAAACATTCAGTAATGTTAGGCATTTAAATCTGAACAATATGATATTTTCTCACGTTAATTATTGATACCAATCCCTCCTAAAATACTAAATGTTAGAACCCATTTTGATTCTCTGTTCCCCCATTTCTGCATGTAGGCTAAGCATGACTTTCCCTTGGGCACACCTACAGGACTGCTCCTGAGCATGTCCATCACAGGACTCAGTAAGCAACTATTGAATTCTTCCAAGACAGCGAAATGTGCAATAAATAAGTAGCTGGTGAAAAAAAATTCAACATTTTGATTTGGTTTATCTTTGACACTGATTTTTAAATTACCCAGGAGACCAACATCATATTTCAACACACTAGGTACTGCGAAAGCAGACACTTTAAATGGCATTTATTTCAGTCACCACTGCCAAATTGCACCCTACAGGAAAGTAGAACATATTTAACTTAGGTGTCAACAAACACAGCATTTTAAGGGAGAAGTATGGAAGGGAAGGGGTTATTTAGCTGACTTGCTAAAGGAATTTTAATATTACATAGAGATATTTTGAAAATTTTCTTCTGTTAAGAAAAGGCAAACGTTGAAGAACATCCAAAGATTAAAGCTGATGTTCTGAGAACAATACTTTTATGATTTGATTATTGCACACCCACCACTAACTGCAGTTAATTAGCTGTCTATGGTGAGGACTTCTTGTTCCCATTGACTGTAGCTGCCAAAAATTTGTTCATCCCCCCCTCCCCCTCCATGGATACCTGGGGTCAGTGACAAGCCCATTATTTCATTATGGTTCTCTTAATAATTAAAAATTTCATCATTTTAATCATACCCATGTTTGACTCTTCTGACTATGCCAGTACTGAACCAAGTATTCTCACCACCTCAGTGACGACTGTGTCCCTCCCCATGCCAGTACCATGCTAAGTACTGTCCATCTCAATTAATTCCCAATGAGGTAAACATATTACTATCCTGGATTTACATATGAGGAAAATGTGTTAGAAAATAATAAAAATAAAAACGCTAAGGAGGGGCTAGGTAAACTGTACCAAATTATACAGTCAGTAAACAATGAATACAAGCATCACATTCGACATCTTCTCCCTCAAAGTCTGAAATAATAACTATTTTTCTCTTTTAAAAAAATTAATTGATCCACTTGTTCAAGAAACATGTACAGTACCTGATGTGGGTACTTCTGTCTGCTGAGAATATGTTGATGAATAAAGCTGTTTTGGCCAGTAGCCAGGCAGAATATAGCTTGGCAGGAAATTCAAACAGAGTTATAGAGAAAAAGAAAGCAGAGTCAGGGAGACACCATGTAGCCACTGAAGGGATAAGATGCCAGAACACTACCACTACGCCATGGCCATATGGTAATATATAGATTAGTAAATATGGGTTAATTTAATTATGAGAGCTAGTCAGTAATATGCCTGAGCCATTGGCCAAACAATTATAAATAACATTAAGCCTTAGAATGGATATTTGGGAACTGACAGGCAGGATGAGAAACCTCCAACTACAGTCAGGAGCTCTGGGGGAATAACATATTTCATGGCTCATTAAAATTACAAGGACTTCAAAACAGTTAATTTAAAAACATAAATAGTTGTGTTGATTTAGATAGAAGGCGCTAGGTCAAGGGTAAAGGCACTGGCTACCAAGCCTTACAACCTGAGGTGGTAGTAAATATCTAAGACTCACATACCTGATAAAAAAAAATCTTATATTTTGAATATATAAAAATTCTTATCCAGGCAGTGGTGGTGCACACCTTTAATCCCAACACTCAGAAGGTAGAAGCAGGCAGATCTCTGTGAGTTTGAGGCCACCTGGTCTATGGAAAGAGTTCTAGAACAGCCAAGTCTGCACAGAGAAAAGCTGCCTGGAAAAACCAAAACCAAACCAAACTAAACCAAAACAAAAATTGAACTTGAACATATAAAAATTCTTACAAGTGAATAAGATGACAAATAATTTGAGTTTGTGTGTGTGTGTGTGTGTGTGTGTGTGTGTGTGTGTGTGTGTGTTAGCCAGACACACGCTAGGGCCATATGGGAAGAGAAACTCTTATGAGTCTGTGGGGCGCCATACTGATTGATGACTGACTGATGTGGGTGGTGCAATCCCTGGGCAGGCAGTCTTGGGATGTATAAAAAAGCAAGCTCAGCAAGCTGTGGGAAGCAAGCCAGTAATTCCTCAGTGGTCTCTGCCTCAGTCCCTTCCTTGAGTTCCTGTCTTGGCTTCACCTGATGAAGGACCCTGACCTATAAACCAAATAACCCTCCCCCAAAAGTTGCTTTTGGTCATGGTGTTTTATCATAGTAATAAAAAGCAAACGAAGACACAACTCAGTTTAAAATGGGGCAAAAATATCTCAACAGGCATTGTTGTTCACATCAGAATGCTAATGTATACAAGCCCCTGGTTTTGATCTGCAAAACTCCAGGAAAACACCACATACACACACACACACACACACACACACACACACACACACACACAAGAAAAGATGCTCATCATTCTCATCATCTCTAGCTATAGAAATGTAAATTAAATCTCATTAGGATGTTCATAAGTCAGCACCTGCACAGTACAAAGTGTGTGCACGAAGGAACCCTCCATTTCTACTCTTTTAAATATTACCAAGATTAAAAATTACGATTAAAAAGTTTGTAGCCATGCAATGGCTTATAAACAAATATATGCAGAATTATCTACAGTGGACAAAAGTTGAGACAATCCTAATGTTTTTCAACTTTTGAAGCGATGAGCAAAAAGGCAATATATCCATACGATGAATATATATGTATATATAATAAAACAATATATATATATATATATATAATAAAACAATGAAATCATGACACATGCTGCCACATACAGGAACCACAAAAATATGAAACAAATTGGAAACAAAACACTACACACTGTAAGTTTCTTTTATATGAAATTTCCAGAAAAGCAGCCTAGTTATAGTGGGAGTTATCATGCTTTCTGTAGGTTATCCTTTTGAGCTTCAAAACTGCATAATGGGAATGATTGCACAGCTCTGTAATTTACTGAAAAAAATCACCGAGTTGTGCACTCTAGATGAATGGCAGAGAAGTCATTTTCAATAAACATTTGTGTAAGGAATCTGTAATGCTTCAGCAGTACGGCAATCATACTTTTAAAAGTCAGATTATTTAAAGAAAACCACGTCTTGTTAATTTCAAACAAACACATATCTCTGATTTCCAATAAATATAAATATTTTAAACACTTACTTATTTTTTAAGGTGTGTGTGTGTGTGTGAATACACACATATTGAGTGCATCTGTACCAACTGGTGCTAGGAACTGAACTCATCTTCTCTACCTTAACTGTTGATCAGCTCCTAGAGTGAATACTTTTATTTAAGCCTGTTTTTCCTATAACAATACCTACTGTCTCTATAAAGACATGTGAGGTATTCTCTTTTTAAAGAGCAAACCTCTTTTAATGCTACTTGGTACAAATATTTTTCCTGTTTTCTTTTTTTCACAAATTTAAAATTTTTAGCAATATTTCTTTATGCAGCCAAATGTATACATCTATAGTCTTCATCTTTTGGTGTTATAACAAGTGACAGTCTTGTGAAATACACACTTTGAAACCTTGAGTACTGTTAATTATGCCTCTCTCATTCCAAGCCCAATGTTACTGGGCCCTCCCATTAAAGGAAGAAACAAACAAACAAACAAAAAGCCAAAAACAAACAAAAAAACAAAACCCCAAACAAAAACCCCTCAATTTAAAAGTAGCTCTCTGTTACCCAATCCTCAGGGTCATCTCTAGTACTGCAACAGAACACAAGCTGCAGCGCTCCCCCCAACACACACCTCCAGTGGATCCCACAGACCACCCCTTCCTGACCACTCCTAGCTGTGTCCCAGCCCCCAACTTGGGTGGACATCCCTGCTCAACCACAGGCCATGCCTTCCAGAAGACCAGGCAGATGAACAGACAGACCTTCTCAACTCTCTCTGTTCCCCCAAACCTAATCGTTGGGATCATCTCTAGCACTGCAACAAAATACCAGCAGTAGCCTCTCTTCCTCCCTGTCCACACCTCATGTGGATCCACAGACCTGACTTCCCTTCTCCCACTCATCCTTGCACCCAATCTCCAACACACAGGGAACACCACAGCAGTCTAGCAGGCCAGTAAAACTGGCAACACACAGCCATCAAACTCTCCAAAATTCCAGAGAGGAAAAAAACCAAGGGGGGCACCCATCGAACAAAGACAAAACCAGAAATGAGCACCTAGACCTATAATCACCCCAAACTCAGATGCCTAGATGTCAGCATAAGAATACAATGGATAATAGCCAATGCAATGTCTCCATTAGAGACTAGCTCTCCTACCATAGTAGGCCCTGAATACTCCACTATAGCTGAAGCACAAGAAAAAGACCTTAGAACCAACTATATGAGGAGGATAGAGGTACTTAAAGAGGAAATAAATAAATTAAAAAATGCAGGAAAACAAGGTGCATACCAAAACTCAGGATCTCTGTGCGTTCGAGGTCAGCTTAGTCTACAAAGCTCCACAGAACAACCCTGCTTCAAAAACAAAAAGAAAGAAAGAAATACAGGAAACATAAACAATTTTTAAAAAATGAATAAATCTCTTAAAGAAAGCCAAAGCAACTGTAAGTAAATAAACCCCTTAAGAAAGCCAAGAAAAAACAAACAAACAATCAAGAAACAGTTGAAAGAAATGAATGAAACTGTCGAAGACCTGAAAATGGAAATAGAAGCAATAAAGAAAACATAAACTGAGGGAATTCTGGAAAAGGAACTAGAGCAGCAAACTTCACTAAGAGAATACAAGAGATTGAAGAGAGAATCTCAGGCGTTTAAAACACAATAGAAGTAATGGATACAACAGTCAAAGAAAAACGTTAAATCTTAAAAAAAATTCTGACATAAAACATCCAGAAAATCTGGGATACTATGAAAAGATCAAACCCAAGAATAATAAAAATAGAGGAAGGAGAAGATTCCTAATTCAAAGGCCTAGAAAATATTTTCAACAAAATCATAAAAGAAAATGTTTCTAACCTAAAGAAGGAGATGCCTATAAAGGTAAATGAAGAACATAGAACACCAGATAAACTGGACCAGAAAAAGAGTTCTCTGCCACATGGTAATCAAAACACTAAGCATACCGAACAAAGAATATTAAAAGCTGCAAGGAAAAAGTAAGTAACATATAAAGGCAGACCTATCAGAATTACATCCAACTTCTCAATGGAGACTAAAAAAGCCAGAAGTGCCTTATAGATATGAATACTTTGTTTTGGAATGGATTTGTATTTATTGATACAATTTAAGGTCAATTTTGTGATATGTATATTTCTCCTCTTGTTTAGGTATTGTGTTTATATTATTTATATAAAATATAATATTTATATATTAAAAATGTAATGTATAATTTAATGCAGATTATAGGTAGTTACCTATAATAGTCAAAACTTATTGTTAGGTGATTTAGGATTTCTAGATATATAGAGATGTATTTGAGATGGATAGGAATTCTTCAAACCTTTCAAAGATCTACAGAATATGGCATTCAAAATGGTTTAGGGTTTTTCTTGACAATGAGGCACAACTGCTCTTGGCATCAGAAAGTAAGATGGACATTGAAGAGACTCGTTATGGAGTTTGCTTCCAGTATGGCAAGACTAGCCATTTGGACAAAATACTGCTCTTGTCTGGACATTTGACTTTATGCTGTATAAACTGGACAGGCAGGACCCACAGAAAAGTGACTGCTGATTCAAGATGGACATTGCTACAGAGTTCCTGCTTCATGGAAGAATCTGCCAGACAGTCTGCAGGACACAGAGAAAAGTGACAGACAAACTGCCAATACAAGAAGACAGTTTAAAGTTTCCTGCTTTGCTGAAGAGTCTGCCAGACACACTGTGGCCTGTGAGCTGAAGATGGAAGATTACAAAAGAACTTCAGGTGACTGACAAGGCAAGTTGTCTCTGTCATTTCTAGAGTTTATATTTTATCCTTCTGTGGTCTTTGAGGGAGTTGAAGACAAATAGTTATGGTTATAGTTTTCCTTAGTTAAGCTTAAAGATAAGTTACATATAGGACTTTAGACTCACAAATACAGGCTAGATGATAAAATAGTTTCTTTTAATCTTGCTAAATGTTAATGGACTAAATATTGTTAACTGTGATTCTTACTTGATAACTGTTGTGTTATACATTTTGCTATGTTAAGGTTAAAACCCTTCTTTTTATTTTAGACAGAAAAGAGGAGATGATGGGAGATGTCATTCTGTAAATATGTTCCTCATATTGGTTAATGAATAAAGCACTGTTGGCCAATAGGAAAGGAAGATAGGAGGGACTAGGAGACAAGGAGGAAAGAGGAAGAAGGAGGAGTCAAGATGGAGAGTCTGGAGAGAGCTGGACGCCAGCTGGCTCTCCGAGGGTAAGAGGAGACCATGTGGAAATACATAGATTAGCAGAAATGGGTTAATACTTAAGACAGAGCTAGCCGATAAGAAACAAGTAACTGGCCAACAGCATTATATCAAATACAGAGTCTCTGTGCATTAATTGGAGCTGGCGGGACAAGACTAGCGGCGGGCTGGCAGAAAAAACTTACTCCTTACAGTGCCTGGACGGATGTGCTGCAGACTCTCAGACTATATATATATATCAGCCCAGACTACTATACCCAGCAAAACTTTCAATCACCATAAATGGAGAAAACAAGATAGTCCACAAAAAAGTCAAATTTAAACAATATCTATCTAAAAATATAGCCCCACAGAAGGTTCTAGAAGAAAACTCTAACCAAGGAGGTTAAATACACCCATGAGGACACAGGAAATAATATTATACTAACAAAACCAAAAGAAGAAAAGCACATAAACACACATACAAATACACACACACCACCACCACCAGCGACAAAATAACAGGAATTAACAATCATTGGCTATTGATATCTCACAGTATCAATGATCTCAATTTTCCAATTAAAAGACTCAGACTAACAGAATGGATGCAAAAACAGAATCTATCTTTCTGCTGTACACCTCAACATCAAGGATAGACATTATTTCAGGTTGGAAAAGATATCCCAAGCAAATGAACCTAAGAAGCAAGCTGGTGAAGCTATTTTAATATCTAACAAAATAGATTTCAAACCAGAACTAATAAAAACAAAACAATAAGTAAGGTCACTTCATACTCATCAAAGGAAAAATCCACTAAGATGACATTACAATTATTAATATCTATGCCCCAATTACAAGGGCATCCATTTTCGTAAAGGAAATATTACTACAGCTAAAATAACATACTGGTCCTCACACACTGATAGTGGAAGACTTCAATAGCCACTCTCACCAACAGACAGGTCATCCAAACAAAAACTAAACAGAGAAATACTGAAGTCTACAGATGTTATAAACCAAATGGACCTAACAGGTATTTATAGAACACTTCACCTAAACAGAAAAGAATATACCTTCTTCTCAACATTTTTTTCAAAACTGATCACAAACTTGGACACAAAGCAAGTCTCAAGAGGTACAGGAACACTGAAATAACCCCTGCATCCTATCAGACTACCAAGTGTTAGCGCTGCATAATTCTGGGTAGTGGTGGTGCACACCTTTGATCCCAGCACTCAGGACACAGAGGCAGGTGGATCTCTATGAGTTCAATAGCCTGGTTAACAGAGTGAGTGCCAGAACAGGCTCCAAAGCTACAAAGAGAAAACCCTGTCTCGAAAAACAAACAAATAAACAACAACAAAGAAGCTTATAAACTCATGGAAACTGAACAACTCTCTACTGAATGAAAAACAAGTCAAGACAAAAATAAAGAAATCAAGAACTTTCTAGAATCCAATGAAAATGAATACATAGCATGCCGAAACTTAGGAGACACAATGAAAGTCATGCTAAGAGTAAAGTTCATAGCACTGTTTACATAAAAAAAAAAAAAAGAAAAGAAAAAGAAAATTGGAGAGCTTTCATACTAGCAACATAATAGCACACCTAAAAGCTCTAGAACAAAAAGACGCAAGCTCACCCAAGACAAAGAATCAATGAAACAAAGAATGGTTCTTTGAGAAAAATCAACAAGATAGACAAAACCTTATCCAAACTAACCAAAAGAAGGAGAAAGAACTTCTAAATTTAAATCAGAAACAAAAAGGAGGACATAACATTAGACATCAAGGAAATTCAGAGAATCATAAGCACATACTTTAAAAACATGTACTCTACAAAATTGGATAATTTAAAACAAATGGATAATTTTCTCAATAGGTGCTACTTAACAAAGTTAAATCAAGGTCAGATAAACAATTTAAATAGACCTATTACTGCTAGTAAAGCAGAAGCAGTCATTAAATGCCCTTTCCCTGTAAAAAGCGCAGAATGAGATTGTTTTAGCAGAGTTCAACCAGACTTTTAAAAAAGTGTTAACGCCAATACTCCTCAAACTATTCCACAAAATAGAAACAGAAAGATTCTTTTTATGATGCCATAGTTACTCTGATGCCCAAACCACATAAAGACTCAACAAAGAAAGAGAATTACAGAGCACTCTCCCTTATAGAAGCAAAAATACTCAATAAAATGCTTGCAAACAGGATCCAAGAACACATCAAAAAGACCATTCACCATGATCAGTAGGCTTTATATCAGAGATGTAGGGATCTTCATACAACAGACAAAAATCGGTCAGTGTAATCCACCATATAAACAAACTGAAAGATACGAACCACATGATCATCTCATTGGATACAGAAAAGGCCTTTGACAAAATCAAGCACCCATTCATGATACAAGTCCTAGAGAGATTAGGGATACAGGAGATAAACATTAACATAATTAAGGTAAAGGTTAGCCTATAGCTAACATCAAAATAAACATGGAGAAACTCAAAGCAATTCTACCACAAGACAAAGTTGTTCACTTTCTCTGTATCTATTCAATATAAACTTGAAGTTCTAGCTAGAGCAATAAGGCAACCGAAGGAAATCCAGGGGATACAAACTGAAATGAAAGAAGTCAAAGTATCATTATTTGCAGATGATATGATAGTATACATTGATGATATGATAGCATACATTAAGTGACCCCAAAAATGCCACTAGAGAACTCTGACAGCTGATAAATAAAGTAAGGAATAGGCAGACTTTTCTTTCTTGAGTCTCTAAATGGAAAGAGATTACTATGCACACCAAATCTACTTTGCAGATGTTGCTATACTAGACAATTTCTGGCATAATACTCCAGACATAGTAATTCCAGGGATAAGGAACTGGAAAGAAAAAAGGGTATGAAAATGTGTTTGTTGATGAGGTCAGGACTGAATCCAGGCTTTGCTGGTATGTTTCTATATAGGACATGAGATCACAACATGACTGCTGCTAGCATTTGTGGCTGTTAGAGCAGAACAGTCTAGAATGCAGTCAGTCATTGTCCCACCACCACCTGAGTCTGTTATGTAATACAGAAAAGTCAACTTTATCTAAATTTTACAAAGTTACTACAATGTTAAGTGTTACACTGCTTCAAACAAAATAAACAGCAGTCATTTAAAAATTGGTTTAATGCCACTAATAAACAAACATATATATGTTGTGTAAAACTTACACAACATGTCTTAAGAATAGTTTATAATAACATAGATGATAGTGTGACTTGAAGTTGTGTAGCTGAGGCCTAATCATGTTAGAGTATAATAAGAAGAGGCATCCAAATGCCTGCTAACAGAAAATGATGTTTATTTTACCTTGAGTCCTACCCACACTTTCAAGACCAAGCAGCCAAAATTCAACCTGTGCTCTTATCTGTCCTCTGGTCTTTGAATCTGAACAGCACATTCTGTAACCTATATACGCCCAAATGTCAGTCAAGTATTTGCCAATCTCATCGCTTCATTGAGTTAAATATAAGCTCCCAGAGAACAAACTGTGTGTCCCTATAATATTTAAACAATGCTAGGTCTTCAGATGTTTTCACTGCCTTTATTAGTACCACTTCTTGATCTGCAGAACTAGAAAATCCATTAAATAACATTTCTATGAAACAATAAAACATGGAGCAGAGAGGGCAAACAAACAACAAGAACAAAAAAACTGATGTGGGGCTTTTAAAGCTGATTACCAGGTTGGGGAGATGGCTAGATGGGTAAAATGTTTGCCCCTAAAGCATGAGGGCCTGAGTTTGATCCCAAGCACCCACATAAAGCCAGATGCCTGTGTGTTCATAATCCTAGTGAGAGTCAGTCCAGCCAAATCAACATGTTCTAGTGGGAGATTCTGTCTCAAAAACTAAGGCAGAGAGCAAGAGAGAGAGACAGCTAGCCAACTTTGAGCTCTGACTTCTACTCTCATGTGTCTGTACCTCTGTGTGTGTGTGCGCGCACTCACATTCTTGTACATTTGTGCAGACACAATTTAATTTACAAAGCAGAATGGGTAGTTCTTTAGTCACGGAAATATGGTGATATGGTATGCATATTCTTCGGCAATTACCTGGCTTTACAGACCTCTAAGGCCTATGCATGGATTGTCTCCAGTTCCTTTCTTGCATTAGGTGTGCAGGCTTCACCTGGGGACAGTGGTTTCTAATGTCAGTCCCAAAGAACCCCAAGACTCTACCAGGTGGGATGTCCATCATGGCCATATGACTTGTGGCTGTTCCTGCCCAGGTAGCAAAACAGGTGTTTGGCCTCCAGATAGCGTTAAAAAGATTTCTGCTAATCAAGGACCCTGTTTGCCTATAGTTGAAGGACTATTAGCTAACTCCATAGTGAGTCCCTGCCTTTTAAAGAAGTAAAATGCAAAGCCAGCTTCCCGTCCATTTTTTTCTTCCCTTCTCCTTTAGAGATGGACAGTGGCAGGAATATGAGTAATGGTTTCACCAGTAGTGGCCCTTGATCAAGGAAATGTTCCACCAAATCAGGAGCCATTATTCACAAAGGGTGATTGTGACCTGCTGCTTATCCAAACATGTCAGTAATTCCCAGGAAAAGAGTTAGCCTCGACTACCTCTGTAATTCACTTCTCAGTAATTAGTTCCTCTGCTTCTGCTAGAACTCCCAGCTCACCACTGACCTTGGATAAAAGGCTGCAAACAGTGACATCATTTTAGTACAACAGTACTGGAAAAACAATGCTGCCATCAGACGAAGCTGTGAGCCTCAAGCTTCTCCAACTACAACGCTACGGATTTTCTAAATTCTCCTCATCCCTATCCATGTCTGCATGAAGAGAAAGAGTTAACAATGGTGGCAAGTAAAACCTTTAGATCAATGGCACCTCCACTATAAACCCATGGTTAATGAATTGTTGGGCAATTCGGCTTAAGACTCTGCTCAATGAATGGGTTTTTAAATAGTTCTGTGGTTATGAGGATTAAATGAGATAATGCACATCGGACTCCACCCAGCATGAGACCCAGAGTAGGTTTCATTAAACTCTAAGAAAAACCTTCTAATTAGTATGGTTGATTTTCTTTTAAAGAATGGAGATGACTGGACTGGGGAGATGGCTCAAGGAGTAAAGACGCTTGCTGTGGATTCCTTAACCCACATGGCAGGAGAGAACCTACTACAGTCATGTGGGTGGTGGTGCCTCCCCTGCACACACAAAATAAACAAACGCAATAAAAATAAATTTAAAAGGAGTGGAAGTGTTTATAATCAAATCCCAGTGGTGACATATAAGAAAGCAAAAGCTTCTAAAAATTTAAGGCTTCGATAGCTGTAAATAATGCAAACACACACACACACACACACACACACACACACACACACACACATCAGTGATCAGTGCACAGTCTTGGGGAAAAGCGGGGGCATGATTTGAATCAAGTTCCAACTTTAATGGCCACGCTGCTTGACTTGGATCCTTTGGGCAGTTGGTTAGAAGGTTTTTTTCCTTAGGAATCACACATCGGTTCTATCAAGGAGGGGTAAAAAGAATCTGCCCTTCATTTACCAGTCCAATGACAAGTCGAAGCCCCACCCCTAGAAGCTGTGTGACCCCACGTGTGGCTCGAGGGGACACAACCCACAAGGGGCATAAGAGAGACTAAAATGACCCCGGCTCCCTTTCTTCCAAACGTCAGGTGGTGGTGGGTGGGACAACGGCCAGGGTTTGGTGGCCCCTGACCTTGGCCAGGGTCATTGTGTTTGACACCAGTCCCCTTCTTCGCCGCCTACCCGGCGCTGCGCACTGCCCCTCCCGCCCTCGTGGCCGGTGATTGACACCAGAGTGGGTACATACGGGTCCACAGCGCAGCAGGGCTGGCGTAGGGAAACATGGCTTTTCCTCTCCCGGCCTTCCGCCCGCATCCAGCCCGCCCTGGCACGGCCCGGGGGACACTCCCGACCCCGCCTGGCTCCTCTGCCTGTTTCCACGGGTTTTCATTTCCCTGGCCTGGGAGACTCCTTTCGTTGCTTTTTCTCTACCCCGAGAAAACCTGGAGTTTGCCAAGAGGAAACTCCTGCGAGGGGGATGGACACCCGCCCTGGCTGCTGCTGGCAAGAGGTGGAAACCATTCCAGCCAGGAGTTGATGGAGAGGGCAGGACACGTCCCTAGAGGGAAAGTAACACTCGAAGCGCAGTGCGGGGCCAGCGAAGTCTGCAACAGGCATCTGCAAAAGGAGCGGGCAGCAGTGGTGCCCAGTGCCTGAGTTACTACGCAGCGCATCGCTGTGTCCATCGCAGCGCCGGGGGCTTGCTCCGAGCACACTCGAGGGCCTGCGAGCAATTTTTTTCAGCAGGACTTACCTTTCTCTTCGGCATAGTGACTACGTTGGTGCCGCAAAAAAAGTAAAGCAACGGGCTGGGCCGCTTGGCACGCCACTGGATGCTGCCTAGCTGCTGCAGCTGCTCCCGCAATGGGCTCGGCTAGCCCGGCCTCTCCGACCTGCACCTCCGCTTCCTCCCCCGGTGCTTCACTCGCTCGCATCCCGGTCCCCCAATGGCGAGCCCCGCCAGCCGGCCGCGAGGCCCCATTGGCTGAGGGAACGTTCTAAATTCCACGAGGGCACGCCCACCCCTGCTCACCCGGTACGCGCAGTTGTAGTTTTTACTTCACTGGAAAAAAAATATATTGCCTGGCGACTGAGCATGCCCAGTTCAACCAGTAGCCTTTAGGCCACTATCCTGGAGTTTCATTGTTTCACGAGCCTTCTGTGGATTAGAGCAGTGTGCACCTTCATAAAAAAGAAGAGTTAAGTATTGACCTGTTAACTTTATAATGTAAATAGGAACACGGGCACCCTGTACACTTGTTATACACAAAAGCTTGTAACGGGTGTTCACGGTGTAGATCTGTACAGGGTAGGAAGGTCTTCTACTCAGGAAGTCTTACAGTTTCTAAGGCTCTCAGTCCTATCTCTAGCAAATACAAAAATGTCTTGATCTAATTGTGTTTTATTTTATTATTTATTATTTTAATCTGTGATTACAAGTTACATACAAATTCAGCCAATTAGCTCTGTGTGAAAATGGATATAGTGTGTTGTGGGAATTAGAAACTGAGAAAGGTAGGAACAAATTTATATTTTATGTACATTTAAACAACATATGCCAAGTTACCTTTCATGTATAATGTAATGTTTCTCAAAGTTCTACAGAGAATTGCAAAATGTATGTCTGAACTTATAAAACCTGTTTTATCCTGGTGAAAGACCTGGGTGGTGGGATTAGGGGAGAATTTTAGGTCAACAACCTTTATAAACATAAAGACTCGGATAGAATTTTAGCAAATCAAATTCAACAACATTAAGAAGATAATACATAACCAGGGAAGTTGGCCCTGGGAACACAGAATTTGCTCAACGTCTGAAAATCAATCAGTGTAATGAGCACATTACTTTAATAAATAAGGAATGTGATCATCTTAACAGCTGCAGGAAAAATGCTAGTGAATAGGTGAGCAAGTCATGATAAAGTTGTACAATGGAATATTATCTGCTATAAAGGAAATGAGCTATCCCTGCTCAGATAAGTAGCAAAAGCAAAATGCAAAGTGAAAGTCAATATAAGACACTACAATGAGTAATTTCATTTATATAAAATTACAGGAAAAGCAAACTAAGCAAAGTTAACCTCAGAATCATTCACAAAGCACAAGTCTCACCATAGGAAACTGCATGGAAGCTTTATACTACATAGGGTGAAATTTACCTTGCTCCTACAGAGGCTGCGTGGAAGTATGAAACAAAGTTATCAGACAATTTATTTTAGTGCGGACTTCACCTTTTCTTTGTTAATTTTCATAATGAATGAGTTGAAATCCTTGCAAACTCGAGAAGTAATGAATGACTTCCTTTTTTGGTGTATCTTGATCTTTTTCTGTCACTACTTGGCATGCTTTCAAGGTCCTGCTGCTTTTATTTTCTTAGTGCTCATAGTTTCCCATCTTCAGTCAGAGAGAGTCTTCCTTTGGACATGGTCCCAGTTGTCTGTGACAGATGCCTTACTCTCAGAAACTCAGTGCATGACATTGAAAAGAACTAAGGTAAGATCGATTCATTGCTTTAAAGCTGCAGGAAACATAGAGGTTTGCAATTTTACCACTAAACAAATATTTATAAATGAATACGTCTTGGAAGAGAGTTAAATTGCCAAGTGCTTGGTGGTTGAAGAAGAAGGAAAAAAAAAAAATGCCAGGGAAAATATTTTTAGTAAGATGTGTGGGGAAGATGCTGGGTAGTGTAAGAATGTAATCTGAGTTGAAGTGTGCTTTTGTTTTGGGCAAGTGTTTTGCCACTGAGCTACATTCCCAGCCCTGTTGTTTTTCCTTATGGAGATTTAAGGGTGACAGTGTTAGGGATAAGGTGACTTCCCAAACTCTCTTGTAATGAAAAGTGATTCATAAAGTTGGTTTCTTTCACGGATATTTTTCAAGACCACATACTTAGGTAAGAGTAGCAAACAAAATTACGGTCACTATTTAACGAACACAATAAAACAGTGGTGAAGAAATGAAAGCTTGCTGGCTGGATAAAGAAAGCTCACTGTGGCCCTGGAGGGATGGCTCAGCAAGCAGTTAAGAGTGCTGGCTGCTCTTACAGAGGACCCAGGTCTGATTCCCAGCACCCACTCCAGGTGCCCTTCTCTGACTTCAAGGGCATCAGGGATACACACCAGCAGGCAAAATATTCACAAGTAACACAAAAGGAATAAATAATTTTTTAAAATGATGATTATGAAAAAGCTTGAGTGTTTGAGCCTCTCAGTGCATTTACAAAAACTGGAAACAACTTCAGTTGAAAACAGCAGTGGGTGGCACCTGCCTAAGCAGTGCACTGGAACAGTGTACCCTCCCCACTGGCACACCTTAGTCTTTTATACCCTTCAAGACCAGGGGAATCAGTGCTGAGGGCAGGAGGAAGAGGCAAAAGAATGAGCTGACAGGCAGCTAGAATTTCAGGTTAAGAGCTAAAGAGTCCTGAACTTGCCAAGTGTGGGATGGCAGAGGAGATCAAGCTGAGAGGAGACAAGCTCACCTCTATGGCTGGGTGTATTCCAGAGAGCATTTTCAATGCTTTCCCGAATGACCAACCTCTAAGACAGTGAAAGCTTCTCAACAGGATTCAGGTACTTCATGAACTCAGACAGAGGACAGATGAATCAAGGGAGTACCTGTCTGGAGAAGACAGAAGGGAAAATTGGGAAACAAACTTCAACCTCCCCCCTTTCTTTTTCAAATTTGTTGAAATAGTAAATTTCCTGACCTCAGCCTTTCTAACGGCAAAACCACTTATAGCGTCATGGCTGTCATCAAGGAACAGGGGAGAGAAAGAAACACAGAGAGGATGAAAATAAAATGCATTACTCCTGGTAGACTTAAGTGATGCTTTATAAGATGATTATTTCCATTGGGAGATGCAGCTTTGAACAATCATATTAAGTGAATTAAGCCTCTCTCAGAAAGATAAATATCATGTGTTTTCACTCCTATGTTTTGGCTCCTAGTTTTCATACAGATATGTAGAATCCAATGTGTATATATGACATGACAGTAAAAGAGAAACTGTCTAGAGAAGCAGAGAGGACCAGTGGGATGGAGGAGTGAGAAATGGGCAGGTGAGGAGCATGAAGAGGATGTGCTCAGTGGACTTATATTCTTGTATGGAAATGTCTTTATGTAACAGTACCATGTATCAGTAGACACAATAGAATTTTAAGTAATTTAAAATAAAATAAGATTAGTTCCATTTCCCATATATTTGCACACAAAGACACACATGCTGTGTGTGTGTGTGTGTGTGTGTGTGTGTGTGTGTGTGTGTCTATGTACACTGGGTGTATGTGTGTGCTGTAAGATAAAATGTATTTCTATTATTGGTAACGAATATTTAACAGTAATGCACACTTCTAATGAAGTTTGTGGGGCTTCAGTAATTTGTCTCTGGAAGAAATTTGCTCAATCTTCAAGTCGCAGAAGGAAACTTTTAAAGGAAGTTTGAAAGGAAAAGATTATTTTGCAAATCCCTCCCAACCTCTTATTCCACACCCATCCCTCCCCACCTTTCCCTCCCTGATATAAGGCAGGCTCAGGCAGTTTCCCTTCAGTTTTTGCTGGAGAAGCCAGTTCTGCAGTTTGTAGTATTGTTGCTTCTAATACAATTCCAGATCATATCAAGGGTCTTTAGTTAATAGGTCCATGAATGCAGAGGTGAATTCGAGTGTAACAACAACAAAAACATTAAAAAACAAGCAGAAGATGAGAAAGGAGCACTCTAAGAGGATAATGAGGAAGCAATAACAAGAAGACAAGTATCATGTGTTCTTTTTTTTTTTAATAGAAGAACCCATACATAAATACGTATGTGACATGACACGTAAGAATATTGTGTCTTACAGGCAAAGTGTCTAATTTTCTGACATGTTAACTTTGGGAGGGACTAAAGCAACTGAGGTATTTCTAAGAACCACTGACCCTAAATCAAATGAGTAGCTTACAAACGGTACAGATTCCTCAACTCCAACTCCAACACAGGCTTATAACTGGAGTATGTGTTTCAAATAAGTTTTCTATAATCTAGCTCTAGACTAGGTCTGGGCTCTCAAAACATATGTACCAAATGCTGGGATAGTTGTTCTTCATTCTAGGACCATGATACAGCATTTATGAATATTTCTTTATGAAACTGTGTCTTGTCTGGTATACACTAAGTCCTCTCTATAACATTGTATCTGTTTGGTATACTCTAAGTCCTCTCTATGACACTGTATCTGTCTGGTATACACTAAGTAAACTCTATGACTTCTTTCTGGAATACACTAAGTTATCTCTATGAAATGGTGTCTCTTCTGGTATTCACTAAGTCATCTCTAGATAAGTTCTTGGAACTAATACAGCATGGGCATTCTGAGGATAGCTGTTCTTAGGGATGGTTTATGATATCATAAGTAGTAAAGGAATGCACATCAAATTCTCTTGACTTCAGTATTTCTGCAAAGTGGGAACACAATCCTGTAAGTGAAGTTCTCCATGCAGATTTCACCTTGTGTTCCATTTTCCAGCTTGCCTTGGTACTGATATTTTCCCACTCTTCCTCTTCCTTAGCTTTGAGATACCTGAAGAGGAATTAATCCTGTACACACCCAGATTAAAGCACCTCTATCTTCTCATGAACCATTCAAGGTGTCTCAGACCCCATATCCTCAAAGCCAAAATTCCTGCAAGTCATACCTTTTCATAGTGTTACTATGTTAACAATTTTACAAACACCTGTAGCTATTAGCAGCAAGAGAGACCAGGTTTCTCTGTAACCCTCTGACTGGAAACTTTCCTCCAACTTCCGTCCAGTTTAATCCATGTACAGATAACTTGCCTCAAGTGTATTTACTTTTCCTTGGTTATGATGGTGCTTGAACTTATAGGAATGTGATTAATTCACTCTTTGTAGCTCCAAAATGACTATGTGAATATAAATTAGACACACTTGGTAGCTAGGTTCAGGACTATAATCCTTTAGTCATCTCCTTCTACATGTCCCACACAAAGGGGCAGTTGGTTTAAAAAGGAGAAACTGAGCTGAGGGAAGCCCCCAAGGCTTGTGATGAGGACATAGCCAAGTAAAGATGACTCCTATCCCCTTAGGGGAAAGAGTACAAGGTACCAAAGACCAGGTGAGAGTTGCTGCCAAACCCTCTGGCAGAGTTACACATTCTTGGAGGCTGCTGTCATTGCCAGCCCACTCTCAAATGGGACCACACCCTGTCCAATAAGTTGGTAGGTCTTACCATTTCAGGTAGTGACTGCATTTCTTCAAATACCAGAATCCCCAGGAGTTGACAAGAGCCATTCAACAGCCCATCCCTGGCCTTGCCCAGAGTAGACTTGCCTTTCAAACCAAAACCCACCATTTCCCTTTTCTTAATATAAGCAAAGAAGCCTAAATTAAAGTTAAAAAAATGAATGAAAGCTGAAGCTTAAGGACATGGGAATTAAAGAAATTATTCACTAAGTATCATAAAGTGTCTGGAGATGATGTTCAAGCTAGCTTGGTTAGTACCTTTTCTAACTGTGAAGCACTAGGTAAGAATTCAGCCAGACACCAACATGAGTTCGCAACTTAAGAGTGAATTTTGAAAAGGGATTTTATAGTCTGCTTTATCTCAATAATTTACCTCTTTACAACACAAGAACCATTTTGCAACTTTAGCAAATGCTTATCAAAAGTCTTATGAGCTGCAGTCACAGTTGTGAATTCAAGTCCCAACTTACTGAACTAAGACCACATTAGTTGTTAACATCTTGGAACCTAAGTGGACCTTACAGCAATGCTAAAACAGAGGCAGCTCTTAGGGGCTAAGCTAAGCTTCCAAGTAACAGTGAAGACCATGTGTTTGGCACTATCTTAATAATTGGTTCAGTTTCAGGGACAAAAATAAATTGCTAAGGTATATTGAGCTATGTGTGGGCAAAGATGTTAAAAGCCAACTGAAATTATTTTGTTGCAATTGAGATGGACCAAAGTTGGACTAAAGGAATAGCTTTCTCAAAGAGAGGTAGATGTTTGAACAGCATGTATTACACACACACACACACACACACACACACACACACACACACACACACCAGGGTAAAAATTCTTACTATAAACTGTGTTTTAAAAAGACATTCTTCAGGGTCAGAGTCTTTCCTTGGGTAAAAACTCTGTCTTTTATAAGCAAGTTTGAACTTGTGATAGGCTTAAAGGCCTTCCTGCATTCGGGCAGCTGTGCCCGTCCTGTCCCATATATGAGCTGGTGTTGTTCATATAGGATTGGAGGAAGTTGTAGAAGTTCTGGAGAGACCAGGGCAAGAGTTGGGCTGGGCATTCTCCATGGTGCTTTTAAAACCATTTATTTTGCAAAATGAAGAAAATTGTTTATCACAAGGGAGTACCACTGTAAACCTTTTTTTTTTTTTTCTAACAGAATTTAGATTTGGAAACAGTTCTAGCCAAAACAAAACAAAGACTTTTGTTCCCTAGCTCTACTGCAAATACAGGTTGCTAAGTGACAAGGCTTGTAGTAATGCAATGCATGCAAAAAGCCACAGGGCCTTAGTGTAAACACCACCTGCCATTAGGGTTAGGGTTTAACCTTAGTTCTGTAGCATCCATTCTGCAAGCATAGCAGGCCTATTACACACCAGAAATAGTGTCTTCTTGATTGAGATAGTGTTTTGATTTGTAGAGTGTTTTGATGCAGAAGAGGTGTGGCTTCCTTTGATGACCAGATCTGAGGAGTGACTTTGGGAGCCTTTCCAGCTACTTTGAACCTGTTTCTGTAGTTTTGCTTCCTTCTAACCTAGAATCTGCTTCTTTAGTTCTTTCAACTATTTTACAAACCACTAAACATCGAGTCTCTCTACCCTTACTTTGGGTAGAGTGTGTCTTTGCAGAGAAATCACAGCTTATAGAATTTCTTATTGATTATTCAGTTATATGAGTTGTATTCCCTCCCACTGAAGCTGTGACTGGGGGAGAGGATGCAGAGAGATCCACTATACTTGTGTGCCTCTGAGTGTATGTGGTAAACAGAGCTTTTAGAATCACCCACTTGATTAGGGTTTCTGTTGCTTTTATAAAACACCGTGACCAAAAGCAATGGGGAGGAAATAGACCTTTGGGGGAGGGAAGGGTTTATTTCATTTTACAGCTTGCAGTCCATCATCCAAGAAAGTCAAGACAGGAGGAACTCCAGGGAAGAAACAACACAGAGGCCATAGAGGAGTTCTGCTTACTGGCTTGCTTCCCAAGGCTTGCTCAACTATCTTTCTTATATACCCCAACACTACCTGCTGGGGGTGGCACTACCCACAGTGGGGTGGGCCCTCATACATCTATCACAAATTAAGAGAATGTTCCATGGCCAAACTGATTTGGACATTTTCTCAAGTGAGGTTCCCTCTTCCGAAATGACTCTAGCTTGTGTCAAATTGACATAAAACTTGGTAGCACCATACTCCATTGGGCACAGCTAAGAAAATAAATATCTTATTTAAGCTTCTGGAACTTTAGAAATTTTGTTGCTTCTGAATTATACCTTACCCTGAAATGACATAGAACTTATAACCTAAGAATGGAGTATATCTTTAATAGTAAACTGTAAAGTACATTGCTTTCGTTTAACGGCTCTTCAGAGGGAATCAGAAAACTATTACTGAGGACTAGACACACAGAGCTCCACATGTCCTAGTGTTGACACATTTGGTAAAACTTTTGGTCTGCAACAAATTAGAAAATCAAAATGGCACAACTGACTTTAGGGCGAGGTTGAGATAAGGTATTAATTGTTTATCGGTTGCTACAAGTTGCACTTGCTAAGAGAAGGATGAGTTTGTAAGGATAAGTGAAAGAGTCTACAAACTCAGAGACTTCATAATGTTGGAAAAGGGAACTGCCTCTCACCCCAAGTGATGAACAATAACATTATTGCTTGAGCTACAAAAGCTGATAAAACTCATCAAAAATCAGATCAGTGATAACATGGGCTGTTGTGTCCTGTTATGCCATGCAGTTGAATCAGTGACTCAAAATGACTTAAAATGGTTCAGGAAAGTACCGTTGCTAATAAAAGGGAAGAATTTAAGTGGGAGGAATATAACAGTCTAAAGACAGATCCTGGGGCAAAAGAATAAAAAAAAATATATCTAGAAAGTAATCGATATGGAGCCAAGGAAGCATAAGTTTGTAAGGACAATTTCATCATTAGAAGATTCCAATTTTGACTACATGTGACCATGGTTCTCTGAGACTTGAAGTAACACGAAGCATCTCAACATGTATAGGCAGGAAATAGGTTGGGAAAGTTGTTCAACGTTTAAGGCAGGCATATTCTCAATTCTCAATGACTATCTTAGGCAAGGGCAGAGTAAAACTTGCTGAAGGGAGAATCCTAGAATCCTGGAGGTCAGTGGACAATGAACCCTTCCTAGGAGCTCATGTGGAATATCCAAGAATCATTTCTTAACTCCAAAGTAGACATTCTATAACTCCTAGACAGCCAGATATTGGACTGTGAGTCAATGGGAGATGGTATGTGATAGGCCTGTTGTAGAAGCTTTCTTCACATTATGCTACGTGTGGGACTTGTGAGTTCTCTTTCTCAGTAAGAGGAGTCTGTGGAAATACTTTATGTACTAGAAGAAAAGAGAAAAACATATTTGTACCCAGAGAAGAAGGCTGGTAATCATGATTAGCATTCACCAAATAGTCCTGCCTTATGCTTCCATGAAAGAAATCTCCAGAGTATTTTCATCTTGCAAAATGGAAACCTGAGGCACCAAAAAACTCCTGAATCCAGCCCACTTCCCTTGTAATCAACATTCTGTCCACTTGGTAACCACCAGTTTCCTACCACCAGATTTCTCTACAAATTATACGGCTCTAGGTCACCTATATAAATGGAACCATATAGTGTTTATTTGTCCTTTTTCCCCCGTCTTGTTTTACTTAGCACAACATCCCTGTCCATGTTTTCCTGCATCATGGGATTTACTTCTTATTTGAGGTTGAATAATATTATGTTATATAAATATGTCATGTATTATTTATCCATTCATCCAGCAATAGTCTTTTGGGGTGTTTCTAGTTCTTCACTATTATAAACAATACTGCTCGATTGACATGATCCCTGAGATCCAGCATACAATTACTGTATATTTTAGTTTCTTCCCTGTTGCTGTGACAAAATATCATGACCAAAGGCAACTTATGCAAGAAAGGACTTATTTTTGCCTGTGGTTCCAGAGTGATGAAGTCCACTATGGCAGGGAAGCCTGGCAAGTGGCAGGAGCAGGC
This sequence comes from Phodopus roborovskii, assembly GCF_943737965.1. NCBI lineage: Eukaryota > Metazoa > Chordata > Mammalia > Rodentia > Cricetidae > Phodopus > Phodopus roborovskii. The sequence goes on along the minus strand of NW_026125295.1, from coordinate 36,315,798 downwards.
AGATGAGAGCTCATATCTTCAATTACAAGCACAAAGCAGAGAGAACGAACTGGGAGTGGGCTGAGGCTAGGAACTCTTACAGCCCACCCTAGTGACATATTTCCTTTAGCAAGACTGTAGTTTTTCCAAAACCTCTTCAACTGTGGACCAAGAATTCAAGTGCCAGAGCCTATGGGGGACCTTGCTCATTCAAACTACTATACTTCCTATTGCCTGCTACCATATTCAAGGAAGCACATACTAAGGTGAGCACTATCCAGTCTAAGTTCCTGTATGATTGAAATGGCACAGATCCCTTCTTACACAAGAGGTACATGTAGGATGAGTGAAAAATAAGGCTTTGTTACTTTAAGTCATTGGGATTTTTGGGGGAGGGGTCCTATTTTATTTTCACTGAAAATTAATGTTTTCATTTTTAAAAATAAAACTTGGTTCTTCTAATGTTTGGAAAAGAAATTTAGCATGCTAGAGGCTCCCTTGTGGGAAAGGCTGATAAATGTGAGCTCTGTTACATATTCCCTGTGTATCTATCCTGCCCAGTTATACCTTTCTTGAGGCCATGTTTGTGGCCATGTCCATGTCCATGGCTTCTCCTTCATTAACTGGTGTAAGCCTGGGGAGATCCCAAGTCATGTCTCATCCCCCCTCCATTCGTCTTGCTGTCTGTATTTTAGTGTGTTGACTTCATTGCACCCTGTATATCTGAGAGGATTGCATTTGGCTGAAAGCATCAAACCTTCAGATAATTGGGACAAAGAAAAGGGGAGCTGAATTTCTTCCTAGCACTGAAACAGTTGACATCCTGGTTCCTCCACTCATGGGGACAGTCTGTTTTCCATTCCCCTTCCACGCTCATCAACATTGCCTTCTGTATCCTGGGCTGAGTGCTAGAACCATCTTCATCTTACATATGTGCATTTGGGACAAATGCCTTTTATGGAAACTCCCAGAAGCTGCACCTATTTCTACTTCCATTCCATCAAATTCATCAAAGGAAACTTAAAAAAATGGAGTTTCTACTGTTGAAGAAGAGGAAATTGATGCTCCAGTGCTAGTAACTATGGTTGCCAGAACAATTATCTCCAATGCTGGGCATCCTAAGTTCCAGGACATTCATGTGGAAAGCAAGGGCTATGCAGTTATGGTTAAGGTAAGGATTTGAGATGGGGAATTATCCTGCATTATGTAAGTGAGTTCAACTAATAGGATAAGTTCTTAGAGGCTGCTGCACACTATTAAACCTCAGGGTGGAGGCCACCCTTGGCCATTGAATTTCTGAGTGTCATAAGTGTAATACATTGAATGCATGGTCGGATTTTCCTCTATGACTGGAGTTTGATAGTGGTCACTGCCAAATCCATACCAAAAATAAAAATATAAATAAAAATAAAAAAATTTTAGAGGCTATGGATGTAGGTCAAGAATAGCATATTTGCCTAACAAGCCCAAGGCTATTCAGTGGTTCTCAACCTTCCTAATTGCTGAGACCGCTCATATTGTGATGACACCCAACTATAAAATTATTTCCTTACTACCTCACAACTGTAATTTCTACTGTTATGAATTATAATGTGAATATCTGATGATATGCAGGATATCTAATATGCCAATACCTGAAGGGGTCATGACACACAGGTTGAGAACTGGATAGAGTCTAGATTCTATCATTGGGGGGAGGAGAAAGAGAGGGTGGGGAGAGTGAGAGAGAGTGAGAGTGAGAGCTAGAGCAAGAAAGAGAGAGAGGGGGAGTTACCTGTGAGCAGAAAGGAGCTAATAACATCCAGGGGAGGACCTGAAAAAACTCTAGTGAGAACTCAACCCACTGGGGCAGAAAGGAGACCATGAGTCTAGGAATGTGGGTGACCTTTAGAAACCAAAAGAGGCAAGGAAACAGATTTCTCTGGAATCTCCAGAAAGCATCAATATAATCAGTAGCTTTATTTTATCATAAGTAGAACCATACTGAACTTCTGACCAGAAGACAATTCCCTTTTGTGGTTGTAAGCCCCTACTCCTAAGGTAATTTATTATCGAAGTTAATAAGCCAGCCATTTCAGCCAATGTGCCATATTTATTTCTGCACATTTTTCTATTCTTATGTTACATACTAATACCCTAACCAAGGTGAAACTCTTCAAATCCCATTCATCCATTGTAACCTAAAGATGGATGGCAAATGCATTTTCTGAAGTCATGCAATTTTTTTTCATGATGGAAGCAGGGTTGAGCCCCAATTTGTTTTGGCTGAAACCTATAATAGTCTTTAGCATTTTGTTCAGCCCTCAGCGAGGGTAACATGTACACTGTAAGTGTACAACGGGCACTTACCATAGAGGTTAGTGGCTGCTTTCACACTCTGTGCTTGTGGGATCTGCTTCTGCCTGCATGCTTCTGTGCTGGTGTATTATCTACAGCCTATAGCACAGCAGAAGGCTGGGAAGAAAATTGCTGGTTCAGCACTTTTTCCAGACCCCCTTCACCCATCAAGTAATCCTGTGTTGTCTGAGACCACTGAATTGTACCATGATTAAGTATGATTCACAATGGTGTCCCGAAGGGGTTGCAAGTTCCCATGATGTGATATGAAATATCAAAGAGAAATTATATATAGAACAGCTTTGTCATCACCTGCATATGATAGCATTCTGAGGAGACAGTGTGGTAGCTCTCAGTCAAACGCAGTTTGTTAGATTGACCTTTAAGATTAATGGAATGCAGTTTAAGGAAAATGCAAAGTCTAGTTGTATTACTGATTATTAGAGTTGCTATGGTATGGCTGCCACTGACATTGTACTTCTTTTAATTAGCAAATGCTTTAAAATGTAATGAGCCAACTTTGCCTTTATTCAGCAAATTCAGTAGACAACTCCTACATGACAATTTTGATAGACAATGAAGAGATATTGTGAGTAAAACAATTGAGTTAAATCTTTCTGTAGTATAGCTGGGTGCTATGCTCTCCAGAACTTAAAAGGCAGGGTCAGGAGCATTGCAGATTCAAGACCAGCCAGGGCTGCATCACGAGACCCTGTCTGAGAAGGAAGGGATGAATGAATAAACGGCACAAATAAATATTAAATTCCAGTGGGGATGAGTGCTGCTGAAGGGAGGTTATGTTCATATCAGCTTATTGAAGGCAAATTTAATTAAGCAAAAGTCTGAAGAAAGTGCTTTAAAGTAAGCAGGGAAATCATAGAAGCATTGAAGCAGAATAGCATGTACAGCATCCCTATGGCTCATCACCATTCTGTGTAAGGGAGATCTGTGCATCTGAGCTGAAAAGAGGGCTGGAAGATGTTCCAGGTGATGACACTGACATAAAGACCAGGTTGAGGATGGTTTAACAGTGTGACTTTTGTTTTATTTTAAGAATGGGTCAAAGCACTAAAGGAGGGGAAGTGATTGGCTGGGTTTGGTCTGGGAAATCCTGGACAGGGTTGCCAGCAAGTTAGTGGTACAAGAAAGTATGGAGGACTATGAGATGATCATTTTAGGAAAACACACAATTAAGATGGCTGCAAACCATCAATTCTTGGTTTTTGCCCTGATGTCACCAACAGGGTAAAAACTACCCAAGCAAGCAACAACAAACTTAGCTACTAAGAGTATTTTGTTGTCATCCAGTGCTCTCTTGATCATAATTGATATCACTCCTTAGTATTTAACTCTTTTCCCTCAAGTCCTGGGGACTGAATTCAGGGACTCATACATGCTAGACACATGTGTGAAATCGTCCTACAAGGTTGGACTTGGGTATGGCTGCTATGGGGCTCTGAGGGTTTAATTTTGATCCTCATACTTTTGAATGATTCCTGCCTTACATTTTCAATTACTGTGTTACAACTCCACGACTAAAGCAACTTGTGGAAGAAAAGATTTATTTCATCTTACAACTCTCAGGTTATACTCCATCACTGAGGGAAGTCAGGGTAGGAACTCAAGCAGGGCTGTAACCTAGAGGCGGGAACTGAAGTGGAGGCCATGGAGGGGTGCTGCTGACTGTCTTGTTCCTCTTGACTTTCTCAACCTGTGCATTCTCTCTCTCTCTCTCTCCTCTTTTGCCTTTTGCTCTCTCCCTTTCTTTTTTTATTAAAAAAATTATTTTTCATTTTACATAACAACCCAAGTTCCCCATCCTCCCATCCTTCACCTTCTCAAGCTTGCCCCTTCTCCCCTCCTCACCCCCTATCCACTCCTGCAGGGGGTAAGGCCTTCCAGCCAGGTGGGGAACCCAGGAAAAACACTAGAACCTTATGATTCATTTGTTTATTTTGAGGGGTCTATTCATGTGTTTAACTGCACACACCTAGTAAAAGGGTCTTAGACATAATTACTTTTAGTATTATTGGCCCTTTACAATGCCCATATCCAATCTATAGATAAATTTATTTTGCATAAGTAATTCCAATGAGACATTAAGATTATATACAGAATTAAGGTTGTTAAATTGCTATCTTCAGATACCAATTGTACCTGGATGTGATAGAACACACCTGTGATCCCAACACTCTGGTGGCTGAGGCAGGAGGATAGTTAGTTCCATGCCAACTTGTCTATGTAATAAGATACTTTCTCAAAAAAAGAAAAAATATATTAATGGTAATGACTAAGGTTCAGAAATATAAAGTAGATAATAAATGCTAAAAGATAACTAAAATTGTATATTGCAAATATTTACTCAACCCAAAGGAAGGTCTTTGTGAATAAATTGAGAAAACAAAGACATTGTATATAAAAAACAAAATAACAAGTGTAAATCTTATGTTACCAATACTTAAAAGTGCCAATGGTTTAGGTTTTCCATTTAAAGGATAGAGATTGACAGGTCTATTTTGTTCAGTTTTCATTTAATTACATACTGCTTGCATGAATCTCTTTAGATCCAACAGCACCAAGAATTCTAAAGTAAAAGGATGAAAAAGAGATACCTCAAGTATCATTCAGGTTGATGACTGCTCTATTCACAACAAGTAAGAGATAAAATCGACTTAGATGTCCATCCACAGACGAATGGGTCAAAATGTAGCACATGAAGTTGTATTCAGTCATAAAGTAAAACATAAATAAATAAAATAAACTTTAAAAAATAAGAAAAATCATGACATTTGTAGGAAAATGTCTTGAAATTAGAAATTATTATGTTAAGTAAAATAAGCTATACTCTGGAAAACAAATAGCTTCTCCAATTCATGCTCTCAATTTTACTGTGTGCGAGTGTGTTCACGTGCGCGCGCGCGCGCGCGTGCGCGTGTGTGTGTGTGTGTGTGTGGGGGGGGTGCGTGTGCACATACATGCATGCATGACCAAACTAAAAAGAAGAGAACGGAGACCACCATAGAGTGAAAAAGATCTTAAGAAAGGGAACAGAGAAAAATGAAAGTGATGTGAGAGCAGAAGGAAGAACCATTTGGAAAGGAAGGGGAGAGGTAGAATGATGTAGGGAGCTAAGGAAAGGCAATGGGAGTAGAATGAATAAAAACAAATCCTAATGACATATGTGTATGGAAATCCTATAGTGAAATTTATTACTTTGTATGTTAAGGCTAAAAAGGAGAGATGGAGAGAGAGAGAGAGAGAGAGAGAGAGAGAAAGAGAGAGAGAGAGAGAGAGAGGTGGTCTCTAAATCAAAAACTGCTAGTATAGGCAAAACCAAGAATTTTCTAATGTTCAAAGGTCAATCTACAAGGAAATTACAACAAATTAATACACACACACACACACACACACACACATATATATACAGAGGCACAGTATATTTGAAGCAAAAGCTGACAAAATTCAACAACAATAACAGCAAAAAAAAAAAAAAAAAAAAAAAAAAGAGCACTAAAGTCTGTATAGTCAGTACACAAATGCTAGCAGGAAAGTGAACTCGAAAAAAATCAAAAAAACACTATCTATAAACCAGACACCACAGAGAGCTGTAGAACACCCCTTCCAACAATAACAGTGTAAATAGTCTTCTCAAGCACTTGGTGAATGTTCATAAGAATAGACCATATGTTAAACCATAAAACAAGTATAACTTTTAAAGGATTGAAACCATACAAAGTGTGTCCTTTTGACCACAATGAAATGAAACTGAAAATCAGAAACAGAAGGAAATTTAGAAAATTTACACATTGCAGAAATTAAGCAACATAGATCTAAAGAAACAATGGGTCAAGAAAAAGCCAAAAAGGAAATTAAAAAATGTTTTAGGGTGAATAAAGATGAGCACACAATATGCTAAACATATATGGTAGCCAATGAAAGGAACAATCAGAGGGCAACTTACACTACATTTTAAAGAAGAAATTGCTCCAATAATTAACCAAAATTTCCACTTCAGAAACAAGACAAATTAAGAGAAAACTGAATCCAAACCAAACAAATAAATGATGCTATAACTGTGATTTAGTTATAAAATATATAATAAAATGCAGAAAAGAAGAATAATTCAGAAAATCAATAAAGCAAAACGTTGGTTTTCTGAAGATAGCAATAACATTTACAAAATGTTAGATGAGCTATAATAGAGAGAAGATTTAAATTAGTACATTTAGGAAAGAATTATGTGTATGTTGTATGTGTGTGTTAGTATCAGCGTGTTAGTATCAGCTTTACAAGAATCAAAAGGATCCTAATGAAATAACAAATAATGGTTTGCCAGTAAGTTAGATGATATAAATAGTATTCACAGGTTCTTAAAAGACACAAACAACCTTCTATTTCAAAAAGGAATAGAATATCTGGCTTGGCTATAACAAACAAGAAAGTTTACTCAGTAACTAAAAGCCAGGATCATATGGCTTCCCTGGTGAATTTCATCAAACAACCAATGAGCAATTTGTGCCAAGACTCAAAAACTGTTCCAAAAATCAGAGTCAAGCATTTCTTAACTTATTCTTTAAAGCCTCTATCATACTGACAAATTCCAGATGGAACATCACAAGAAAAGTCGTTATCAATACCTTTATGAACCTTCTGCATATGCCATTGATTATATGCAATAGCTAGGGAGATTTATTCCAGGAATCCAAGGTTGGTTCAACAGACAAAAATGAGTTTTTATAGAACATTTTAGAGGACAAAAGAAAAGACACTGTGTGGTCATCTTAACAGATCCATAAGCATCATTTAACCACATGCAGCAAGGTTTTATGACCAAATACTCAGGAAAGTAGAGCTAGATGAGAGCCTCCTCAAACTGAGGAAGGGGGTACATGAAAAACGTACAGCAGCTAACATGTGTATGATGACCACCTGAAAATTTTCACCTAGTAAAACCAAGTGTGTTAGCCATCACCATTTCCGTTCAACAAGAAATGAAGAAGTGAGCAATTTCAACTGGAGATGGTATTTCCTTATGTACAGAAGACCCCAAAGAACCCACAAGAACTATTCAAACTAATAATTTGAACAAGTTTGCAAGGGCAACATGAAAACTACAACACTGACTTATCTTAGCTATGCAGGCACAATATTAAGAAAACAACCTCACAATAGAATAAAAAGAATTAAATACTCAGAAACAAATTTCCCAGAGATATGCAAGACCTATGTGCTGAAAAGTCGAAGACATTGCTGAAAGAAATCAAAGACCTGAATACCTGGGAAGGCTGGTGGTGTCCTCAGATTGAGAGCTTGATGTAGACTGTAGCTCAAGTTAATGATTAAGAAAAGCAATTGAGTTCCAGTAGCCCAACTAGTTTAAATTCTTTTAACCTTAATGTTGGAGGATGCGTTCTCAGGTTTCAGAGTGCATCATAGCTGAAATAAAGCTTTGAAAGTATCTTAGACTAAGATGTTTTTGTCAAATGGCTTTGAGGTGAAAAACCCAAGAAGACAATCTAAAGTTTTAGAAAGGCACAGAGTGCAATGAGGAACTCTTTAAGATCAGGAAACAAAAACAAAGCAGCCCAATTATTATTAGCTGACATGTCTTTCTTGCTAGGATTGGTTGATGACCAAAGGTGATTATTAATTCCTTATACCATTTGTGCCCTCAACCTCCTGATATAAAAACTACTGATGAGTAGGTATGCACCCTAAAGATGTAAAGTAGAGCTGTTTTTTATGTATAAAAAGTATAGGTTTGTATTCCTTTAAGGTTCCTTACAAGATTATCTTTCAAGATAAGTAATAAAGTGCCTGGTACTTTCTTTGTAACCGCAAAATGCAGACTGCCAGTAAAAGAATTACTTGCTTACACTGTTAATGTATAACAAGTTGCTTAGGTATGGATGTATGTGGGCTCTTGGGATAATTTTTTTAACTGCAGTATGTAAACTGTTTAATCATGTTAAGGGATATGGGAAACATGCTGTTTTATTTTTGTTTGTTTGTTTTTTGTTTTTTTTTACTTGTGTTCATTGTAGTCATTCACTTGAAATCAGAATCTAAACACATTGTAATTGTTATATTGCCAGAAAGATTTTGCTAGGATATATAAGCTGTAAGGAAAAGAGTAGAGATAGAGTAAAAATGAGTTAAAAGGAAAACATTGGAAATGAGAATGAGAGAGTTGGATGGAAAACATCAAGAGAGACAGAAGGGACATATCTGGATAGAAATAAGAAAAACTAATACAGAATCACAATACAAAAGAAGGTCTGAAGGAAACCATCAAGAGAGTGTGGAAATATCTTGCCCCCAATCCCCTTAGATAAAAAAGTCATAGTAAGCTGACTCCATGGATTCCCTTTCATCCCTGTGCTTCTGGAGGCTGGTCCCCAGGCAGCAATAAGTTTAAGGGATCAAACTTTCTAATTTCAAGCTCTCCTTCAGAGGAACAGTAACTCTCATGATCTCTTAAAAGTGAAAATAACAGATCAGTGATTCAGACTGTGTTATATAGACAACGTTAAACAAAGAAAACCATAAATATGTGCTCAGGTATTCCTGAGACACCATCCAAATGAGGAAGAAACACATCTACATCAATTAATGTTGCTTCAGTAACTTGAAAGCACGTATGAAAGACTCTGGAGCCCTTTCTCACACCATATGTGAAACCTAACTCAGCATAGGCCAGATACTTTAATGCAGGACTCAAAAATTATAAAATTCTTAGAAGGAAACCAGTGGGGATCTTCATGCCCTTTGACTTACTTATCTTAGATATGAAACCAAAAGCACAATGCCTAGTTAAATTGAACAGTTAAGGGTAGTGCTAGCTTATGGATTGATAGGGGTTGTCCTTCTGTATATATGTTTCTTTTGTTGGTTAATGAATAAAACACTGTTCAGCCAATGAGGTAAGAAGGTAGGTGGATCTAGGCGACAAGGGGAATGCTGGGAAGTGTAGTCAGACAGGAGCTACCATGTAAGCCACCAGAAGAGGAGCAGATGCAGGTGTTCTCTGGTAAGCCAAGACCATGTGGAAGTATATAGTTTAATAGAAATGGGTTAATAATTAAGAAAGAGCTAGTCAATAGAAGCTCAAGCCACTAGTCTGTAGTTTAATCACTAATATACCATCTATGTGTTTATTTGGGGCTTAAATGGTGGCAGAACCCTGCTGGGGCAGAAACTTAACATCAACAACGAATCCACTAAATGGATAGACAAAGTAATTGAAAAGATATTCTCACAAAACTTAAATATGAATGTTCATAGTAGCCCAAGCATGGAATCAATCTATGTGCCCATCAACTCAAGTGAGCAAAATGTAGTGTATCCATAAAAATAAATATTATTCTGCAACAAAAAGTAATGGAATATTGATTCGTACTAAGTTGATAAACTCTGAAAGCATTTTGCTAACTAAAAGAAACCAGTTGTAAACACAACTTGTGCCACCTCCCAAATGGCCATATCTATAGGACAAAAAGTAGATTCATGGTTGCCTAGGATTAGGGGACAGAAACATGGGGAGTGGGCAATAGGAGTAATAGGCTGTCTTTTAAGAGGAAGGAATTATTCTAGAACTGGGTTACAATAATGCTTGGGTAACAGGCTAATTTTATGGCATGTGGATTAGAGCTTAATTTTTTTTTTTAAAAGGCGAAGGGGGGGGGGAGATAGAATAGTCAGAGAAAGAGATGCAGTAGGAGATGAAGAGGGACTCGTGACCCAAGAAATGGCTTCCAGAGGCTAAAGAAAGCAAGAAAACGGATTTTTTTTTGTCTTGAGCCTCAAGAAACTGGATCTATTCTATCATCACTTTGATTTTATTCCTCTGAAGCCTGCACGAGCCACCAAATTTCTATAGAACTACAAGACAACCATTTTAAATTCTTTCAAATTATAAATTTTAATTTGCTATATAGTAGAAGGAAGCTAAAACTAAAACAGTACCTGTTAGACATGCAAATAGAAATGAGTTTTCCAAACTTTATGTGAGTCTTTGGAGTTCAGAGAAGGTGCATGGACTAGAAACACAATAGAAATTTCTAGGCTTTATCCCAATGAGTGTGTGTGTGTGAGAGAGAGGGGGGGAGAGACAGAGGAGAGAGAGATGGGGAAATAAGACATCAGATAACTATAGTCCTTTGAGATTAATTATTTATTTTCACACTTCTTTATGTATAAGAAAACCAGGGCACAGAGTTCAGTGCATTCCCCAAGGAATAGAAGCTTTAAGTGGTGGAGCTGACTTAAATGTGGCGAGTTTGCCTTTAGAGTTGGGGATTGCTCATGACAAATGTCTCCCATTTTATCTCTTGTATTTAAATATTCAGAAAGAAAAATCTCTGGTGGGTATTTTCTGCACACATCGTCAACATTTGAACCCAAGCATGCTTTGCCATATTCCTGAACCCTACCTGGGGGAAGCTTTCCAACTTCCACAGTGGTGTCCATGTCAACGGCACACATTCACTCAGGACTTCACTCCCTTGGGGTTCTGGCCTCTCCCCATAACACTCCACCTGTACTGTAAAACTCTTTTTCCAATTTCTTCCTAGTACCAAGGATAGTGTTGTGAAAATTTTAAGCAATATGTTTGGATTGCTTAATTAGGATATTTAGTCAGTCAGAATATCATCAGAATTCAATTGTAAGAATGCTTTTACCTCATTTTAATGAAGATCTTTTGTCAAAAGTCAGCTATAATATATCTGTTTCAAATGCAAAAGGAAAACAACAAAAACACTATGTCCTCTAGTTGCTAAGGAAAAGCTTCAACCCTCTTATTTTCATTTTGAGATGAATAAATCTCTTCATCGTAAAAGCTTACAGGCTTATTAGCAATGTGATAAGTATTTAAACAAGAATGTAGAACAAGACTTTGAACAGAAAGGGTAGAGAACTTGGAGCTCTCACCAAACTCCTTCCTTGGCTGCTACAGTCCACAGACATGAGTGGCTGTGACTGGGGTCTGTTCTGCTCCAGAGACCGATTTAAAAAAAAAAATGCTGACTTGGATACCAATGGAAATCAGAGTATAAGAAACTCAGCAACCAGTCCTGAGGAAATCACCTAGCAACAAATAGGAGCTAAAACAATGCACCACAGCAACCAAAACACAACTTAAACAAGTTGAGTCCAATCCAGTGGGGTCAGGGGTCAAAAGCCGTACACCTGCTCAATCATGTTCAGCAGATGCTGTACGTCTTTGTTTTGGTGGGAGCTAGGAACTACAAGTTAAATAGAAAAGAGTAATTTTCTTCAATGACAAATATTTTAAAACTCCAGCGATGATGAAAAGGTGTGGGAGCATAGGAGAGCTGGGAGGCTTGGGGATTTAACTTGAGATGTCTTTGAGGCATTCAAGTAAAGCTCATCTTTAGGCAGCTGAAGTTATAGCGAGCTGATGAAGCAAAGAATCTAAATGATCATGTAGTACAGAAATGTATACTCAGTGAAAGTCGTAGGTTTGAAAGCAATCATGAGGATACAATGCAAATAAATGGGTCAGCACCCAGGGGAGCAATAATATTTACATGAAACCAGAAAAGGGAATGCAGATAGAAGAGAGCCGGGAAGGAGAAGAAGAGAGCACCCCAAAGCGCCCAGTGCTGCTGCACAGCACTGTGAGGTAGGAAGTGGAGTTGAAAAGGAGGAAGTCAGTGCTGGTAGTCATGAGATCATCTCAGGAGAAGTACTGGGAGGAAGTCATGAAACCTGAGAAAGGCGGGAGAGAAAATAGAAACAGGTTCTGGTATTAAGAAGAAAATATAAAATGGTCATGGTAGTTCATGTTTGTAATCCTTACACTCAGGATGAGTCAGGAGAATGAGAGCTCAAGGGTGCTCTGGGCTACTTAATGAGTTCATGGACAGCTCGGGCTACACAGGGAAACCTTAGAAGCAGGAGAATCCATAGTTTATTCTCAGCTACAAATGGGTAAGGTTTGAGGTGCTCCTGAGAGACATGTGAGAGTCTGTCTCAGAAAACTAAACAAATCTGCAAAAACAAACAAAAACCATCAGAGGAACAAATAGATGGAAAGTCTAGTGATTCGTGCAGTTGCTTTGCTTTGACAAAGGCCTGCAAGCAGCTGTCTCAGTCATTGGGCTTGTCTCTGGAAACACTTTCTTCCCTTCAAATGAGGGTTCATTGGTCAAACACTGGGAGGCAACAATGAGTATGATGTGCACAGGCACTGAGTAGTTATTAGTTATCAGTAGTTATTATTTCTGTGATTTATTTAATTTCCACAAAACCTGTTGTAGACATTATTTTTAGTTTGAGGTTTAAAGGGGTGACAGTAGGTGAGATGTCACTTTGGTATTACTTGGTGAACTTACTCTCACCACTTGTCTTTGATGTTATAGCCTTGGGAAGACCTTTCATTTTCTCTTGCTTATAGATTTTCTAGGTTTTGAAAAGTCATGAGCCCCTGGCTGTCAGTGATCTACTTGAATACTTCTTTGGCATTCTATCCCATGGCCCTCGTCTGTTTCTGTTATGTGGTGGAGACTTATGTCCAGAAGAATGGATTACTTAGCCCCCAGTTGTGGAAGCTGTAGTGCATGGCACCAGCATCAGATAAGCTCTGATGAGGACCTTATGATTTATGAAACCAGAGTGGCAGGGGCCTCTGTGGGAAGAGCTTCTTTCTTTGCTAGACAAAAAGTCAAAGAGGAATGGGGATCAAACACTACCTTCTGAAGGCACATGCATAGTGACCTCAGGACCTCCTACTTGGCTTCACTTAAGAAAGGTCCACATCACCCCAATATCATACTCCATCGACCTGCAAACTGTACTCAGTCCCAGGACAATTTCCTTTCAAGTGAAAAAGTGAACACTGAGTTTAAACCATTTACCCTCTATTTATATTCCCACTGTATGTCTGGTTGAACTGTATGAAACTTCTATTTCTTTAAGTCAGAAAAATTCAGTGTCAGCAACTAAACTCCATACAGGCTTCAGACAATTACCAGAACTTCACAATGAATGGAATGTTTGTTTCTTCACAAATGCCATGGTGTTATGGTGTGGAGTCCTTGAAGGTGGATCCCTCATGAGTGAAATTAGTACCCATCTCAGAAATATAAGAGAACTTGGCTCCTGTCTCTGTTTCTCGCTTTGTGAAGTTACAATAGAAAGTGTGTAACTGCAGCCTACAAAGGAGACAACTTCAGGTTCTGTTCATACTGGCCATGTGGACTCATAGAGAACGTGAAAAGGTAACATTGACTCTAAATATTTTTCTTTGACAATTAATATTTATGAAGTTGGGTGTATTTTAATTTTAAAATTTATACTATTTATGTATTAGTAAGCCCAGGCTACCACTTTATTATTTAGGACACATATTTGCTTTTATATAGCTAAATGGTATCAATTAAGCCCCCTATTATTTAGAGGGTACATGTATCTATGAGGCTGAATTTTCACTGGAAGTTTTTTGAGGGAGAAACTATGAAGAGTTGTTCTTTTCCACCGACATGTGCCAGTCCTAGGCACTTTAATCAAGTCTCTGAGCTGCCGAGTAACATTTCCTTATACAAATTAATATCTGGAGTGCTGCTTCAATCCATTTCAATTTCTTAAGCAGAATAGGAACAAATACTACATTAACTTTAAATATCAAAAGCATGTGTTCATGTTGACAAAAAATATTAAGATCAAATCATATAGCCTAAATGCCTACTTTGTATTTGGTTTAAGAATTCGTTTACATACTCTTATTTCCTAGAGGCTTAAACATTTACATCAGAAAGTGTATTGTGTGTTACACTTTAAAATCAAGCTATTAGATTTTAAAAGTTCACCAAACACTAACAGAATGCTAATACCACCTTTATATGGCTCTGGAAAGGAATGAAAGAACTTCATATTGAAAGCTCATTTGAATTCAAATCCTCTTATGCTTGAATTGCTTGTGAAACAGGGAAGCAAACCTCCAGCACATGAACCTGCAGGGACAAGCCATGCCAAACCATAGTATCTACCTGCTCTTGCAAGCTGCATTGCAGGACATGACTACATCAGGGCTACCTACCGGCTTGCAGAGTTCCAGGCATATCACCCACTGGGTCCCTCTTCAATAACTTTCTAAGCATACCAGCTGTACTGGTTATTGAAATTATTTCCCAGCCCATAAAAAAGTCTGACTTGGATCTATTCATTGTAACTCTACTTTCTAATTCTATTCTAAACATATTTAACCTACTTCCAATAGTCAATCCCTCATGGAAAACACATTCCTAAGATCAACTTTGTATGATTTTGATATGTAGTCCTATTTTTGGAGAAGCATGATGGGAGATGACATTCTGTAAATATGTTTCTCTTATTGGTTAATGAATAAAGCACTGTTGGCAAATAGGAAGGCAAGATAGGCAAGACTAGGAAAAGAAGAGGATTCTGGGAGATTTAGTAGGAGAGTCAAGATGTAGAGACTTGAGAGAAGAGGTCCAGACCCTCTCACCGGTAAGATAAGACCACGTGGAAACACTTAGATTGATATAAATGGGTTAATATTTAAGACAGAGCTGGCCAATAAGAAATGCTAGTAACTGGCCAACAGATTCATAATTAATACAGAGTCTCTGTTTGTTATTTGGGGCTGACATGGCTGTGGTACCAGGCTGGCAGGAAAAGTACTTGTAACAAAATGGCACCTGCAACATGGGGACTTAGAACTTCTACTTAAAACTTGACAAAAGCTTAAAAAGGGATTTTAGAAACACAATAACAGAGACAAACAAATCTTCTTGGTAGCAGCATTTTTCTCAGTTGGGTTCTGTTTTGCTAGAGACTCTGTTTTTCTAGAGACAAGCAGAAATTTGCATGGCTCCTTTAAGGGAGGTTTCCTGACTCAGCATAAGCAACAAACCCTGCTAACAACTTAATGCTAACAACTTAGAAGAGCTGGCAAAGCCAGTGACCACATCTCCAAGCCAGCAGGGTGCTGCTGGATAGCAGCATAGACCAAGACAGTGAGCATAGCTCTCACTGATGGTGGTAAATATACCCCCTGCTTCTTGGATAGACGGCTGCTAAAAGGGCTTTGGCTTTCATTTTAGCAATGTTGTTTAGCAGATAAAAGACTCATGGCCAGAAAAAGATAATGATTTACAGTAAAGACAGATTCAGATTAAGAAAAACCTCTAAAGGTTTGCAGTGTGTTTTAAAAATATACATATATGTAGGCTTGGGAGAGAAAAAGAAACAGGATAAAGTTCTTTAAAAAAAATTGAATGAAAGAGAGTATCTGGGTGTGGTGGCACACACCTTTAATTCCAGCAGAGGCAAGCAAATCTCTGTGATTTCAAAGCAAACCTGGTATACAGAGTGAATTCCAGGGCAGCCAAAATTACACAGAGAAACCCTGTCTCAATAAATGAAAAAAATAGGAGTAAAAGAAATAGAGTAATAAAAAAGCCATGCAAAAAATGGAAAATACACAGAGAGTCTGGATATTGTATGCTATTGTGTTGTCTTTGAATTGCTCAATTGCTAAGGAAGGAATAACTGCTAAAATATATTTGATTATCAATGCTGCTGAATTAATCCAATTTATATATTTTAAAAATGCTTTGACTTCCAAATTTAAGTCTAAGGACAGGTTACTGGGGAAAAGGATTCCTATTTTTGTTTCCACAGAAAATGAAAAACTGTGGATTCCTTCCAGACTAATGTGGTTTGATCAAGCCAGACCACCTGAAACAGAGTCCCAGGTGATCCAATATTCAAAACAGTTGGGACAAGCAGACTTACAGACTACAGCCAGGACTTTTGCATCTCCATCTGATCTCCCATGACAGCGCTCCCTACCAGCAGGAAGCAGTTTGGAAATAACAACACCCAAATTCCCAAATATTGTTTATAAATGTTTGTTTTCATTTAAATGGGGTTGGTTATAAATGGTTAATGATCACAACCAACCTTTTTAAAGGTAAAAAGGGAATTATGATATAGATATGAATACTTTATTTTGGAATGGATTTTCATTTATTGATACAAATTTAAAGTAAATTTTGTGATGGTAGTCAAAACTTAGACTTAAGTTACTTAGGCATTCAAGATGTATTTGAGATAGATAGGCATTCTTCAAACCTTTCAAGGACATACTGAAATGGCATTTAAAATGGCTTAGGGTTTTTTTTTTTTTTTTGTTTTTGTTTTTGTTTTTTGTTTTTTGTTTTTTTTTTTTTTTTTTTTGACAGTGAGGCTCTACTGCTCCTGGCAACACCACCTGCGTCAGAAAGGAAGATAGACATCGAAGAAACTTGTTATGGAGTTTACTACAATTTGGCAAGACTAGCCATTTGGGCAAGAAACTACCCTTGCCTGGACTGTTCAACTTTATGCTATATAAACTGGACATGCAGGACCCACAGAAAAATGACTGCTGATACAAGATAGACATTTGCTACAGGGTTTCTGTTTCATGGAAGCGTCTGCCAGACATTTTGCAGGACACAGAGAAAAATGACTGACAAACTGCCAATACAGGTGGACAGTTTAAAGTTTCCTGCTTTGCTGAGGTGTCTGCCAGACACACTATGGCCTATGGTGGAACATTACAGAAGAACTTTGGGTGACTGACCAGGTGAGTTGTCTCTGTCATTTCTAGTGTTTATATATTATCCTTCTGTGGCCTTTGATGGAGTTGAAGACAGATAGTTATGGTTATAGTTTTCTTTAGTTAGGATTAAAGATAAATTACATATAGGACTTTAGACTCACAAAAATAGGGTAGATGATGAAATATTTTCTTTAAACCTTGCTGAATGTTAATGGACTAAATATTTTTAACTGTGGTTCTTATTTGGTAACTGTTTTGTTACATATTTTGCTACGTTAAGGTTAAAACCCTTCTTTTTATTTTAGGCAGAAAAGAGGAGATGATGGGAGATGTCATTCTGTACATATGTTTCTCTTATTGGTTAATGAATAAAGCACTGTTGGCAAGTAGAAAGGAAAGGTAGGCAAGACTAGGAGACAAGGAGGATTCTGGGTAATATAGTGGGAGAGATTCAAGATGTAGAGACTTGAGAGAAGAGGTCCAGACCCTCTCTCTGGTAAGATAAGACCACGTGGAAATACTTAGATTGATAGAAATGGGTTAAAATTTAAGACAGAGCTAGCCAATAAGAAATGCTAGTAACTGGCTAACAGCTTTATATCTTATATATAAGTGCTCTTCGGGGCTGATGCAGCTGTGGGACCAGGCTGACAGGAAAACTGCTCATAACAGGAACAAACAACATCTTTCCATTTTTTTCATATAGAAGAACAGAGATGAAAAGATTGGAATATTCAAAAATAAAGACACATTTTTATTTTCTTTAAAATACGTAAGAAAAATAAACTCACTCGGAAAGATGAACATATCATTGGTTCAACATGTATGGCCACATGATGAAAAGTAAGGCACACTGCTCCTTCAGAAGAAAATGGTTGCATAGGGGTCAATAGTCTTATAGGGAAAGCTTCAATGATTATAAGGACACACTATGAAAATATATAACCCAGCTACAGCCTAAAGCAACTTGCTAAGGGAAGGCAGGAAGTTCCAGTCTATTGGAGGCGACAGCCCTTCTAAAGGTATGACCATGTATCAGAGTTTTACATTCTCAATACACTACCAAAATTGGGGGGGACTCAGGAGAAGCCTTGGGGGTGGGTGCCATTGACGCTTTCTCGTGTGGAGGAGTGGGGTGGGGCAGTGCAGCATGGTCAAATAAGAGGCTTCAAAGGTACAAACAGTGAAGTAGGGAGGGCAGGCCTGTGCTTTATCACCTATGGCCATGTCATATGGTTTAACCACTATTGCTGGAGACAGAAGAGTACAAGAGTTCAGAGTGACCTTGAGAGCCACAGCGTCTATTACCATATTGAACATGGCAATACTGAACCTCAGAGAAAAGCAGTTGGTGCTTTAATTGGGATTTGAGCTGTAAGACTCTGTTCCTTGTCCTGGAGAAAATTTTATGTTTGTCATCACCTCTGAGGTCTCATTATTTTATTACTATGGTAGCATTGTAACACAGAAAATACTGTAAATGTACATGTAAATGCACACAATGAACATGGTCATCATTATTCTCACAACTGTCTCACTAAGCATTTGGAAAATAACTCTTGCAACCACTCCAGATAGAAGATGTAGATCCTTGGAAGGCTTGGGCCAGGTGCTAGAAGATCAAGCCTTTCAGATTGGCTTAATCATTATCCAATTTCTGTCTTCAATTTCTTTTGTTGAAAAATTACTTGACATTCTTCCACTGATCTCAGGTACAGAATAGTTTCTTGTTTTGATTTCATTTGTTTAGTTCTTCTTTTAAACACTCTATTGGATGTTTCATAGAAAGTTAGGACTGCCACTCTTCTTTGTAAGCAAGAGACAATGCGTGACAGCTCACTCCTGGGATCTCCCTGTTCCCCTCTGTAGGCCACCCTTATTGATATGTGCCATCAGTAGGGACACTACAGTAGACTCGTGATGAACACCATGATGGTGCTCTTGCCATCAGTGGCACTTAGCTTTCAGGGACTAGTCCAACTAGTGGTAGCTTTCCTTGGATCCTGGTGTTAGGTCCTTCCAGAGGTGCTTCAGCTGCCAGCCAGAGCCTCTGAGGACAAGCAGCTATGCCGAAGTTTTCCATGTCCCAAACTCAAGCTTCCTTCAGCAAATGCCTACTCTCTATCAGTCTTTCTAAAGGCATATCACGTCCTGGTGTCCCAGTTCTTACAGAATTTGGCAGCGTTTTCCAATGTGTGGGTTTTCAGATACTTAACAAATCAGGGATTATTGTAAGAACAAGTGAGTCATCATCTAGGCTGAGTATATAACATGGACAGTAGTGTGACATCTGCACTGTACCAAGCCCTGTGCACGCATTATCTTGTTTTATCCTCACACAAAATCATGCTTCAAGGTTTGTTTGGTAATCACTACCATTCCACAGGTAAGGGAGCTCAGCCTAAGAAAGATTAAGCAAATTGCTCAAGATCATGAATCCAGCAAGTAAATAGGTTTTCAAATCCAGGCTATTTAATCTCACAGTTAAAGACCATCTTAACCACTATATGTATATATTCACACATGAATGCACACACACACACACACACACACACACACACACACACACACACACACGTTTACATTTGTTTTGCCTAGGAAGTTATAGACTTTAAAGTGTCATATAATTTATAGTAAATTTTTGTTATTTTTCTGCCCACTAATCTTCTACATTAAAGGCATGCCTCCATTACCATATGTGACACAGTAGTTTTTTTTTTTAATTTTTATGTGTGTAAGCACAGATGTACATGGGTTATACCAGATATGCAGTAGTCAGAAGACAACCTTGGGTGTTGGTTGTTGCCTTTCACATTGTTTGTGACAATATTGACCATTGCATTTACAGACTAGCAGCTCCCACTTCCATCCCCCTCCTGTTTCCATCTCCCAACTCATGGGAAGAGCACTGGTATGGCAGATGCAGGCTTTAAGTGGGATCTGAACTCAGTTCTCTATGTTTGCATAGTGTCTTAGTTACATCCCTGTCAAGACGATGGAATACTCTGACAAAAGCAACTGAGGAAGGGTTTATTTTGCCTACAGTTCTAAATTATAGTCTGCCATTTCTCAGGAGTCACCAGGCAGGAGTTTGAGGCAGCTGGTTACTTTGCATCCTTAGGCAAGTAGAGAGTGTAAATACTTGTGTTCAACTCTATCCTTTTAATGTAGGTCAGGATAGGAGCCCAGGGAACTGTGCTACCCATGGTGGGCTGGTCTTCCAGCTTCAATTAATCTAACCAAGACAATGCTTCACAAGCATGCCCAGAAGCTAACCTAATGAAGATAATACCTCACAGGTGTATCCCAGAGGTCTGTCTCCTAGGTGATAAACTGACAATACTAGCTACCACAGCTAACAAGCAATTTCTTTTTACCCATTAGCCAAACTAGTTTTTAAGAATTCTCTCAAGAACCAGGACCTGAAGTTATAGCTCAGCGGTGGAATGCCTCCCTAGCATACACAAGTCTGTGGGTTCAATCCCTAGCACTGCAACTAATAACTGTGAACTAATAACTGTTCAAAACTTTAAAATGTTTATTTTGGGAAACTATAAGCTATCAGAACACCCTGTTCCTGTCAGTTTAATAGTGTTAGACTTTCAGTGACATTAAGGTTCTCTCACATTCAAGGAAAAAAAACAAGGTAAATTTTATTTCATTTATTTATTCATTCATTCAATAAATTTGCATTGGCTCCTCCCAGGAAGTGAGTTAGAAACTACAGTGATAGACATAAGAATGGTGTTTTTCAACGAAGGTGGTGGTTCATGCCTGTGATCCCATCAATGGAGAAGCTTAAGTGGGAGGATTCACGTAAGTTTGAGGGTAGCTTGGCCTTAAAGGAAGTTCGAGGGTAGCCTAAGCTACAGAGCAAGATTCTACCTCAAGAGAAAAGAAAATTGTGTCTACCAATTGCAACAAAATGTGACACCTGACCAGTTACTTTACCCTGTAAAATTCTTTGTGTTTATAGACTAGTTACCTTCACGAAAATCAATCTACAGCATTCTACTCTAGGGAGTTGTCAGGCTACAACTCCTTAGGGTCTGCTCCCTAAGTACTGTAGACACCACAGCCACTCCTGATATCTTTAAGTGGACTTTCTCATACCATGTGGAGTCTTTTCTTGGGTAGGAAGTGGAGATTGAAAGAAAATTTCTCTAAAAACTCTGTAATTCTCTTGATGGTAAAGAAAAAGTATAATTCATAGATTTTTTTGGGACCCCCCCTTTAAATATTTAGGGAAAAATCAGGAGAAAGATTGCAAAGAAGAGTTGAGGAGTTTTCTTCTACCTGGGAGTCAATCTCATGACAGCCTCACTGGTCTCAATGCACTTCATACAGAAAGAATGGATTTGGCCACCGCCCTGGTGTGGATGTTGGTTTCTCGGTTTTTGCCTTCCTTTTCCTAACATGGTAGCAACCTGAAGCCCTATAGCAGGCTGGCACATCTTGCCTGGAGTTGTCTTAGATCCTCACATCTCATGCCTCTGTCTGCTATTATTCTATCCAATCCAAAAATCTTTGATTTATCTAACAAAGGATTGTGGGCCATTGTTCCTGGACTTGGAAGTAAATAATGAACCAATAGAGGTGACAATGAACAACAAACTGACAAAATCACCACAGACTTTTAGATACTGGTAGATATCATAGCCAAGGGAGCTAGACTGTTCCCTCATCTGCTAGGGTAGGCTCTTCCCAACAATTATATGTTCAATATCCAGGTCCTAAATCTGCATCGTCTGCTGAGCCACTTAAGTGAAAGGCATTTTCTCTTACAGGATATTAATAAAGTGAGCAAGACTAAATACATAGGGTACCATAAAGTTACAGATCAAAATAGGATGTGCTTTGTAAAGGTTCTAGGTGCAAACACACTCCTGTTTTGGTTAAAGAGAGGAACATGGAGCAGAAGTCTGGGTGTGAAGCCGCATCAGCAGTGATGGCCTGTTAAAAGGCTACTTAGGTCTCATGCTGTGTGTCAAGGTGCATCCCTGCAATTTCAGCCAATCAGGAGACAGGATCACAGCCTACCTTATTTTCACTGGGTAACAGAAATCTAGCCTCACTCACTCCAGGGGCTTCTCTTTCTCTTTAAACAATTATGCTTATTCTTATTTGGACAATTTGTTGGATTAGGAAGCCCAGATCTACACTCTAGTCATTTCTGCATTCAGTTCATTTTCCCTATGGATTTAATGCTGGTCTAGGAATGAGAACCTCAGCAAGCTCTGAATTTGGGTGTGAAATTCAATGTTGATTGGTCAGGAGATGAAGTGTCTGGCACCAAGGGGAAAGTTACTGAAACTTTTAGAGAAGTGTTAGGTCACAGTTGAAGGGTCAGTTGAGTTCACATAGCCAGTTCAAAGAGATCTGGGCAGAGATCATTGAGGAAGAGACAGGGGGAGGAGCTTGGGGGAGGAGCTTGAAGCAAATGGTGGAGCAACAATGGCCAGCACTTTGAGGAAGGAAGAAAAGGAGTAGAGAAGTATTGACATGGTGAACTCCAGAGTCTTCCTACCCAGGCCCAGACCAGCCAGAGGTGTGAAAGGTCAGCCCTGGTGAGTAATGACAACAGTTACATGGGATTGTGGACAGGCATGGAAGGTGTTCTGGAGTTGGACGGCCTAAGTCTGGAATCTTCTATTTAACCATGCTACAGTTCTCTTGCATGGGGAATGGGGAATTATCTGGTAGAATTACAGCGCACCCTAGGTATCTTCTTAGGGAATATGACAATCCTAATGACTACATAATATACAATTGCAGTGTAGTGAAGTATCCTCCACTGGCAGATGATATTTAGGTTGCTCCCAATTCCAGCTACTAGTGAAGGCTTGATTTTCTAATAGACTAAAAAAGTTGCAGGAAGTTTATATCAACAAATATTTATAAGAACCCTGACTTAGTAGTATTTTTCCAGATTAAGAGAGGAGGGAATCTAGTGTGCTTCCTTTGGTGGGGCTGGCTATTCAGTTCTCTAATGCCATCCCCACTCTAACATACATTTTGGGAATTGAGAAAAAGGTATACTGTGGCAGCATGAAAATTCCACAAAGCAAGCATTTTCTTCACCAAAGGGGGAAAAAATGTTTAAAGGAGATGGCACAAAAATCTTTGGGCCTCAAAACCAAACAGTAAATGGAGAGAGTTGAGACACATATACATCACAACATCAAGAAAAGCAGAGCATACACCCTTACCAAGAGTCACACAGGGTTTGCCGCTTTCTGAGTATAAAGCCAATCAATGCATGTGACCAGGGGTAAAAAGTGGAAAAATGTTTCTTACTTGTGTAAAAGAATGTTGGGCTTGTTCTCTAAGCAGCACCTCTCCCTGAACAAGAAAGCAAGGGAATTTTATTGTAGAATCTCATTCATGCAGGAAAGACTTGTCAACATATGCAGAGGTTGGCAAGCTCCTGAGCAGTCAAGAGTTCAGGGTCATCCTTTATACATTACACATTTAATTTTTTAAATGTCAAATGGACACATCCGTGGGTGGGAGGACTTGGAATGATAAATCAGATTATACTGACACTTTTATTCTATGTCGCTTAGGATAGAGCTTGGGGTAGTGAGTGCCCACAGGTTTTGGCTTTAAACTGGTTTACGGTGCTTTCCTCTGGAAGGCCTTCTCCAAAACAGACTGGCTTTGAAGCTGAATGGGCTGGTGCCTGCAGGCCCAGCACTTGAGACACTGAGACAGGAAGACTACAAGTTAAGGCTAGCCCCCGCTATATAGTGAGAACTTGTTTCAAAGGAGCCAAACCAATTCAAACCAAACAGTCAAAAGCAAACCTTGAAATGAGAGCTATTTAAAAACCAGCAACATTCTTCCTGTAAGTATAGGATCTATCCCCCAAAAGTACCTGCCTAGAAGCTGACAGGTCTAAAACTGCCAATACTTGTTTTTCTCGAATTGACAGTGTTGACAGAATTGACAGTGTTTGTTACTGCTTTTAGTTAGCATAGTGCTGATTAGTTTTTAACTGTCAACTTGACATATCTAGAATCATTTTGGAACAGAATAATAATTGAGGAATTCCCTAAATCAGAATGGCATGTGGACATGTCTGTACAGGATTGCCTTGATTGTTTATTGCTGTGGGAGGACCCACTCTGGATGTGAGTGGTACCATTTCATTGGCTGGACCCTGGCTTGTGTAAAGCTAGCTGAGCGGAAGCAAGCCGGCAGCATGGACACATTCCTCTGCCCTTGACTTCAGATGTGATATGACCAGCTGTCTAAATCTCCTGCCTCTGTGACTTTGCTGCAATGATAGATAGTAAACTGGAATTGTACGCAGCATATGCCTCTCCTCCCTAAGTTACTTTTGGTCAGTGTTTTATCACAACATAAATGAAACTAGAACAGCCTACAAAATAGTGGGCGTCATTATGGCTTTTGTACACAAACATATGCTATTGTACCTTACCCATATTTACATCCCCATTCTCTCCTGAACATCTGCCCTCACTTGCCCCCTTTCTTCACCCCCAAACTCACATTCTGCTCTCATGGTATAAGCATACATTTTCCTCCTTCTCCTCATCTCCCCTTCCTTCTCTTCTCTCTCCCTGAAATCTAGATTCCAACAGGAGAGAAAATGCGTGGTGCTGTGCCTTCTATCCCTTATTATTGCCTTCTCCCGTTCTCCCTCTCCTCTTTACATTTTCTTTATCTAGTCACTTGCTGGTGGGGGTCTAAGCAGGTTTTTTTCTTAGCTGTTATGAACAGTGAAATAAGTAAATATGGTTGTGCAATTATCTCTGTGGTATGTTGATGTACAGTTCTTTGGTTGTATGTTCAGGAGTATAATGGCTGGGTCAGTTGGTGGTTTAATACTTCATTTTATTTTGAGTGTGTGTGTAGTGTATGTGATATGTGTGTGTGTATGTGATGTGTGGCTGGATGGAGTCATGTGTACCTCTAATGATAGCACTGGTAAGGCAGAGACAAGAGGATCCCTGGGGTTTACTGGCCACTCAGTCTAGCCAAATTGGCAAGTTCCAGGTTTATTGAAAGTCCCTGTTTCAAACAATAAGGTGAAGAATATTGAAGAAGACATCTGATATTGACTTATGGCCTACACAAATTCCTATTAATCTACATGTACACATGAATATGTGCACACACATACACAAACATCTGTACACACCTATACTTGTGTACATACACACAAATGTGCATACACAAATACACTAATGTAAACATACATTCACATATTATATATACATATGAAATATACACACACATATACAAACTCATACACATTCACACATGTACTTGAATACATGTATAGAAACACACAATCATGTGCACATATATGTGAACATCTAAGCATACATACATATACATGTACTCATATGCACAATCATGGACATGTGTATACATATGTATAAATATGCACCTTATGTTCACATATACACAAACATGTGATCACACATATAACACTTATGTATACATACACATGAACATACATGCACACATGTATACATACATACACACAACACAGCAATTTATTACTAAGTGTGTTACAAGGTCCTATAATATGATTTTTGTACATATGTACATATACATAATATTTCTGATTGTTGTCATTCCCAGCTTCTTTATCCATGCAAGTCCATTTCCCGAGTTCATGACCTGCTGAGTTTAACCAGGGCCATCTCTGTGACCATGAACTTGAAGCTATCCATTGGATTAGTACCATGGTTGTTCCTTCATTAGGTACACAATTGAATGCCTGCCACAACCTCAAAATTCATAAATAGCCCACAGTTCAGAAGGGGTGGGTATAGCAATGTAGGCCCTTCCTCAGTCTAAGATTCATTCTTGACAAGTCCAGCCTTGTGTAGGCCCAATCCAGGCAGCCACTGCTGCTGTGAAATTATGACTGTGTTGTCTGTGCCATGCCCAGAAAATAGTAGCTCAGCTTTTACATTCTTTCTCTTCTTCATTGTTTCCTGAGCCTTAGAGGGGGTGGTATGATTGTTCTATTTAGGGCCAAACACTGAACCATTATTTATTCTCTTCAACATGAGCAGCCAAGAATCTCTACATTTTCCATCATTCCTTACAAAGAGAAATTTCTCTGATGGAAGCTAAGAGTATCCTTTGTCTGTTATTATAAACATTGAGCATTTAGAAAGTAGTTTGACATAGTGACAATTCAGCTAATCAAGAGCTGTAACTTCCCTCCTAAGGTATAAAGTCTCCTTAGCCATTGGAGTTTTAATCAGTTACGGTACCAGGGATGGATTCCCTCTCGTGGAGTGGCCCTCAAAATCAAGCATAGAGCATTTGGTTGCCTTTATAGTATAGCAATCATGCCACTACTGCATCAGTAGGCACATCTTGCCTGGTAGGTTAGTATTGTATTACATGGAATTCTCAGCTAGATAAGTTAATCGATGCCTCATCTCTCCTGGAATGTGGGAAAGGGACATGCCAACACTGGCCTCTGTATACCTTGAATTTAAAAATCCTCCTGCCTCAGCTTCTTGAGTAGCCCTGATTAAGAGCCTCTGCCACTCCATTCTGGGTTCTTTGGAGTTTGGTGCTTGGGAATCTAATCTTTGGTCCTCAGAATTATGTTAAGCATTTCACTGACTGAGCCCAGCTTTGTGGTGTGTGTGTGTGTGTGTGTGTGTGTGTGTGTGTGTGTGTGTGTGTGTGTGTGTACACCATGTGTACCTGTGGGTGAAGACCAGAGAAAATAGTTGCTATCTGCCTTATTTTCTGAAACAGGATCTGTCACTGAGCCTGGAGTTTATTAATTCTGCTAGCTTGCTGGCCATTGAGCCATGGGGATTCTTCTGTCTCTGTTTTTCCACCCTGATGTGCTGGAATTAGAGCTGTGCCTTCTGGGATTATAGCTGAGTCTTCAGGGATCACAGCTGTGTACCACCTGGCCATCTTTCATGTGGCTACCAGGGATCCATTCTCAGGTGCTCATGCTTGTGTGACATCTCTGTAGTGAGATATTCACTCTGTCCCTACATACCTATTGCATTGACCACATCCATTGGGGGTGGGGACAGGTGCAGATGTGACTTGGGGGAACTAGGTCTGAGAAAGGGGACCTGGAGCACTCTCTTGCTTGCTGGATGGATTCAGAGAGCATCTGGGGGTATCCTTGAGACCAGAACCTGCTCTCTCCAGCCTACATCTCTAAATTCTTAAAATCTATGAATTCAAAACAGGGTGGCCCATAATTTTACAAAGGACCTGTAACTGAGGAAACATTTGCCATTGGAATCAGGTGCTCTCTCTCTCTCATAGCTGGTAAATTATCAACTTAAATTCCTAACATTGTGAATGGCTCTAACAAATGGCACTGGTGTGGTATAGCAACAGAAGGACTGCCTAGAAATGCAGTCCCACACTGCATGCTGAGACTCCAGTACATGGGCCTGGAGTCGCTCCTGTTCATAGTCATTATCGTCTTCCTTCTCTTTTCAGAGAGTCGTCTTTATTCAGCGTCTACCAACAACTCTCTACAAAACAAAAGGAAAATAGTGTCATCAGACTAAAATTTTCTCTTCGGTGATGTTCAGCCCTGGCTGTACATGGCTATTATCTGAAGAGAGATTTAAGACACAATGGTCCCAACCCCACAGCAATTAAATCAGAGTCCACAGACATGCTCCCTGGGGCATCAGGTCATTCCTGTTTGTTTGGTCTTTGTTTTGCCCTCTTAGGAATATTCTACCGTGAAGCCCCTTGACACAGATGCTGGGTACAGATCCCTGAGGTCTTTGAATGGGAAACCAGCACTTGGTATACTGGAAAAACCTAGCTGAGTGCCTTTGTTTAATCTTCTGTAGTTGCATTTTCCTAAAAGACCAATTCTCATTGGTTTCTGCACAGGTCATGGCAGTTATGGGAAGATTTATCCTATAATTAAGGATAAAATGAGACTTAATTTCTGTATGAAATTATATTGTACTGTATGGTAAATTATACTTTTCATTGGGAAATTATGAAATGAGAATCTGGCATTGCCTAGAATAATATGATGTTTAAGTCTTTAAATTATATAATTAAAAGATAATTAGCCAAATAGGTAATAATTTGGCTAATTGCAATAATCAAATGATTGCTTCCATAATGAAAATTACTTTTCACCATAGTCAATGATATAAAATATTTTCTAAACATCTAGGGGTATTTTGAACATTACATTATTTTGTGAGCAAGTGGCCTATCCTTGATTGATGGACTCCTTGTGACCAATTTGTTATTGTGGTTGTCAGTAAGGCTTGCTGGGCCCACTAGGCGTGCCGATGTTCCTAAGTGTTCCTGAGCTCCAGTAGGGCTGGGGAGGAAGAAGGCATGCCTTGGGATTCATGGTTGGTAGGCTAAGAAAAGTCAGGGGGGGGGAGGGGAAGAGGGAGAGGAAAAATATTAATGGATTTTTTTGCCTGTGAGCTTACCAAACTATTTTAGAGACTGCTGCTGCAGCATGGCATATAATTGTTCTTAGGGAAATGATAGTAATTATTTTAAAGCTTTTTTTGAACACAAAGTCTCACTTTGTAAACCATGCTGGCTGGAGCTCCTTGTGATCTTCCTGCCTCAGTGTCCCACATGCTAAGATTTCAGGTGAGCCCCCCCAATACCTGAATACAGCCATTTTCACAAATTCCTTATACTACTTATGGACCTTTGACTAACCAGAGGCTAACCTGTAGTGACGAAGGGACTGCACAGAGTTGTCTAGGTTTCTGGAGTTTGAATGGCTGCTCTGATTTTGAGATAAGAATGGTAATATCATTCCTGGAAGACAGTGTACCACACCATAGTCACCTCAGAGCCAGTCAATGGTGTTAAGATCAGTAACAGATCAGTTCCATGGCAGACTTTCATGAATGCATCTTAAACAGGTATATTTCTCATGACAGAAGCATGGAAACCCATATTTACTTGTTACACATAAATTATGAATTATAATAACATCTTATCCAATGACACACTTCCTCCAACCAAGCCACACTTTCTAATCCTTATAATCATTTTAAACTGCAAACCAAGCATTCAAATATATAAGCCTATGGGGTCTATTCTCATTCAGTTCAAAATAGTCTCCCGTTATGGTTGGAGGTGTTTGTTAAGGGATGAAGTGAAGGTGATTCTCTAATTTGATTGATAAATCTTTTCTCATTGTACGTGTCCTTTACCATAATGCATTTGGTTGTAATCTTATGTTTAGGCATCAAATGGTTAATAGGGGCTTTTCCCTAAAAGTTCAAGTTCACTCATGACAGACATAGTTTGTCTTATTGCACATGTACCAGGAATTAGTTCAGGCCAGATGGGTCCCCCTACACTTACATGGATAAAACTGAGTGTGTTTAAATGAAAACTGTCTATGCTTGATGACTGTTAAGGGAAGCAGAAATAGATTTCTTTGTTTAAAGCGGTTATATGTGCAGTCTGATGCATGTAGGATCCCAAGTTGCCAACATGTTGCTAGAGCTAGGAGAATACATAGCCCAAACTCAGTGAAATCCAGTTTTTGAGCCATCTTGCTGGCCCACAATTGTTTGTTCTTTAACGAGTTGGACATACGTGAAAGATGATTATGCTTGCAAAAAATGATTCAATAATGTATTCTTTTAGTTTTTTTTTTAAAATGACATTACAACCTAACCATGTGATATGGGTTATTAGGGCAGTTTAACAGGACGTATCACTCTGAGTTAACAAAGGGATGAAAACTATTATGGAAACATAAAATGTGTGTACAGTCAAGTACAGTTGCAGTTTTCCACCTAACGAGTCATGGGGAATTAAGTTGAAAAGAAAAACTTAGGGGAAAAAATCACACAAAATTGATGGAAAATAATCAAATATTCCAATATCAACAGATATTCCAACAAATATCTGTTTCTTATAAAGCATTTGAGATATGTTGTATGTCAGAATTATTTACATTTCTTTGGGAATGTTCTGGCTGTCAGTAGAGCATCATGTGACAAGGTATCTCTTGGCAATATGAGGCTAGGAAAGGGTTCAAAGAGCTCATCTGGACGAGTGCTCCACATGAACCAGATGACCGCCTCAACTGCTTGACATAGCATTCCTGTCCTGCTCTTTCATTTTCTGCCTAATGGCAGGTACAAACAAACAAAAGTGTGTGAAGACCTCCCACAGTTTTTAACTGTCTTACCGTATTTCACATAATGTGAATACCAAGAAGAGGCCATCAGCAATTGACTAAAAAATTTCCAGCAAATATATATGTATGTATGTATATAAATTGACTAACTTTTAGCAAGACTTGAAATTTTTGAAAAGAAAACTATAAGGTAGGCATGATGGTTCCATTGGTAAATGCACTTGCCATGCCAACCCGAGAACCCGACCTGAGATGGATACTGGAACCCACACAAAACACTTAGATGTGATGACCTGAGTGTGTAGTCTCAGGATTCCAGTCATGAGATGAGAGGTATATATAGAATGGGCAGGAAGTTTGAGTATTCCATACAGCTGCAGAAATAATGAGAGATTCTGCTTGAAAGACAAGTAGAAGGAGAGAACCAACTTCCCCACGCTGTCTTTTGATCTACAAATATGTGCCAAATGTATTTGGCTGGCATGGATGAGCTCTGAGAACTGGTGGTGCTTGACAGGACAAGTGTAGCAATCACTAACATCAGCCACTTAAAGCTCAGCTCTCCCAACGATGGAGATTCTTCCTCTATCTGAGAAGGCAAGAGTTCAGGTTCATCTCTCTGATGTGTTCTGCACCTGCAAGAAACTCAGATCACAGAGATGTTTTAGTATTTAATATTGTTTTACCTTTGAACGTGTTCACTAAAGCTGTAGCCTTCATTACATCTTACTTTAAATAATTTCTCTTACTATGAAGAAGGGAGGAGTGTGTGTGTGTGTGTGTGTGTGTGTGTGTGTGTGTGTGTGTGTGTGTGTGTCTTGCGGGCTACTTGGCATTACTAAGATACATTAACCAAAATGTGAACCGACCTGACCTGATTCAGCTCCCATTCCAGCCAGTGCTGGTCTGCCTTTCTTTTTACCACCCTTCTACCAAGATGTACAGTCTGTCTTTGGACAAATGATCACAGTTTGATGATGTATTTTTTCTTATTCATGTATATATTTATCTTTCCAGACTTAAATGTATCCAGGGATATTGGCAGTGTGTTAAGAGGAAAGTCAGAGATTGGTGTAGGGAGAGACCATTTAATGAAATGAGAAACTTTGCAGTATATGCCTATGCAAAAAGAAACCTCTATGTATGGATGCTTCCTGAGCAAATTGAGGACAGACATAAATGTATTTCTTAGAGTCAAGATATCAGGGTTCATTCATCTTTCCTCTTTCCCTATTCCTTTAGTTCTTTCTTCTGTACTAAGATTAATGTGAGGATTTAAAAACACAGAATGTACGTTACACACATATATCTGCAGTGCATAATGTTACAGATTATAGGAAATAGCTGATGGATTGACACATTTAACACATGCCCATTTTAGCATCTAATAGCAATAATAACTTTTGTGTGTGGAGTTAAGAATTTAACCCAGAGTTTTATACATGCTAGGCAAGCACTCTACCACTGAGCTATTTCCTCAGCTCTAATTATAGTCTTAATATATTTTTCTCAAGTTTGTTGATGCATAGAATTATGATAGACGTTTTCTGATAGCAAAGCTCACTTGCAATCAAGAATAAATTCTCATTCATACTGTATCCCTTAGAAACTCTAGTCACTGGAGCATGATGGATACTTCTAAGATTTCTCCATCACTGGGAGATTTATTTCCCTAGCTGCCCAAATATTGGAGGCTGTTATGGTGCATAGCTGAACTTCTGGGAAGGACTCACAGTCCATGAGCAGTTCCAAGCTTTGATGGGACAGGAAGTTTGCAAGCTACTGTTATTGCTCACAGTAAGCTCTCCATACATCAAGCCTCGGCCGCTTACTTCAGATCAAGTGTTTCTAAAACCCATCCTCAATAATACTAAGGCATGTGTCTGATATGAGACAAAGATAGTAATACTTTATTTTTAACATTTTAATAGATTTTTGTTGTTATTGTTGTTGCCTTGTTTTTTTTGAGACAGGGGTTCTCTGTGGCTTTGGAGGCTGTCCTGGAACTAGCTCTTGTAGACCAGGCTGGTCTCGAACTCACAGAGATCTGACTACCTCTGCCTCCCTAGTGCTGGGATTAAAGGTGTGTACCACCAACGCCAGGTTTATATCTAAATTCTTAAGTGGGGATGATTTTGCATAGTCTCTAAATCCACATCACACTCAAAATTAACCTGTCTTCCTACAATGAGCTGAGGGGATATTCCCACCCATCATGACCTGAGAATATTTAAATCGCATCAGAATCACCTGTTCTTTAAATATTAAACCCATCTGGTCTTTGTTCCTTTTACCACGAATCATTCTTAATCATCATGAAGATTTCTTTGGTGACTGGCAATTTTGTTGGGAAATCATTCACTTCCTCCACGTTTTCAAGCTTGCAGCTATTGAACCGGAAGCTTTCATGCCTTATATGTTTTTGGAACACATTGGTATCTGTGGACTTATTCTTCATTTTGAATCCTGCCTGTTTTTTGAAAGTGTATACTTGTGTAATTCTCTCTTTCATTAGCTTCACAGGGAGTTTATTGGGTTTATTGGTCTTGAAAAAGAAAAGTTGCCTTTGGATTTATTTGTTCTTTCTGCTTTGTTTTGGTTTTTTTTAATGCAATAATTTTCATCTTTTATTGCCATTAATTCCATCTAGTTTATTTATAGCAGTGATTCACTTTGAGTGTAGCTTATGTTGCTGTACCCCATGTTCTCCATGATGTAATATTACCTTTTTAGGTATATATATATATATATATATGTATATATATATATATATATATATTAAATTTCCAAATGTTAAAACTTATAAGTTATACTTCTTCCCCTCCTGCCCAAGTATGATTAAAGTAGCTAACCTGAAAACAACAACAAAAAACCGATAGTTTTCTTCCTTCTAGCTCCAGTGCATTGAATTTTTTTCTTTTTGGCCGAATATAAGACTGCTTTTGTATATGTGTCAGGAATTTACTCCTTTCTTACTAGAAGGGACTTAAGAGTCTGCATATATCTAATGAAAGAAATTAGTACTGATTTCTTTGCTGGATATAGGCAACACTAGAAGAACTTCAAGCCTCTTTCTGATCTTATGTATTTTAATTCAAGTTCCCCACCCCATGTAAGGCGTGTGTGTGTGTGTGTGTGTGTGTGTGTGTGTAAGCACACACTTGTGTACCTCTGTCTCTGAATAGGGTCTTGTGTATAACCCAGGCTGGCCTCAAATTTGAGAGCCTCCTCCCTTCATATCTCAAACATTTGGATTACAGGTACCTATCACCAGGCCTGGACATTCCCCTTTCATTTCTGATAACATTTGCTTTACAGTTTTTACTGTCATGCGGGGCTGACTTTCCAGAGCCTTGGGACTGGTGCTGTCAAGGTTCATATGACTTACTCTTAGCAGTCTTGTTCTTAGAGACTACTCTCACCTACCATTGGAGATTCCTCATTCTCTATACTCTGAAGGAGAACATTTCTCTTAGGCTGTTACCTGCTCTTGTTTCACCCACTGTTGGAAAGCATGGCTGACAGCAACTGTAGTGAGGTAGTCCTTCTGTAGCACTGACCACGCCCATTGGGGGGTGGAGCTATGGGCGGAGGTGACCTGAGGAAGGAGGTCGGAGGGGGCCAGGAAGGCGCTCTCTTTCTGGCGTGACTCGGACAGGAGAGGATCGGGTTGAATTTCCTGGTGTTCATCTGTCTAGGTTGTAAGTTATTTCTCCCTGAATAAACATCTATTCGGCCTATTTGTTTATCCTGACCCTTATTTACCGCAATATCTGGTGTCAGAAGCGGAATTTACCTGGGTTTTGCCCCCAGGCGGCAGAAGCCGCCCCCCCCCCCCACCTTCCCCAACGGGCAGGGTTTAACCAGGTGGACTCACCACAGCTTTGGGACATTTGCCTCTTCCTTACTGCAAAGGAGATCTTTGCCGCTAAAGCAGACCTGAGAAGGCACTTACCGCTTAACATTTTTTGCCCATTTCCGCACGGGACTTTGCATTCGCGCAGAGCCTCTCGGCGGCACCCGCCCGGCGGCA
The DNA here is from genome assembly GCF_943737965.1 of Phodopus roborovskii. Classification (NCBI taxonomy): domain Eukaryota; kingdom Metazoa; phylum Chordata; class Mammalia; order Rodentia; family Cricetidae; genus Phodopus; species Phodopus roborovskii. Next base: position 36,281,724 of record NW_026125295.1, on the reverse strand, counting down.
CCCGCCCGGCGGCACCCACCCGGCGGCACCCGCCCGGCGGCACCCGCCCGGCTTGCACGCGTTTCGTCTTGTGTTACAAGTAACTCCAAAAGTCCCCTTTTAACAAAATTCTGCTTGCCATAGTTTGTTAAGAACTTTTTACAGGAACCGGGATCAGACGAGCCTGGGCGGCTAGGCGCTATTTGATGACACACCTCCAGGCGTAGCTACCACAAGCGGAGATATACAACTAAAAGCATCAAAGTTCCAGGACAGCAGAATTACACCTAAGGTAATTGTAACATCTTTTGCAATTTAAGCTGATATAAAATCTGAGATAAATTGTTCTATAACTATGGCAGATAATTTTACTATGCAGAACTTTAGGAATTATTTTACTTCATATGTAGAAGGGATTTTAGCAGAAGAAACTTATGACTGGACCAATATATACTTTTATTTTGTAATAGCAATGGGTTTCATCATTAACATGATATTCTTAAAGAAATGGTTTGAGATTACAGCAAACAATAAGGAACTTGTACAAACTATGGGAGACTTAGTAACAAAGATTCGAAACATTGAAAATGATAGAATTCAAAGCATAGAGACAAGGATTCAAAACATTGAAAATGATGGAATTCAAAGCATAGAGACTAAGATTCGAAACATTGAAAATGATAGAATTCAAAGCATAGAAAATATAGAAAGAAAGATTCAGAATATTGAAGATGGCGTTGGCGAGCTGAAAGGTATAATTTGTTTAATGTCAGATACTTCAATAACCAGAACAGAAACAATGCAATGCATTAACAAACTAGCAGAAACAGCCCACTCCTGGTCGGAGGAAGCTACTAATAAGTTTAAAAAACTGGAACATCAGATAGAAAGACTAGATGACAGAATCTCTTCCATGTCTGAGGATAATGACAAGCTAGCAGATAGAACATTGTTTCTGGAAGGCAGTTTACACGCCATTCAGATAATATCTAAGGATGATAAGATTAAAAACATGGAATCATTTGTAGTTGGAGAAAGTAAGAAACTGACTGATACAATGAAGTCTCTAGAAAGTTATTTGATTCAAGAAGTTCAGACACTCAAAGAAACAATGGTGAATAGATTTCAGGCTTTAGAAGACCTTCAGTCTGATACATCAGAAGAAGAACTACAGGTAATAGGGCATGAAAAAGATTTAAAATTTTCCACACCATTTAGGGTCAGGGGAGCTTTCCCTGTATCTATTCATGAAAAGCCAGCAACGAAGAAACATCCAAAAGGTGTCGTTGCATATCAGTGGGAACCAATACGTATGAAAGATTTAAAAGGTATAAAGGAAGCAGTAGTCTCTTATGGCATGCATTCACCTTATGTGAAGCAATTAGTAGAATCATGGGCATGGAATAACAAGGTAACCCCTAAGGATTGGGATCAATTAATATCAGCTGTCCTTGAAAGCGCCTCTCAAATAGAATGGAGGGCTTTATGGAGAGAGGAAGCAAAAGCTCTTGAACTTCAGGGCTTAAAGAAAGGGTATAAAGCTCCCCAAGATAAAATTCTTGGTGAGGGTCTCTATGCTGACCCAGAAACCCAAGCTGCCTATGATGAACACATCTTGTCTCTATGCAGTACAGCAGCTTTGAATGCTTGGGATAAGGTTCATGAATTAGGAGAGAGGATAGAACCTTATACCAAGATAAAGCAAGGACCTAGAGAACGTTTTAGTATCTTTTTAGAAAGATTATCTAGGGCAGTACAATTAGAGATAGCAGACATAGATGCTAGGCGAATACTCATAGAATCTTTAGCTTATACGAATGCGAATCCTCAATGCAAACAGGTGCTTTGGCCTTTAAAAATGCGATCAGCACCCTTGGATGAATGGGTCCTATATACAGGCAACATTGAGTATAATGACAATAAGACTGAAGCATGGATAGGAGAAGCCATATCTAAAGGTCAGAGAAGATATCAAGATAACAGAGTTCCTTACTATGGTGACTTAGAAGCTTGGGTAGGAGAAGCCATCCCCAAAGGTTTGAAAAGATATCATAATGTCAGATGTTATAACTGTGGTAAGATAGGACATCTAAAAAGAAATTGTAGGCAAAGCTTCCCTAGAAGTAACACCCCCAGGAATGAATCAAACAGAAGGCCTCAGCCTTCTGGGTTATGTAGAAGGTGTGGCAAAGGCAGACACTGGACAAATGAGTGTAGATCGACCAGAGACAAGCAAGGAAACCCTTTACCATCGGGAAACTCCTTGGGGGGCCTCTCGAAGGCCCCCACATCACAGGTGGTTCGAACATTCCCAGTCACAGTGGAAGACAATCTCCCACAGGACAATTAGAAAATTCTGTGCCTATTATAAAAACTCATACTGCTCTGGATGACGAACTAGTGACGGAAGTTGAATCAAACATGACAGAAGGAAATGAAAAACGTATATTTTGGCAAACTGCTATAAATAGTCATAGGCCTAGATTGATAGTTAAGATGAATAATAGACTGTTTGAGGGTCTGGTGGACACTGGAGCTGATGTAACTATCATATCTAATAAATCTTGGCCTCAAAGATGGCCCCTGCATGAGGTAAATGTTCAATTCTTAGGGATTGGAACCCTGGCTCAGGTAAAACAAAGCACGAGATGGATTGACTGTATAGGACCAGAAGGACAGAGAGGGAGGTTGAGACCATATGTGGCTGATGTAGTGATAAATTTATGGGGTCGTGATCTATTACAGCAATGGAATACACAGATTAACATTCCTCCTGTATTAGATAGGAACCATAGACGACCTCATGATTGTGGAAAGAATACTGTTAAGTACTATACAAGACAGAGACCAAATATCCAGGCAGTACAAAAACAAAATACAAATGCTGAACAAACAGAGGAACCAAAAGCCCTACCTTTAAAATGGCTAACAGAGGAACCTGTCTGGGTAGGACAATGGCCTATGACCTCTGAGAAGTTAGAAGCTTTAGAAAGCCTGGTTCAGGAACAGCTAAATGCTGGACATATTGAGGAATCAACCAGCCCTTGGAATTCTCCTGTATTTGTGATCAAAAAGAAATCTGGTAAATGGAGAATGCTTACAGACCTGAGAGCCATCAATAAAGTTATCCAGCCAATGGGCTCTCTACAGCCTGGAATGCCCTTGCCTTCTTTGATACCCAAAGAATGGCCTATTATAGTTATTGATTTAAAGGATTGCTTCTTCACTATACCTTTACAAGAACAAGACAAAGAGAAATTTGCCTTCACGGTACCTAATTATAACAATTCTCAACCGGTGAAGAGATATCAATGGAAGGTTTTGCCACAGGGAATGCTAAATAGCCCCACCCTGTGCCAATATTTCGTACAAAAACCGTTAGAAATAATTCGTAAACAGTTTCCACAATCCATAATCTATCATTACATGGATGATATATTGTTAGCTGACTCTAAAGGAGAAATATTAGAAAAAATGTTTGAGAAAGTAAAGGAAGTTTTACCTCGCTGGGGATTACAAATTGCACCTGAAAAAATACAAAAAGGAGAGTCTATCAACTACTTAGGATATAAAATAGGTCTACAGAAAATTAGACCACAAAAAGTACAGATCAGAAGAGATCGCTACCAGACTCTTAATGATCTTCAAAAATTACTAGGAGAGATTTCTCAACTGCAAACCATAATTGGAGTAGAAGGGCATGATTTGAAAAACTTGAAAATGGCCCTAAAAGGAGATAAGGACTTGAATAGTCCACGAATACTATCAGCTGAAGCTGAGAAGGAATTAGAATGGGTAGAAAAGAGGATACTAGAAGCACATGTGGACCGTGTGGATCCAAACCTAGACTGTATTCTGGTTATATTACCATCTAGAGAATATCCTTCAGGGATTTTGATGCAGAGAGAAGATATCATATTAGAATGGATATTCCTACCACATAAACAGAATAAAAAACTGAAAACATATATAGAAAAGATCTCTGACTTGATTATAAAAGGTAAATTAAGACTTCGTCAGCTAATAGGAAGGGACCCAGCAGAAATTATAGTACCTTTAACTAATGAGGAAATTTCTTCCTTATGGAAAGATAACGAATATTGGCAGAGAGCTTGCAGTAACTTTTTGGGAACAATTAGCAACAACTATCCCAAAACTGAGAGAATCAAATTCATAAAGAAAACGATTTGGATTCTTCCACGCATTGTAAGAAAAACACCTATTTCTGGAGTTCATACATTCTACACTGATGCAAATAAATCAGGTAAGGCAGGATATAAATCAGGAAATATTAGTAAAGTGGTTCAAAGCCCTTACAATTCTGTACAAAAGGCAGAATTGTATGCCATTCTCATGGTACTTATGGATTTTAAAGAACCCCTCAATATAGTTACTGACTCTCAATATGCAGAGAGAGTCGTTTTACACATTGAGACTGCAGAATTTATTCCTGACAATACAGAATTAACTTCATTGTTTATACAGTTACAAGATACTATCAGAAAGAGGACTCATCCTATATATATAACACACATCAGATCCCATACGGGTCTGCCAGGTCCTCTAGCACAAGGCAATGATGAAATTGATCGTTTATTGATAGGAAGTGTGCTAGAAGCCTCAGAGTTTCATAAGAAACACCACGTGAACAGCAAAGGTTTAAAAAAGGATTTTTCTATCACTTGGGAACAAGCCAAGGAAATAGTAAGGAAATGTCCTACTTGCTCATTCTATAACCAAACTCCTTTACCACCAGGCAGTAACCCTAAAGGTATAAATAGGAATGAAATATGGCAAATGGATGTGTTTCATTTTGCAGAATTTGGAAAATTAAAATATGTACATCACACTATAGATACATTTTCAGGGTTTCAGTGGGCTACTGCTCTGAGCTCTGAAAAGGCTGATTCTGTTATAACGCACCTTTTAGAGGTAATGGCCATTATGGGCATACCTGCACAAATAAAAACTGACAATGCTCCAGCATATGTCTCCAGCAAATTGAAACAGTTTTTTGAGTATTACAAGATAAAGCACATAACTGGTATACCACACAATCCTACAGGACAAGCAGTGGTTGAGAGATCCAATCGTACTTTAAAAGAAATGCTCCATAAACAGGCAGGAGGAACCAAAACACCCAAACACAGATTACATAATGCTTTATTAACATTAAACTTTCTTAATGCTGATGAAAAAGGAAAAACAGCTGCAGAAAGACACTGGACAATAGAAAAAACTTCTGAACTAAATCAGCCAGTGTATTTCAAGGATGTACTGACCTCAGAATGGAAAGCAGGATATGTGTTACGTTGGGGTAGGGGTTTTGCATTTGTATCTACAGGAGAAGAAAAACTATGGATACCATCTAAGTTAATCAAGATCCGAGTTGAACAAGAGAAGCATCTTAATGAAGAGAAATGACAAGTCATCCAACAAACTAGGTCCTATGAGGTGTGCGGAGGCCTCTCAAAGGTAGGGGAAGTGTTCTGTTCTTGTTTTTACAGGAAAACAGAGAAAACCTATCATCAAACAGCCAAAAGACACTGAACATGTAGGTGCCTACAGAAGAGAAGACAGCTTTTCAGAAACAATCACTTAAGGAAGCAGAATCTGATATATGGTAAAAAAAAAAAAAAAAAAAAAAAAAAAAATTTAATTGTAGTAAACTATTTCTATATAGAAATCTATTTCTCTCTATTATCTAGTATTCCTGAAGTCCCAAATTTTGTAAACCAATGCTGGCTTTGGAGTTGGATTTGGCTTTCCTTCTCTAAATTCAAGCATGTTGTTAAGATTAAATTCATGGTTTCTGCCTTAAATCAAGAAGCCAATTGGTGTAAGGCAGAAGAAACAAAATCTGGGGACTCATATCTTATGCAATTTTCTCTCTGAAATCCTAATTTTCTCACATACTTTTAATGCTTATTGTTGTCTTTCCCTAATGCATACCTTAAAACTTGAAAATTTTACTTTAATATTGATGTGTAACTTTTCCACAAGGAATAATAACGATTCCTAACAGCAGTCTTTGAATTCTCCGGAAAGAAGATGGGGCCCCACATCATCATTTCCACTTGACTCAACCTGATGCATCGGAACTACAAACATCACCCTAAAACCGGTTTGAGACTGTTTTGCTCGAGACAACTCATGACTAGCTAGCTGTAATGGTGCACCTTTTTATTACACCCTGGCCAGTTTCAAATAGAACTACAGTCAAGAATTTTCTGCCACACAGTGACTAACTACATATGTCACAGCCAGTTCTGTTGAGAAATTTGGTTGCTAAAAATTTTCTTCCTACAGGATCCATTGGAGCAATCATCGTCCCATTTCAGCAGGAAGTAATCTTAATATGACTACGCCCCCTTTCCCTACCCTTGGAAATTTGGGATAATAGTCATCGTCTTTGGGTTGGTTTTAGTTATTTGGGATTGGGTGATGCTTACACTCGGGTTTATCTTTTAGACAGGAATAGGGAATGGTGGGTAAAGGTATGGTTTAGATGGGATATAAGTAGATTAGCCTATTTCCTTGAGAATTTGAGTATGAATGAGATAGTATTTTACAGCTTACATTGTTATGTATTCCTATGTGGTAAGCTATGTAAAATTAAGTTTATATTTTGTTATATTGTGTTAAATGTTTCCACTTATAATATTTATGCACATTATTTTTTACCATATTCTATGTATGTATACTTTTCTTGTGTTCAAGACATTTTGTATATTGATACAATTTGGGATATTTATCTTGCTGCCCTTTATAGTTCTACCTCTTGTCTTGACACTTATACTCTACCTCTATTTTAGGGATTTACATGTAGGTATATGTAAATAGTTATATTGTTTAAGTATTTGTTCCTGCTTTACTCAGGAAAGTTTTAATCAGTCTTTTTAGCTAAGTTCCCGAGTATTATAGATTATCTTCACTCACATTTCCTGTACCTATGAGATTAGTCAGATATAGATGCTTAATCTTCAATCCTTCATAGACATGCAGAACATGGCATTTAAATGTTTTAATATTAGTACTCCTTTGACATGAGACACTGTTGCTCCTGACAGCACCGTGCATTTTCCCGAAAATATGTTGGACACTGTTGTTGCTCCTGCTGGAGTTCAATCTCGCCTCAGCTAATGGCCTGTTGGGCATAGAATTGCCCCCACCTTGACCACTGATTTGGACATGCAGTCCTATGTGCTTGCAGGAGACAAATATAGAAGACTGCTTGACCTTGCCAAGTCAGGGTAAGACAGCCATTCTATTTCCCTGCTGTTGTTGTGGTCTGTCAAGTTCTCTTGGCCTTAGCCAAATCTGGGTGTACCAACGTCGCTGTGAGACCTAGGGTGACTGTTCAGGTGGCTTGCTGTTTCTGTCCTTGCTGCACCGTTTTGGAAGTTGTCCATCCGCATTTCCTGTCTACTCTAGTATTGTTATTTTCCTTCTCAGGTCTTGATGAGGTTGAAGATTAAACTATCACAACTATTATTCTCTCTTCCTAGTTAGATATATTAGGTACTAGACTTACGTTTTCCAGCTTAGGACAACTCTATTGTAAACTCCATTATGCCCTCACCCTAGGACTAGATATGTAGGTCATTTTGTTCTCGATTTTCCTTTTCTTAGAGCACACTTGTTATTCACTGTTTTGTATATAGTTTTGTATTAAGCCTAAATCTTTTCTTTAGACTAAAAGGGGAATTGTAGTGAGGTAGTCCTTCTGTAGCACTGACCACGCCCATTGGGGGGTGGAGCTATGGGCGGAGGTGACCTGAGGAAGGAGGTCGGAGGGGGCCAGGAAGGCGCTCTCTTTCTGGCGTGACTCGGACAGGAGAGGATCGGGTTGAATTTCCTGGTGTTCATCTGTCTAGGTTGTAAGTTATTTCTCCCTGAATAAACATCTATTCGGCCTATTTGTTTATCCTGACCCTTATTTACCGCAATAAGTAACCAGACTGGCAAGTAAAAACACAGCTCACCTGCCTATGTAAATTCCAAAAACCCTGGGGAAATAATCTGAACAAATCTCCAGGAAGAAAAACAGTAATTAATATGCTTGCAAGATTCTTAGCACAGTAAAAAGGAGAACCAATGGACGTGGTTGATGTGTGGATAGAATGGGAAAGTAATAGTATTTCCATTAACAAATCACATAGTAAGTTCATTAAACTGGAAAAAAATAAGAAGGACCCCAATCTCAAAGCACCAGAAGAAGCAAATGAATAAACAAACAAATGTAATTCACGTAAATGAAAAACAAGTAAGATAAAATAATGCTAAAATCCATCATTTTGTACAGTCAATAATGCTAATAAAATGGGAAAATAATTCTAAAATTTAATTTTAAATTCTATATGTTAAGAACAGTGTTAGTGATATAATTGGCAATAAAAAAGGAATTGTAAGGACTTGGTAAATCCATGCTGTGATTTCTTATATTGGAGAGAGAAAATGCCTTGAGATGGGAACACTCACCTTTCTCCTGTGTACACTGGCCCCTGGGCCAAGCTTTTTCCAGTCTTCAGTGTTCTGACCTTTGTCCTTTTAGTGTAAACCAAATCTTGGGCTTTTGACCAGACTCAGGAAAGAGTTCATATTATTCTGCTTGGTGTGATTCCAGAACAAAGGTCATGCTGACAACCACACCCTGTGCTGAATTAAACTACATAAAAGACATTAATTTAATTAGAGTAAAACAAAGAATATAGCCATGTATAGTAGTACATATTTAGTTCCAGCTTTTGGAAGGTAGAGGCAGGAGGATCTATGTGAGTTTGAGGCCAGCTTGGTCTACTGTGTGAGCTCCAGGCAAAGTAAGATTTCACAGTGAGACTATGTTTCGCAAACAAAACAAAAAACAAGGAATACTTTTGTTTGATTTCCTATCTTCTTCTATTTTAATCCTATGTTGTCCTTTTTTTTGCTTTTACTTTTGTTTTTCTTGGGGGGGGCTCTCAGTCTTGCACAATTTTCCCTGAAATGATTCCTAATTATTTGTTTATTTTTTTCAACTATCAATGGCCTCAGAGGAAACTGTCAGAAAGCCCACGGTTGTCAATCATAGTTTTAGATTTAGCTACTTTAACTGGACCTCCTCATTTTGAGTAGTTACCTTAGCACTTAATTGGCTTATATTAAATAACTTTAAACCACTAGTCATTATGTTTAATCACTTAAAATAAAGGTTTATACACAGATCATCATAGATGTCTCTTTAAGAAATTAAGTTACTTAAGACATGACTTAGATGTATATATATGCATATATACATCACACATAGATATTCCAGTTGGAAGTTTTAACCCAAAATAACAGTACCCATGATATACATGTCAATTATAAACAGTAATTTTTAGTATGAAAACTACTTATTCTATAATAGCAATATTTGTTTGCATGAAATTTACAATAAAAGTCCTTTTTTACTTATCAACATTGAAATTTTAATTTTAATGAAGATGTGCAAGGGCTGGGGAGATGGCTTAGCCGTTAAATGCTAGGCTCACAACCAAAAATACAAATGAAGACATGCAAATGAACATGTTGCTATGGAGAGTAGGTTATTGGAGGGGAGGGGAATAGGAAGATTGACAACCAGTCCAACTTGTTTTGAGACATTTTAAGATAAGATCATGGATGCCATACTTTATGGGGAAGACTCAAAATTCTTCCAGCTATAAACTGCACGAAGTTATGAAATGTTCTCTCTGCTCACTGATATATCTCCACCATTTATTACAGTGTTTGGCACAAGCTGTTTGCAGTGATAGTTTCTAAATTGAATGAACCATTTATTTTTCTGAATCCTAGACACCGGGTGACACCTCAATTGCAAGCTGTAATGTATTTGTGACTAAAATGTGAAGATTTAAATTTAACGGAAACACCTATCCATCACTTTTATCTGTTGTTGTTTTTATTGGCATTTCATCATGAGGAGAATTTACCTGCTAAGAGTTTCAAAACTCCTGCCTATGAGGCAGAGCCTGCTCATATATTTGTGTTTTTTTTGTTTTGATGTATACTATTATTTTCCAAGGAAATTCTGTTTGAGATATGTTATATTCTGGTGATGCTCCTTATTGTTTGCATGGCCATATATAACGTCCTTACATTTAACACTCTGTTATGAGCAGTTTCCTACAAGCCAGAGAGAAGGTCCTTACATCTTGACTCTCCCATACTACATCTCCCAGAATCCTCCTTGTCTCCTAGTCCCACCTGTCTTGCCTTCATATTTGCCAACAGTGCTTTATTCATTAATCAATAACAGAAACATATGTACAAAATGACATCTCCCATCAACACTGTTATTTCTACTCAGGTGCAAATTGTAAGAACACTCTTTGGGGAGTGATTGCTTATGGGAATGCTTCTACATACTAGAAGTTTTATCTTTGGGACAAGTAAAAGAACCAATGACCTTAATTATCCTATTACTTAGACCAACAGCTCTCAACTTGTGGGTTGCAAAGACAAACCTCTATCTTCAAAATTATTTATGTTATGATTAATAACAGTCAGAAAAGTATAGTTATAAAGTAGCAACAGAAATAATTTTATAGTTAAGGTTATTACAACATGATGAAGTACATTAAAAGGTCACAGTATCAAGGAGACTGAGAATCACTGGTCAAGTATGAGCTGCTAGCCACCATCCTTGACTCATACCAGCATCTTTTAAAGAGCAGAAGTCTTGAATTTTCCTGAGATCCAGTGTTGGCTACTGTGGTTCCCTTACAATCCCATTGTAGTTTCAGAACTAGCCTATTGATTTCACAAAGGAATAAAGATTTTGTCAAGGATTGCATTTAATCTATAGACCTATTTGCAAAAGGAATATTGGTTGATGAAGGAATATTGCAATTGTGCCTATCTAGTGGATGCCAGTTGTTCTCTTAAAACCAAGATTCACTGGGAGAACAAAATGTAATATACACAGAATTGGGAGAGAAAATATAAATTCTCTCCTTTAAAAATTGTGAGCCAAATGAAAAAAATTTAAGCTGCAATAAATTACACAATTGATGGTTCTCTGAGTGCCTTGGCGGTTCTGTATGGGATGGCATTGCCCTAGATGACTCTATATGAGAAGAGATCCTTTGGACACTCTATTTTTAAAAGCAAATCTTTAAGATGAGTTTTCGGTTTTATATATCAGAAGTTCCTATGGTCCCTGGAATACCTTTTCAACAGTTTCAGTTGAAATTACAGATTTACTTCATTACTGTTCCAGGGAAAACACTGATTAGTCATCAAATGTCACTCTACCTCTAGAGTCATTAAAATGCAAATGTCTGCAGCACCTTCATTATGGTAGGATGACCATCCTAGTATGTTTACTTTTTCCTATTCAACTGTATGCTATATTTTGATTGAAAAGAGCAAAACAGCATATATTTACTTTGTGGTTGGCATTTGGAGACCATTGAGTCTTAGGCTTTAATAGAACCACTGGCATCTACTAGATAGACACAATTGCAACAGACAGCATCAACAATTAATATTCATCTTGCCAACTGATCTGTAGAGAAACTGAAACAAAAGTTGAAGAGCAATGACCAATTAATTCCAAATCTTTTCACTAAACTGCAAAACAGACAAGACATCATTTATACCACAGTAGAAAAGTAGATCCATGCAATACAACAAAGAATCTAGAAGTTAGTGCACTTATTTGTAAATATCATATTTTCAACAAAGGTGTGAATTGGATCCATCCTACATGATCAATTAGATTTTGTGGATTTTTGTAACTCACCACCATGTAATTGTTCATATGCCTCATCCATTGAGTGTATTTCCTGAAGTAAATTTTTATTATTCTCATCCTGAGAACTATGACACAAGAAAGGGATATCTCTGAATGGCCTTAAACCAGGTAATTCACCAGATCATTTTTATAGTTTTCCAGTAGTAGATACAAACACAACTTTTTAAAAGTCTCTGAAACTTGACAGTCTAAGTGAAGGCTTATGTGATGGTTTGAAAGAAAATGGCCCCCAAAGGGAGTGTCACTGTTAGAAGGTGTGGTCTTGTTGGAATAGGTGTGGTCTTGTTAGTGGAAGTGTGTTACTGTGGGGGCAGTCTTTGAGATCTCTTTTCTGAAGCTTAACTCAGTGTGACAATCAGTCAACTTCTTGTTGCCTACAAGATATAGTACTCTCAACTCCAGAACCATATCTGCCTGAATGCTACCATGATCCCCTTCATGATCATAATGAACTAAACCTCTGAACTGTAATTAGCCACCCTTAATTAAATGTTTTCTTTATAAGAGTTGCCTTGGGGCTGGATGTCAGTGGTACATGTCTTCTTTAATCCCAGCACTTGGAAGGCAGAGGCAGGTGGATCTCTGTGAGTTCGAGACCAGCCTGGTCTACAGAGCTAGGTCCAGGACAGGCTCCAAAACAATACAGAGAAACCATGTCTCAAAAACAAACAAACAAAAACATATGAAAACAAAAAAAATTTGCCTTGGTCATGGCCTCTCTTCACAGCAATAGTAAATCCTCATTGTAGCAAACAACGGTAGTAAGATAAGAAAGTATGCATGTACGCTGATGAATTGGTGGTTCCTTCTTCATTATTGTTATAGGGTATGTCTGACGGTTAGCTGTCTCAGTTTTGGTTCGTTCTCCTTTCATGATGCAAATTTAACTTTTCACATAGCACCTTAGCGAGAAGAGTCATTCCTCAGGTTCCTTTATGCCTATATATAGCTATTCCATTAAGTTTGTTAATGAATGTATGTGAAAACAATGTGTAAAATTTTAGGACCAACCATATCCTTGAAAGGGAAGCTATTTTTTTTTTCTCCATTGCCATCTTGTACCTGGGTTGTAGATGTTATTATAGGAGGCTGTCTTGTACCAAGCAATGGAAATTTCATGACAGGGTGGTAGAATTGAATAAGGGCTTGGGACCTGCTCACACGGAGCCACTATAGCAGCCATGGAATACTTATTTCCAGACAATTATTGGAAAAATATATATGTGGTTGGGACACATTAATTTGAGTTCCTGTTATATTTGCTGCTGAAAAAGAGACAATAGGTCTCACTGGGAAAAATAACAACAAGGTTCTACTTAAAAATTATCTATATTTTAAAGCTTGGAATATTGTGTTATGAGCCACTATTCCCCCACAGAATCACAAACATTAAAAAAAAATGGATCATTAATTTAGTGCATAGCTCTGAGAGTCTAATGATTAATAACATTCTTTTCCTTGAATAGAGAGGGCATATTTCTCCAAGGAAATGAGAAATTGATAGCATATGGATTTTTTAGTCACTAATACTCATCTTTGTCCAGCAGACCTGTCATGTACTAACTGTCTAGCATCAACTAGCTTGTTTTACTCCCTTTCACTCTGCTTTTCTTGCCTGTAAGGCAATAATCTCTGGCCTTACTGTAATGCTTAAATGAGATGAATTCTAAAATTCTAAGTCCAGGTTGTGGCTTTAGTGGCGATACTTTCCTCTCATCCTCATCCTGAGACCAAGGTTAGGCAGACTTGCTATGCACTGATTCGGCTGAGTTTAGTTTAATGAGACACACGTAGGCTGTCATCAGCTAAAAATCCAAGTGAAGATTACTTTAGTGCCAACAGTGGCATGAGTTTACAGGTATTTTTGTTCTATGTGTTATTCTCTGTACCAGAAGTCCCAAGCCTCTGGTAAAAGGGTCAGGTAGGGATGCAAATGAGGGCTGTGTGGTATACCACACCATCACTATAAGCTTTAGGAGGAGGTGAGTGCTACTCATCTCCTAGGGCAGTGGTTCTCAACCTTCCTAATGTTGTACCCCTTTCCTACAGTTCCTCTTGTTTCAGTGACCCATAAAACCATAAAATTATTTTTGCTGCTATGCCATAGCTATAATTTTGCTACTGTTATGAATCATAATGTAAATATCTGTGTTTTCTGACTGTCTTAGGTGACACCTGTAGAAGGGTCATTCAACCCCCAGTGGGATCACAACCCACAGGTTGAGAATCTTTATTCTAGTGGTTAGAAATGAGGCTCCCTATTATAAAGTTTCAAGAGAACTGCAACTCTGTAGAATCTCTATGTATTTATTTTGACTATTCAGGCAAGCTTTAGACTTGAAATCTATCTGTGGCTGATCTTGAACTCCTAACCTGCACCCCTTGACTCCCCCAGTGCTGGTATCATAAGCAAGAGCCACCATTACAGGATCTGTTGGTTGATTAAAATAAATTAAGTTAGTGTACAAAGTAATGGGTTTCAATGATGACATTTTCGTGTGTGTGTGTGTGTGTGTGTGTGTGTGTGTGTGTGTGTGCTATATGCCATTCTTTGTTCTTATTCATCCTATGTTTTAAACAACAGTATGGAGACTGAATAAACAGTCTATGGATAGGAGCTTGCTACTTCTGTCTCTGCATAGGGCCCTCTCTAACAAAGGCTGATTCTTCCCTGCTGCAACAGATGCCTCTTGAGAAATACATTATCTCAAACTATGTTTGACATCAGCAGATTCATTTATCCATATTGGAACCCTGTACTTAGATTGGTATGTACTCCCAATTAGGTGGTAAGGTTTTAATTTAAAAATCAAATTTTTAAAAACTTACAAAATATATTTCAAATTGAAAGATACATAGAGTTAATTCTGTGAGTTATTTCCCATTACTACGGACAAGAAGATGATGTGTAAAGAGTTTTAGATTTATTTGATATATTAAGCTAAATACTCAAATGCTTGCATGCATGTAAAAAAAAATCAAGATCAGCAATTCAATTACTATTTTTTTCCTCCTTATTAGAACAGTCAGGAGTGAGCCGGTTGAGATGGATCTGTGTTGTCATAGCTTGCTCTGCTGGCAATGTCTAAATGAATTAAGTGAGTCACGAGCCAGAGAAATTGCCAGGCAGCTTTAATCTCCTGTCAGAAGGAATGGCCAATGGAGTCAAACATCATGAATTTTTGTTTCGGCTCATCTTAGAAGCTTGTGTTCTTAGCATCATGTTTGTGGACTTGCACTTTAATCTTAAATCACACTAAATATATTTTAAAGGTAGTAAGTATGACTACATATGTCTTTTGGTGATTTGCTGGTTCTAGAATGGTCATCCCCATGAGATGCCAGCTGTCTTCTGAGACTCCTGAAGTTGTATTCTGGGTCAATTCTTTTAGCATTGAATCCAACCAGAACTCAGCTGAGCTGATATTTCCTTCCTTCCTTCCTTCCTTCCTTCCTTCCTTCCTTCCTTCCTTCCTTTCTTTCTTCTAGCTTTCTTTCTTTGATAAAATTCAGCAAATGCCAAATTGGAGATTATTCATTTTCCAGTAGGTGCAATAGAAAAAAGCACATGTCACAACATGAGTTTCTGTTAAGACAGAGTGTGGGTAGAATGTAGTTCTCATATTTTGTGCAAAAGTCTCTGAAATGTTCTAGGACTAATAAATTTATGTTAGGGCATGGCCCTAGAATGAGGTCAGCCTTTTCCATCTGGCAGGAGTCTGTGGGTTACTGCAAATGTGTGTTACTAATGTTCTATTTGGCTTCTCTTCTAATCTGAGAGATTAAGCCTTACTGGGCAATTCTACTAAGAAGATGACCTTCTACCAGGATGGGTTGATCCAAAGAGAAAGAAAAGTGTACTCAGCAGGCATCTGTATTTACTTGCTAGAAGGTTGTGATAATGAAGAAACATTCACTTATTCAGAATTCTTTGATGATCCAAAGCACTACAAAATAAAAGGTAAAGTATCCAGCCTCATTTAAGACACCTTTGCTCTTAGAGTTTAGCACATTAGATATGTTAGGTTGAGATGTTAATGCCATGTTAATTTCATTTAAATTCAAGAACACACAGAGCAATAGACGAGCAAATCAAATACAGCGTTTCAGACACTTAGTGTTTCTGGAAAGTATTAT
This sequence comes from Phodopus roborovskii, assembly GCF_943737965.1. NCBI lineage: Eukaryota > Metazoa > Chordata > Mammalia > Rodentia > Cricetidae > Phodopus > Phodopus roborovskii. The sequence goes on along the minus strand of NW_026125295.1, from coordinate 36,265,829 downwards.
TGCCTGGGAAGCAGGAATAAGTTCCTGACTTTTCCCATGTTTCATAGGAGTGTCTGTAACAGGCATTAAGACCCAGCTTTTCTCTTGCGGGGAGTGTTTCATTCGCACTGGCCTGCCTTTCCAGGCTGACACTGTTCCTTCACACTGGGTACAGAGTTCTTTTCTTTTCAAGGTATATTCTCTTTACCTGAAAATAGGTATCTCTGGCTTCCAAACTTGGACTTAAATAGATCAAGTCTCATCTTTTACTTGCTTACATTTAATTTTATTTTGACCATAAGACATGTAGAAGAACCCATGAACCTACTAATTCCATTAAAAAATTAAACATTACTAGTGTCTTCTATGTACATGTCTTTTATTCAACTCTCCTTTCCCCAGAGATAAATCTTGTACTGTTTTTAAGTATATTACATGAGCTCCTCAAACATATGCATTATTATGCATGCTTTATACCATATAAAATTTATTATATCTATGTATCCTCTAGAGAATTTACAACCGTAACACTATAATTATTTCTTGTCCCAAGGTAGAGAAACTTGACAGAGATATAAACATGCTTTGTAGGGGTTCTCATTGTACATAGCTCTACAGCCAGCAAGTTCACGGTCAGTTAAACACTAGCAAGTAGAGATGCACGGGGCATTGTTTCAGCAATGTCACAACTGCAAAACTAACACATATAAACAAGTTATAGTCCATACTGTATAACAACGAGAAAGAATGAAGTTATTTTCTAAGCAAAGGTAAATTTCTAATGCCTTATAATTATTCATTCTTATATTTTAATGATGATTGTGTGGTGCTGGAGATCAGACCTAAAACCTTCTGTGTCCTAGACAAGTACTCTATCAGTGAGCTATGACCCCAGCATCCCCTTTCATAAAAGATGAAATTAATATTATGATGCTGCTTATGTTTTAATGTGCTTTTATTCTGCATAGTACACAGGGTTCTGGAAGCATTCAGTAAGAGCTGATGGCAATGACCATCTATAGGGTTGGGGGGAGATATTGAATTGCTGCCATTAGTTTAACTTTTACCAGAAAATCTAATGTTAATTGATTATTTAGAAGTGTAAATAGGATTTAAGTTATATGAAAAAGGTCAATGTAACATTTTCAGAGTAGGCTAATAATACTGTGGCTTGAAGCAAGAGATTAAAATTATCTCAGCAAATGACTAGCTTAAATAACTGAGGGAGAATAAATAAGCTGGGGGCCTGAACTCAGTGTCTGTGCAAATACACACTCAGTTCCCTTATGTCTGCAGTGTGTGTGTGTGTGTGTGTGTGTGTGTGTGTGTGTGTGTGTGTGTGTGAGAGAGAGAGAGAGAGAGAGAGAGAGAGAGAGAGAGAGAGAGAGAGAGAGAGAGAGCCAGGTGGGCACTGTCAAGCAAGGAAAGTCACCATCAGTCAACCAGAATGTCAGGGATCACACAGAAGACAAAAATCAATGCTCTCAGATTGACAAGAGCTAGGAACACATAAAATACGCGCATGATGAACCCACCAAGATGACAAGATCTACTGAACCGCTAGACAGTATGAACTAATACCAAGAACTGGATGAAGTGAGACAACAATAAGAGACTGGTAATTTAATTAGGACGGGATACTGACAATTGAATTAGAAAAGCAGCAGCACTAACTCGAGAACAAAGTCCTCCAGATTCCAAAGAAAGGGAAACCACCAGCTAGAGGAGAGTACCAAAGGAAGGCACAGGTATCCTTTATTAAAAAAAAAAAAAATGCAGCCACACTTCCGGACTATGGCTACCCAGGATGCAGTTGCACAGAGGTAACTGCTTTCTGGCAGGGAGGGAAACCCTTTTCCTAACTCATCTGAGCTCCAGACCTGTGGCCTGCTCCATTCTCGTGGGCAAGCCTCCTAGAGGATAGACTATACCTGGTGATTGATGTCAGACCCCCAGGATGTGCCCTGCCACTACCCCAGCTACTAGGAAAATGTAAAAGAAGGAGGAGCAGGAGGGAAAGGAGGAGGAGAGAAAGAGGAGAAAACAGCAGCAACTCCTCTCACCTCTTATGTGAGTGGGCTTTAAAAACTTGGAGTACAATGGCATAGATCAAGAACTCCAAGTTGTGTGTCACCATGAACACCACCCCTGGAATCTGTGACAATATGAATTAGACATACTAATTCCCCCTATTTTCTTTTTACTTGGAGAATTAACCTCTTGTTAGGTTTGGACTAGCTCTGCTGTTGACTGTTTTCAGTTGTTTGGTGAGTCTTTATTTCTAGATTACACTTTTAGATCAATGTTGTGAAAACAGACAATTCTTGTTTAGACTGTACTTTCTCCAAAGCAGGGCTTCCCATGTCCATGGCTGGAATCCAAGTTCTGCTTTCAGAGATGCCAGTGGCTGAGGAGGGCAGGAGGAGGTGGGGAGGTGGGTTGGTGGAGTTTGAACTCTGGGCAGATGGCACATGGCTGTAGTCCCTTCCAGGCTAATGCACTTGAGGCCTTCTTAGGAAAGAAGTTAGTGAGAATTCCTGGAGGCCAAGGAAGCTGGGGAGGAATAAGAAGACCCTGGTGCTTCAAGTTTTGGTGACACTACCGTATTTATGATTACTAAAGTGTCCTGGTCTGAGGTCAGCTGGTGTTGAGAACTACAGATGATTCTTACAGGAAACGTGGCAGGGGAAGGCTGAGTCTGGTGCCTGGCACTCATCCCAGAGTCTAGGCCAGCTTGGGATGACTACATCTGGTCATGAGTTGTGTACAATGATCTAAGCAGTATACTTAGTAGGGACAGGTCATGATTTCTGCCTTTGTGCAAACCGAAATGACACTCTTGTCACTGCAGAGTTGTAACTGGAAGTCCCAGGCTTACCAGTGTGGCACAGTGTGAACTGGACCAGGGAGGCAGGAGCCAGCATCGTTTGTCTTCTCCAGTGTGTGAAGAAGTCACTCACTGCAGCAGAGGGAGCGGACAATTCAGTTGTTGGATCTGACTTATAAAATGCTGGGTTCTTTTCTTAACATCAGAAGAGTGCAAATTGCGAATGTAAGTTGGTATGTCGGGTGGGAGTCCCGTGTAAATGGATAAGATGTTTATTTATTTTTACTGAAGGTAGTAGTAATGACAACTGCCTACAGTTATGTAATGGGGAGAATGTGATGACACTCAGTCATATTGTTTGAATCATGATGTATTTGATGGATAGTGGGAAGCACTAAAACTGTCACAATAGCAATTTGTCATCCTAATTTCACTCCCACCTTTTCTTACCTGCCTTAGCCCAGATGTTGCAATGCCAGTTGAATGTAGCTCTTAATACATTTTCCATTCACTGACCCCTGACTTTTCTTTCCCAGAATATTGCCATAGCTGTTGGAGATTTCACTGTTATCTCTCCCTTCCAGAAGTTTCTCTGCAATGCTGGCAGGGGGATCCTTTCCAAGGCTCAAACTTAATCATACCATTCTGTCACTTCCTGATTTGCTAACCCAGGATCTGGTTTGTACAGCCACTAGAGTTGACAGTTTTACTTTCATTTCATACATTCTCAATACTCACTGGGGGAAAAAAACCAAGCAGCCTGAGTTATAGGAGATGAGTTATAGGTGAGATTCCAAGACTGCTGCCTTTGTAGCATCCTACACATATTCTAAGTAGAAAACACCATCAGTCACTTCTTGATTTGTTGCTTGCCTTTCTGGTACTCTAATTTTACTCCTTTCTACAAATCCTACATCCCATTTGAATAACAATATTTAGCTTCTTACTGTGCTTCTAAAATTTTGTCTTAATTAGAAAAGTTTGCATTAGGGATTGATCACCTGTCACCCCATCTCATTTTCAATAATCGGCATGTTCCAAAGACTTGGGGGGCAGTTTGCATGTAGTAAGATTGAGAAATAGATTTCAACATGGAGTAGAATACGTTTATAGTTGTCTTGAAGAATCAAGTAAGATGTGAGCTATTTTTCAGTTGTGATTTTCAAACAGAACAGCCTTGGCACAGAGACTGGGTGACCCTGGCACACTGTGATTGAGGAAACTTTCATTGCATGGTGTACTTCTCATCTGAGTTGTAATGGCAGGATAGGTGTGTGAGTTGACAGTTTTCAGTTGATCTTTCAAAAGGAAAATGTTAGAGCAGGAGTATGGGAAGCTGGCAATGTACTTGGAGGACGTGGCATGGTCCTGGGTCACCAACAGAATCACCTTCAGGAAGGCTGGTTTAGGTCTTCATTTTTCTTACAGTGAACACACTGTATATGGAGCTTGTGCAATACTGACCATGACTCCAGCAAGCAATCAAGGGAGTATTTGGAGGCTATAGAGATGGCTCAAGGGGTTAAGAGCATGTGTTGCTCTTCCAGAGGATCCAAGTTCAGTTCATAGCACCCATGTTGGTCAGTTCACAACCTCCCGTAACTCCACATCTATGAGCTATGATGCAGTCCTCTGGCTCCACAGGCACATAAATACTCATGACAGATGCACACATATATATAAATAAAAATATTAAGATAAATATTTAATATAAATATTTTGCAATTATTTTGATTCTATCTCACATCCTTGCATCATTATTTTAATTAAGCCCTTTAATAATTTTGCAAAATACAATATGCAGTGCTGAAAAGAATGCAGAACCCTTCCAGAGCTCTTTTTTGTTGAAGATTTAATTTTTATTTTTCATTAAGAATATGTGTGTGGGGTTAGTGTACATGAGTAAAGGTGCCCATGGAGGCCTGGAGAGGGCATCAGATCCCTTGGAGCTGGAGTTACAGGATGTTGTGAGTTGGCTAATGTGGGTGCTGGAACCCCAAATTAGGTCCTCCAGGAGAGCAGCAAGCACTCTTACCTCTGAGCTATCTCTCCAACATCATTTCCAGGGCCTTTATGAGAGAGAGAGAAGAAACAAAACAAAAATTATATGTGGAGATAACGTATAAATTATTCATGTCTTAATGTAACTTATACTACTCATTGACATTATTGTTAAATAAATACCTTGTTTCCACAAATTTACAGTCTAGTGGGATATATATATATATATATATATGTATATATATATATGGATATATATATATTTACATATATATGTAATATATATAATCAATATTAGAAAGATCAGAGTTAGTATACAATCCAATTTTATGGGATTTATTAGGGAGAACAAAGCTAATTCCATTTAGAAATTCTTGGAGGGCTTTCTGGAAGAAGTAGCATGTAGTCTCTGTGTGTTTCCTCACTTAGTTTTTTCCTACCATCTGATTAGCACCAGTTTTTATTGTAGTCAATCAAGACACACACATATGTATCCTTAAAAATATACACTTAATTCTACAAAGGATTAATCTAGAATGCACAGCACCATTTTCCATTTTTATTTTCTATAATAGCATCACAGACTTTAAGATTATTTGTTCATAAGTTTTACATTCCATCTTACTCTGGCACAGTTAAGACATTTTCTCACTTTATGTATCCGATAGGTAAATTCCACATTTGAGCTTGTGATGGCCACTCGGTTTTTCTTTTTTGTTTGTTTGTTTTGTTTTGTTTTGTTTTTCAAGACAAGGTTTCTCTGTGTAGCTTTGGAGCCTGTCCTAGAACTCATTCTATAGACCAGGCTGGCCTTGAACTCACATCGATCCTGGAGTGCTGGGATTAAAGGTGCATGCCACCACCATCTGGCTATGGCCCATCATCTTAAGCAGAATTTAATTATAATTTATTTGGGACAAAAAAATTTTATTGATCATGAATGACCCATTTAAGATACTTTTAGTATATATAAAAATAAAAATTATGGTTATTTCCTTATTGAATCATGATGAAGAGAATTTTCATAACAATGCATTTTTTTTAAAGAGAAAAAGTGGGTTTAGAGAATAATTCTAACAGCATTGCCCATGATGAATTAACAGAAGTTCTAAAAGGCAAGTCTTTTGCTTAGGAGGAAAATGATTTCAATGTGTTCATCTTCCAACCTTCAAATTAGTTTTATGTGGTGAAGCAGATTCCTAGCATGAAGTTCAACAGATCTGTCTGGGACAGGGCATGGTGGAGAGCAGTAACATGCCCAAGTTTATACACGTGGTGAAGCCTTGAGTCAGCCAATGCATGGCTTATGTCCTCGGCTAAATTTGCCCAATGACTAAACTCATATGACTGCCTTCCAGGGACTTGTCCTTTCAACTGTCAGAAAGAGATGAATTAAAAAACGTCTTTTTAAATATTAAAGTTTCCACATAAGTGTACTTTGTATGGTGAGTGTATCCCCACCCTGTGTTCCCACCTTTTTCTTATTTCCATCCCCTTTCCTCTGTCCCTTTTGCTCTACTAGACAGTGTTACTTCTCCATTCATGTTACATATAAGCACACATGATTTTATGTGTCTGTTAAATCCTGGGAGCACACATGAGAAAACATGATATTTGTCATTTGAGACTGGCTCAATTCATTTAATATGATTATCTACAATTGCATCCATTTTCTTCGAGGAGACCAACTTAATTATTCTTCATGGCTAAAAAATTTATACATGCATCACATATCTTCTTTATCTGTTTATATATTGCTGGACACCTGTATTGGTTTCAAAACTTAGCCATTTTGAATAGCGCTGGAGTAGACACTGATGTTCAAGGATCTCTGTGAAATGCTTGCCTGGAGTCCTTTTGGAGTGGAGTCCTAGCAATGATGTAGCTGGCTCTAGTTTTTAGAAAAGCTCCCATATTGACTCAGTTATAGGGTTCACTTTTGTTCACATCTTCAGCATTATTGGTTTTTATTTTTTTGACCTGAAATTCCAAACGGCTCTGAGCATCCTCAGGTGGTACGTAGGTTAGGATTTCCAAGGGTAGGCACTCTGGATAAAGCTTTTCTTCATTTTTTGTTCTCCTCATTCAACCCTGCTGATCCTTTTTTGAATTAGGACTCATGCTGTGCATGTTGTTACATGCAGTTTTCTCGCCAGCCTGGTCCCACAGCCACGTCAGCCCCAAATAACACACAGAGATGTTGTATTTGATATAAAGCTGTTGGCCTGTTACTAGTGTTTCTTATTGGCTAGCTCTGTCTTAAATATTAACCCATTTCTATTAATCTAAGTGTTTCTATGTGGTCTTGAATTACTGGAGAGAGGGTTGGGATCTCTGCTCTCTTTGTCCTACATGTTGAATCTCCTCCTACTTCTCCCTGAATTCTCCTTGTCTCCAAGACCCACCTATCTTACTTTCCTATTGGCCAACAGTACTTTATTCATTAACTAATAAGAGAATCATATTTACAGAATAACATCTCCCATCAGCATGTCACCCTGGAACAATTCACATGAAGTCTTTTCTGCTAATGCAGACACTCTAGCTTGATGCTGTGGTATCTTCAAGGGCAGACAGGCAGCTGAGCTCAGCTGGTAGGTGGTGGCCTTTCCAGGCCAGTCAACTGAAGGCCTGACCTCAGACAATTGTCTTTCTAAGTTATGTTTATATGAATGCTATGCTGTTCATTTTTTGAGGAAAGCTATTTCAAAAAGAGCCAAGAGACTTTAATTGTGGAGACTTTTCAATGAAATTATCTATCTACAGAATTTACTTTCATGAGTTGGAGCTGTTCTCAGACTTTGAGTCTTCCTTAGTTATCCTTTGGATGTTACTGAACCACTTAGGAAGACTTGGTTTTCTGTTCAGTTCATCATTATAGCATTTCAAAGCAATGCTGATGTATTTTGTTAAAATAAATTCCACAAATGAAACAAAATTGAGTCTCGCTAAAAATCGTATGTGTGTGTCTAAAGGGATACTATTTCTAAACTAGTAATCTAAGTTTTTATTAAATTAAAATTTTTATGTGTATGGGTGTTTTGTCTGCATGTGTATCTGTGCACCACATGTGTTCTCCATGTCGACAGAGGCCAGCAAAGGTCATTGATACATTGAAACTGGAGTATACATGTGATTGTAAGCCACCATGTGGCAGCAAGTACTCTTGACCAGTAAGAGATCTCTCTGTCTCAGAGATGATATCAATTAGATAAGGAGGAGCTAAAATGATGCCACTTCAGACTCATCTGAACTGGCAATCATTGCTCAGTTAGTCTCTTGAGGTGAAAGTGAAGTTCTTCCTTTATAGCTTCCCACTGGTCTTGAGTTGTTCCCTCTACTTTCCTGCCACATACTGGGTGATGACCCAAGCATGGCTATGCCCCAATTCCTCTGCATTTCAGTTCCTTGAATTTGGGTACACTCTCAGTTTTCCCTGCCATTTGTTCTGTCTGGGCACTTGAAATGCTTCAATATATAATCAGCTATAAGGATGAGAGTATTCTTTTCCTCCTTTTGACTTCGGGCTTACTGGGGGATTTGCTTTAGCCAATGAGGGAGGTGTTAATGGGTGTGATGCAAACAGAGTCTTGGTGTGGACGTTATTCCTGACTTTGTTATGAGAAGGATGTGCTCTGGGTAGTGTGGCATAAGAAGAGTGAGAGACACATGGTATGGACTTGGACCAATATGCATCTTAAAGCCAAAACCACAGAAATCCAGATAACCAACCAATGCATCAATGCGAAATAATCATTTGTTTTTAAAATCCATTGAGTTTGATATGTTTCATTACACAGGAAAACTGACTGAAGAAAACATTACAGATCAGGCTCTCTTTTAGACATTAGATAGCCTTTTATCATGATGCTTCCTAGACTCTGGGCTTCAGATTATAAAAATGTAAATATGTTCTGTTCTTTATGTGTGAAATTTATTTATTAAACATATGTTGAATTCTATATCGGAATGCAATAAGAACAGCTGCAAAAGTTGTTGAAAGAATTCGGTAAAATACAAAAGTTAGAGAGAAGGACTCAGCTAATTAATTAGGAAGGAACTTATAGATGCTTCAATCTTGTAGAATTCCCTAATCCAATTTCTTTTTTTCTGGATGGCCATGAATGAGCATGTAAGTGATTGCAAGTTACTAATCAGACACAATACACAAGTCAGAGAAAAAACTCCTTCTCCTTATGACAGATATCTCTTTCTAGTGATTATAATACCTATGTGTATAGGTACTCCTACCTAGTATCAGGTACTGTGTAAAACAAAATTACCACACATTCTATTTTAGATAGGCTGGGGTATATGTATGTAAAAACACTTCTCTTAAAGAAGCCTGAAAATTCAGGCAGTGCTGGCATGTCTTATAGGACGATCAGAAGTCTACTTTCTTTCAACCTCACTGTTCTGCCATCTTGTATCTATAAACCCATTTCAAAGTGTAAGGTGCTGAACTTCCAGCCAGTGGCTCCATATTCCCAGGGGCACAGAGAAGGAAAGGCAGATGGCACTGGGTTCATATGTACACGTTTATCAGCATCTATGACTGTAACTCGTGTAGATAGTCTAGACAGTTTGATGGTTAAATGCATGTACAAACTGCTGTACTAAACTGAGTCAATGTATTAAGGAGCAGGATTAAAAATAGACATAGGAGAATGGCAATCTCTGCTCTCCTCTCTGTCGTTCTAATGGCCTGCGTCCCATCTCTCGGTTTTTCCAAGATGAGACACAGCATGCTAACATTGATCTGTGAAGTATTTTTCCCTGGAACCTCAAAGTTTATAGCATAACTATTGGTTTAAAAATATGGGAATTACTTTTCTTGGTGGGAATCATGCCACAATGGAATTTATAAATTATGGTAAAGGCTTGGGAATTCTTCTTGCCCTGTGAAAGGTAATATCCTCAGGGCCAATAAATAGTCATGTTTTCCTTAGTGGCAAGGGTTCCAAGAAATGTGCTGATAGGTGGTTTTACCATGTGTAAGCACTGTAGATGATACATAAGCAAATCTAGATGGGTCAGCCCGCTCCACCCCTAGGCTCATGATATAGCCTGCTATTCTGAGATTACAGACTTGTAAAGCATATGGCTGTGCAAAATACTGAAGGAAACAAAGCAGAGGTGACCATTGCTGCAGATGAACATATCTAAACATAGAAAGGGTATGATGAAGAGAAAGTATTAAAGGTTAAATGGTACCTGAATATAGGCTCTTACCATGAGCTTGTTGGAATGGATGCTGCTATGCTTGAGTCAGTGGGTAAAGAGGTAAGTGAAAATGATTACTGTTTACTTCTGGTTCATGGTATTCAGGCATCTGTACTGGCCTGTCCTTGGGGTTCTGACAGGATACACCTCAGCTGCAGCCATTAAGAGTACCACCTGTGCACATTCACTACTTTCCCTTTTAAAAGGGCCCTGCCTACCTCCCAGCTCTCTCTCTCTCTGCCTGCTTCTCCTCTTCTGCTGCTCCTGTCCCCAAAGTTTGGTCTCCTTTCTCCCCTCCCCCCTTCTCTCAAGCTTCGCTTCATGGTGTCTTTCCCTTGCTCTGCTTTTTTAAAATTATAACCACTGAGGACATTCTAAACACATTATATCTGACCTACACTAAATTTATTTAAAGCTTTTCTTCCAATGATAAATTGTCCCTAGCTTATGTTTTATACGTTCTGGAGAATTATCTGTGATTGGCATTCATTTGGTTTTGAATGATTGAGTTTATTAAGTCAGAGTAAGCCAAAGTAAACGAATTAATAACAAATGATAGCTAGATAGATGGAAAAATAGACAGACAGACAGACCGACCGACTAGTAACAAACATCATCAAATAATGCATTCACCGCATGCAACAGAAACTGGCTGGGGAAGATCTGTGGAGATAGCTACAGAAGACTGTACCAGGCCTTGTCTTTTGGGCCACCAACCAGCTCCCAAATCATGACACAGACACATATTATTAGTTATGAGTGTTCACCTAGCTTAGGCATATTTTTGGTTAGCACTTTTAACTTAAATCAACTTGTTTCTCTTTACCTACGTTGTGCCTCAGGACTTATTACCTCTTTTCCTTCTGTTTATCTTACTTTCACGGCTTCTCATGCCTGGCTGGCTGCCAGCTGCCCGGCTTCTTGGCCCCGGGTGTGACCCTTGCTCTCTCCTCCTTCTCTCATTCTTCTCAACCTAAATTTCTTCTCCTATTTATTCTCTCTGCTGGCAGCCCTGCCTGTCCTTTCTCCTGCCTAGCTGTTGGTTGTTCAGCTCTTTATTAGACCAATCAGATGCTTTGGGTCAGGCAAGATGAAACAGATGCAACATAATTTTATGTAATAATTTACATAATAAAACACAAGGCTCACATCGTTAAACAAATTCAGCATAAACAAAAGTAACACAGCTTTACACAGCTGAGGTCGTATTCTGCAGCATGAACACATATAGCACATCTTCCCTTAGTATTCGACAACAGAGGTCTCTTCTGTGAGGCCTCCATGGGAAAGAGCAAATGAGCAGGAAGGCAACATCAACAAATCAAGAACTAATAAACTGCCCTCAGAAGCACTGGGAACGACTCCTCAGAGCAGCACTAGAGTTCCAGATGGAGAGAGTCCTGGGCACAGTGTCCTCTTGGGTGAGGCTTTCAGATAGAGATAACATCGCCATAGCTGACACTCACAGCACCCAGTAGCAGTTGAAATAGTCACCCAAGTCCCTCTTTGAGAAAGGTCCTCTCTGCCCTTGTTAGAGATGCGCTTTAGCTTTCCCGGGCTCTGGCTTCTCTTCCCGTTGGACATACAATGGTAAGGAACATCTATTGGAAATGGTTCCCCTTCTACCTGTTTCCACCCTTGTGCTGTTGCCTTTTTGCTGTTCTCTTGCCTTCCCAAGACAGAGTTAGGGGCTCAGCCTGTCCCAGACAAGTGACCATAGAGGACACTTTGAGACCAACATTGGGTCTGAAATGGGGAAGGGAGATCCCACATGCAGAGCCAGCTTCTCAGTGAGCTCAAGTGACACACCACAGTTTACCACAGTAACATACATCCCAGCTCTGTAACTCATTTACTTTGTAAGCTTTCAATTTCTTTTATCTTCAGGCTCTTTAGTCCTTAGCTTGAAGTCCAAATATTTTGCATGGCTATCTCTTTGTTCTATAAGCTTTTCGTATTTTAAATTTTAACATCTTTATTTATTTACTCCTTATTTGGCTAAAAACAGAGATACAAACACACATACTACCACAGGCTCAGGACCTTCGATGTAACTGTCTTCCACCTGCACCTCTCTGTCACCAGATGGTCAGTCTTCAGGAGCAGCCACACTCCCAGGGTTGTCATCAGCTATTATGATGAGGCCTTCTGCAGCACCTCCCAGGTGCCCCCTGAGGCTACTTCCCAGTCTACCGTTTTCTTTCCTATTTGTAAGTACAAGGAATACATTATAAAATAAAAATGAAAAGTGTAGTTAATGCACATACTAGTTGATAGTTGTTTATCATCACCATCAGACATTTAGCACTTTACACAATGGCAGGTGAAATGTCCCTTTACTAATGAGGGTAGAGCAGGTTTCTTTCTTATAGACATAGGAATAATGCCTTGCATTGTGAGTGAAACAAGCACAGTGTCACAAAGAGATGGGGACATTTCAGCTCCTTCATAATCTGGTTATAAAGCTCTGTGTGGTCTGTCTCTGGTTATAAAGCTGTGTGTGGGGTAAGACTACTTGAGTCTCTAGACTCAGTACCTAGTCTGCAAGAAAGCATCCCAGAGCTTTCGGTTCCCTTTTCACCTGCTAAGAAGTTACCCAGTTGGTGGTGGTGCCCAACTTTAATCCCAGCCCAACTTGGGAAGCAGAGGCAGGCTGATTCTGTGAGCTCAAGGCCAGCCTGGTCTACAGAGCAAGTTCTGGGACAGGCTCCAAAGCTACAGAGAAAACCTTGTCTCGAAAAAAAAGTTACCCAGCTGTGGAACTTCCATGTACTAGTTATTTTTCTGTTGTTCTGATAAAACACTTTTAAAAGAGTTTGGTTTGGCTAACGACGGTTCAGTAGGGTTAGTGTACATGGATTCAGGGCAGGAGAAGGAAGCCCAGAGCTCATATCTTGCAGAAAGAGCCAATTAAAAGTGGCTGGAGTCTAAACTCTCAAAGCCCATGTACAATGACATACTCCTCTAACAAGGCCTCCTAGACTTCCTCAAACAGCATTGGGGACTGAGTGTTCAGGACATGAAACTGGGGGTCAGGGGATTCCATCCTTAGATTATGACAAAAAATTAATTAATCTCATTATTTTCTTAAACTGACTGTTGCTAATGTTTTCCAAAGAATGAATTACACACTGTCTCTCAGAATAGAAAATGTCTTACCTACAGCTACCTTCACCCATCACATGATAATATTAATTAGTTAAATTACCACGAGTGACCTTGCTTTCTAATTTTGGGGACATGTGCATTTTTTGCAAGCGCTTTAAACATGAACAACATTCTTTAGCCCAAAGAGAAGTTGCCTATGCACAAATTTCCATGTACTCTTTAATTTCTGAAGAAATATAATTTACAGAATTATAATTTCAGGGGTGAAGAGAAAAATATAAAGACACACATGAAACTGTGTACCATATTTTACATAAAATAAGATGCTGTCTTCTTATTGACTATGGAATTAAATTCAAATAAAATGCTTTATGTGACATATAGGTGTGTATGTATATGATATATACATATATATGCATTAAGTAATTTACCAATAGAGATGAATAGAATCTGCTCTAGACAACATACAAAGTGATTGTAAAATAGGTGTGTGTCTTTCAACTGTGGTAGGCGTGAGAATCAGGTGGAGATCATATGTATGTATATGTGTATACATACACACACACACACACATATATTACATTTTGTTAACTTTAGGCAGATTATTCAATCTTCTTTATAGTTGCTTATTTACTATTAGTAAGAATATGACAATGCTGATTTCTGCCAAGTGAAATATGAAAAAAAAATTTTAGAATCAGCAAAATATAATTTACTAAAGAACTGCAAATGACCATTAATACTATAAGATATAAACCACAGACTACAAAACCTATTGATCCAGGCATTTATAAGCTAGCAGGGCTTGAGTAGATAATAGAGACTTTAAAGTCTAAAAAGCACGATTTTATTTTTCATGCACATAGCTTAAGAGAATCAAAGGCTTATCTAGGTAGGTAACAATTTTTATATTTAACAGCAGGCAATGGAGAAAATGATAATAAAAGTACTTGAAAGTATTAAGTTAACAAGCCGAAATTTTACTGCCCTTCTGACAGTCTCAGAACTACCTAAGAGAAGGGAAAGCTTCTACTCTCTTCTGTCCTTGAACTTCCCAGGCTCATCCTTTGATTTCTCAGAGGAGAGATGAATTTACTGGTGGCATCAGTAAGAACCTTGAACTTCAGTAATGAGCATCCCCCAGCCCTGTTTAGACAATGTTCAGAGGTAACTCACTAGTAGAGGTGAGTAGGTCTGCTCCAGAGAGAACCTGGAGAATGACTGTGAAATAGGTGTGGCCTCTCAACTTCTGTGAGCATGAGTGTCAGTTGGAGAGCTAAACATCACTGCTGCTAAACATCATCACTGCTAAACATCACTCTCACTTTCTGGCTCAGCAGCTCTGGAGTAGGGACCATAAAAACATTTTTTTTATTTTATTTTATATGAGCTCTACCCTCAGCCCAGCGACACTGAGGTAGGGTGCATGCTGTGGGTGGAATAGAACTTGTGGATACTTATATCCTGGGTTGTGTCAACCACATGCAGTTTGCCAAGGGTAATTTGGGATGCACCATGTGCCTGTCAGAGAAGAACTTTCAATCAAACTTAACCTTGTAAATTACTTTTCTCCATAATATGCTCAGAGAAAAATAAATCTGGCTCTTGCGTCTTAACAGGTCTTCCTGATTTTTAATATTGACATGTTTTTCAAGTGCTAGGACCAATCATTTCTTTTTAAAAAATAAAGTTTCCAGTGTGTCATAATATTTAGCTTAGACAATGATTTACTCTACCTAAGGCATTTCCCCTATATTCCATAATCATTGGTGGGAACTGATGCTAAATCTTTTAGAGATACTGAATGAATCCCAACATGCATCTCACAGCCACATACTCTAATTTCTCTCTCTTACTACTTATTTTCTTGAGCATTCCAGCCGTTAACCTTAAATCTAGTTCTTGTATGTTAGTCCACATCAACGCTGGCTTCAATCTTTTAATGTTAAGGTCTCCATGTCTCAGAGCTGCTTTGTAGCAACATATGTAACACATTCCCGGCCCTGCAGGCATGGTTTATAATTATACACACTTGTGTGCATGCCTGCTGGACCTTCCCTGCAGCAGTACTTAACGGAGAAAAGAATGTGGGATGTCGAGAGACTAGGTGAACCCATCCAAAGTGCTCTGGGTACAGGGTTAGCAAAGGCTTATGTGGTAGTGGTACCAGAGCACTGATGAACAGCATCATCTTGTGCTTTAATTTAGCTTTTTAGCAAAAGAAGATTCAGACATAGTAGTCAAAGGCTCACACTTAGCACGGAGGTGTCAAAACCAGCCAGACAGGGGCCTCAGATACACAGCCCAGCATTTTGCTGATGGAGTGAGAGACATTATTTTCTTTCTTCCATCTTTTGAGGAAAATGATATTTCCAAACAGTAAAAGTTTGAGAGAACAACTTTCTTTCTCCATCCACCCTTATGTGGGTTCTAGGGTTCAAACTCAAGTCACCAGGCTTGTGTGGTAAGTGACTTTACCCTCTGAGTCAGCATATTAGCAAAGGCCAGTAAGAATTCCCAATTCTTGATACTTAAGTACTGACATATTAAAAAGGGGGGAATAAAATTAAAGAGACAGTGAGGAGGAGGCATGGAAGAGAATGTGAATTGTATGTAACAACATAAAGCAATTCTTTAGGGAGAAATGTAGACACAAACATTGCAAGATGCTTGTAGCCAAATTGATGTAGAAAAAAAACTGGTCACAATCACAAAACACTCTCAACAGAAAAGCTGACAAAACAGTAAATAAAAAGAAAAGAAATGAAATGCATTATCTCAGCTGGAGAAACTTGCAAGTGGGAACTTTATTTCCTGGGAATAATTGCTTGAAAGAAGCTTAATACAAGATATTTTTCAGTGCTCAAAGGAGAAAAGAAATGCCACACCATTGTGTTTACATTGTGTGGGGTCATGTGCCAGCACTTTACACAATCAAACCTGCATTTGTCTCAAATACAATGGCTCTGAAGCTTTCCTAATTGCCCTCCCCTGAAGGTCATACAGGACTCTAACATGGTTTTCCATACAGCTTGGATGCCAGACATTTTCAGTAGTATTCTTCCTTAGGCTATGAGCTACTCTGGGGGTAAAGAGAGCAGCGTTGCATTCCCTTTAGCTAACTGCAAGCAGAAGATGATTTGAAAACAAGGGTATGCCATTTTATGCTTTCCCTTAATTACTGGCTTCTTAAAAAACAGACACTTAACCTGTGAGGTTTGAAATGTTTTGCCACACTCTTTTTAATATTTATTTTATGTGCATTGGTGACTGGCCTGCATGTATGTCTGGGAGGTTGTTGGATTTCCTGGAACTGAAGTTACAGACAGTTGTGAGCTGCCATATGGGTGCCAGGAATTCACTCAGTGCTCTTAACCTCTGAGCCATCTCTCTAGCTCCTGGTCACACTCTTAAACATATACTTGTCATTTCTTTCATGTGCTTGAGATACACTCTCTCCCTAAAGTCTAATCATTTCACACACTGCATCTAATATATAATGGCAATGATCCTATTTTCACTTGGCATTTGGAGATATTCGCCACAAACACATTGAATTCTTAATTACTGTGTTACTATAGCAAAGCTGATTGTCCCACCTTGCCTCACAATGCTACCACATCACTGGCTGGTTTCCTGAACTTGTCATGTTTATGTTCAGAAAGCACAAGAGAGAGAAATCTATACCAATTTTCAAGAGACAATTGACTCTTACTCTCCAAAAGCCAATTTTCTAAATAAAAAGAATAAGAACAGTTGTCTTCCTTCCTCTTTTTTTTTTTCCTTGCTTACTTTGTTTGGAAATCCCATTTTCCTCAAAAGATGGGAAAAAAGCAAATGATGTCACTCCATTAGCAAGATATTGGGCTATGGACTTGAGATTCCCTGGGTGGCTGGTTTTGACACCTCCATGCTAAGTGTGAGCCTTTGGCTATTACACTTGAATCACTCTTTACTAAAAAGCAACATCTCAGCAGGTGATGGTATTCTCCAACACTGCCCTGGTGCCACTGTCATACAAGCCAGCCTTTTCTAATTCTGTATCCAGACCACTTCGGATAGGTTCATCTGGCTCCTCCCCACCCAAAATTCTTTTCTCCTGGCATACATGCTCCCCCCTTCTACAATAATAAAATAATTTTAAAAGGCTGGATTAATATATACTTATCTTTTTTTTTCTCCCTAAATACATTCATCCCTTTACTTGGAAAGATTGCATTAGCACTTACTGGTTATAGAACTGTTTACTTACAAAGGGAAGACAAGTAGAGCAAGGGCATTTTCCAAGAAGACAAGGTTTCCTTGTGATGAATTCAGAAACACAGCCCTGGCTGACTTCCTAGGCTTGTGGTCATTACATCAACTGTTTAAGATTGAAGACGTATTATGTTCATTATGAGACCTTTCCTGACTTTTATGAGTAGGTTTTCCCCTGCCAGTCTGGTCTCACGACCACGCCAGCCCCAAATTACACACAGAGACATTATATTAGATATAATGCTGTTGGCCATTTACTAGTTTCTTATAGGCTAGCTCTGTCTCAATTATTAACCCATTTCTAATAATCTAAGACTTCCACGTGGTCTTATCTTACTGGAGAGAGGGGCTGGCATTCTTCTCCCCGACCTCCATTTTGGATCTCCTCCCTACTACTTCCTCTCTCCTCCTTGTCTCCTTATCCCGCCTATCTTGCTTTGCTGTTGGCCAACAGTGCTTTATTCATTAACCAATAAGAGAAATATATTTACAGAATGACATCTCCCATCATCTCCTCTTTTCTGTCTAAAATAAAAAGAAGGGTTTTAACCTTAACATAGCAAAATATATAACAAAACAGTTATCAAATAAGAACCACAGATAACAATATTTAGTTCATTAACATTTAGCAAGATTTAAAGAAAATATTTCATCATCTACCCTATCTTTGCGAGTCTAAAGTCCTATATGTAACTTATCCTAACTAAGGAAAACTATAACCATAACTATCTGTCTTCAACTCCATCAAAGACTACAGAAGGATAATATATAAACTCTAGAAATGACAGAGACAACTCACTGCCTGGTCAGTCACCCGAAGTTCTTCTGTAATGTTCCATCTTCAGCTATAGGCCATAGTGTGTCTGCAGACTCTTCAGCAAAGCAGGAAACTTTACACTGTCCACCCGTATTGGCAGTTTGTCAGTCATTTTTCTCTATGTCCTGCAAAATGTCTGGCAGACTCTTCCATGAAGCAGGAATCCTGTAGCAATGTCCATCTTGTATCAGCAGTCACTTTCCTGTGGGTCCTGCATGTCAAGATTATACAGCATAAAGTCAAAACAGTCCAGACAAGAGCAGTATCTTGCCCAAGTGGCTAGTCTTGTCATATTGGAGGCAAACTCCATAATGCGTTTCTTCAAGGTCCATCTTCCTTTCTGATGAATGTGGTGTTGCCAGGAGCAGTTATGTCTCACTGTCAAGAAAAACTCTAAACCATTTTAAATGTCATATTCCGTAGGTTGTTGAAAGGTTTGAAGAATGCCTACCCATCTCAAATACATCTTGAAAACCTAACTTAAGTTTTGACTATCATAGGTAACTATCTATAATCTGTACTAAATTATATATTATATTTCTAAATGAGCTATATAAACACAATACCTAAACAAGAGGAGAAATATACATATCACAAAATTGACCTTAAATTGTATCAATAACTGAAAATCCATTCCAAAACTAAGTATTTATAATCCCCTTTTTTACCTTTAGAAGAACTGGTTGTGATCATTAACTATTTATAACCAAGCCCATTTAAATGAAAACAAACATTTATAGACAATATTTGGGAATTTGGGGTGTCGTTCTTTCCAAACTACTTCTTGCTGGTAGGGGGTGCGTTCTTGAGGATCCTAAGAAGACACAGAAATCCTGGCTGTAGTGGTCTGCAAGGCTGCCTTGTCCCAGGGATAATGCTTGGGGGGGGGGGGTCTTGCTTGATTAAACCACATTAGTCTGCAAGGAATCCACAGCTTTTCATTTTCTGTGGAAACAAAAATAGAAATCCTTTTCCCCAGTAATCTGTTCTTAGACTTAAATTTGGAAGTCAAAGCATTTTTAAAATATATAAATTGGATTGATCCAGCAGCATTTGTTTTAGCAGTTGTTGTTATTTCCTCAACAGTCAAATGACACAAAGACAATGTAATACAGTACAGCATCCAGATTCTCTCCATCTGGCTTTTTTTTTATTACTCTATTTCTTCTACTTCTATTTTTTTTTTTTTCATTTTTTGAGACAGGGTTTCTCTATGTAACTTTTATCTGTCCTGGAATTAACTCTGTATACCAGGTTTACTTTGAAATCACAGAGATCTGCTTGCCTCTGTCTCCCAAGTGCTGGGATTAAAGGTGTGTGCCACCACACCCAGCTCCTCTCTGTCTTTTTAAAACCATTTTATTCTTTTTCTCTCCCAAGCCTATGTATATTTTAAAACACACTGTAAACCTTTAGTGGTTTTTCTTAATGTAAATCTGTCTTTACTGTAAATCTTTATCTTTTTCTGGCCATGAAGTCTTTATCTGGTAAACAACATCGCTAAAATGAAAGCCATAGCTGTTTTAGCTGCGGACTATCAAAAATGGTGGCGGGTACCTTTACCACCAGAACTGAGAGCTGTGCTCACTGCCTTGGTCTACGCTGCCATCCAGCAGCATGCTGCCAG
Organism: Phodopus roborovskii; assembly: GCF_943737965.1. NCBI lineage: Eukaryota > Metazoa > Chordata > Mammalia > Rodentia > Cricetidae > Phodopus > Phodopus roborovskii. Next base: position 36,245,990 of record NW_026125295.1, on the reverse strand, counting down.
CTTGGAGATGTGGTCACTGTGATTGCCAGCTCTTTTACACACCATTCAGTTGTTAGCAGAGATCTTTAAAAGCCTTGAGGTTTCTTGCTGTTTATGCTGAGTCAGGAAACCTCTGAGAAATAAGCTGCTATCAAGAAGCCTTGCTTGTCTTTGTTCTTTTGTTTCTAAAACCATTTCTTAAGCTTTTCTTAGTTTTAAGTGTTAGTTTTTATTAGCCACGTTGCAGTGCCATATGTTAAGAGTATGTTTTTCCGCCTTTCTGGTCTGGACCCACAGGTGCACTGGCCCCAAAAAACACACAGAGATGCTATATTAGATACAATTCTGTTGGCCTTTTCTTATCGGCTAGCTGTGTCTTAAATATTAACCCATTTCTATTTATCTAAGTACGTAGTCTTATCTTACCAGAGAGAGGGACTGGCATCCTTCTCTCTCAGTCCACTATCTTGGAACTCCTCCCTACTACTTCCTCTTTCCTCCTAGTCTCCTAGTCCTGCCTATCTTGCTTTGCTATTGGCCAACAGTACTTTATTCATTAACCAAAAAGAGAAACATGTTTACAGAATGGTATCTCCCATCACCTGACAGATAGGTTTTGAGCAAAAGTTCCCAATTCCAGGTTTTAAGAAGGCAAGTGTTAAATGGAGGGAAATCTTGGAGGGGTTAGCTTCAGCTTCAGGGATCTAGAAACAGGGCAGAACATCTGAAGATGAAAGAAAGTTTGATTTTGTGCTGAGTTACAAGTTTTGAAAGAAATTAGAATGCAAGTTTGTTCTGCTATAGATAAGTATTCTCAGCTTAAGTTAGTAATGTTCTTTAGACAATTATTTTTTAAACTTTACTATTATTTTCTAAGGTAATTATTAAAAGGTATTTTTACACCCATGTCAGTTGTGAAGACCCACCTTGAGGTATGTTTGTAGTATCAGAGGCCTGGAGTAGCCAACAGTGCACAGCAGGTGTGAACAGGTGATCTGAAAGGCAGGATACTTCTTTCAATTCTCAGCCACAGGATGGGAAGGGTCTGTCCCTGTGGTCACGCTCACATGCAAGGGCACCAACACCCTACCACCACGGCACTTTGAACTCCCTTATCCTGCTTCTGAGAGAAAGGTCCCATTGAATCAGACAATATTTTGATATGTCCCTGGAACCATTCCTTATCCTTAACTCTGACTCACTGGTTATACCTTATCACAGGCTCTGCCAGTTAATTAGTGTGATTACAGTCTACTGGTTAGCGTTTCTAAGCACCTTCTGCCTCGCCATCAAAAGGGCACAGTCTGCCTATGGTTACCAAATAAATGCCCGATTAACCTGAAATCCCTGTGAGTACCTGATTCCCCTCAGACACACATTTCTGGAAAGTCATAGCAGACCTCCAGTAACAACTGGTTACCTGAGGGCTGCTGAGAAGACCCAGTGGGTAAAGGTGCTTGCTGAACAAACCTAACCTCATGATTTCTATCTCCAGAACTCAGGGTGGAAGGGGACAGTGGAATCCCTAAAGCTGTCCTTTGACCTTCACACATGTTCCATGGTCACTACACACACACACACACACACACACACACACACACACACACATACATACACACACACACACTCACACACATACATCACACATACATACCATACACTCACATACCACATTCATACATCAATAATGATAAATAAACAAATTTTAAAATGGTAAATGGTAAATTGAACCCATAAACTTACTTCTACCTTCTTCCAGGAAGTCCAATGACAGTAAGGAACTGGGGTGAGGGATGGGGAAGTGCAAACTCTTTAGGGCACAAGGAGAGGAGAGAGAGGCAGATAGAGGATTCTGAATGTGTCCTGTGAATGTGACACTGGTGGATGTGCGTTCAAGATTCAGTAGATCCTGTAAGCTATTGGTAGTAGTAGTGTGTGTGCATATGTGTACATATGTGCGTGTATTGTATGTGTAATGTGTATGTGTGTGATGATTGTGAGTGTGTGTATATCTCTGTGTGTGTGTGAATGTGTGTATATCTGTGTGTATGCATGTGTATGTGTATGTGTGTGTCTGTGTATTGGGGGGTTAGGTTATTGATGATCATTAATCAGCCTAGATATAGAGATTGTGGATCTTGTCATTTAGAATTGGGATCCAGATGGGTCAAAAACAATAATCAGTTGAAGGTTTGTTTTTAAAAGACATACTTTTACTCTCTTCTAAAACTCCACTCAAATGACAACCAAGGTCTCTGCTTTATTTTAAGGAATAGGTTCAAAATGGACTTAACCCAAAGGTCTCTTCTTTGGTATTATTTTCATTTTTTTACTTAGATAAATTGCATATTTAAAATATCTTAATTTTTTAGCTACTTTTTGATATTTCACAAGTGTTACTGGTTACCACTTATTATCTTGTAGCTAGTGACCTTGCTAAAATATTGCTGCTAGCCTAATTCCAGTATTCCTCTACATTGGGAATAATTCCTTAAGCATTTCCACTGTTATCCCTGAATAATAATAGTAATAATTTACTTTCCAGCCATTACAGTTCCCCCCTTTCTCATTATACTGTAATCACACCAGTGTTGAACATAAATAGCTATATTGGGAATTATTACAATAACTTACCAGTTTGCTCTAAATTCTTTTCACACCTATTTTGGTCAAAAAAATTCTTGTTAATAACTTTACCCTGAGAATGTTCTCTAAAATGATTACTAGATGTTATCAACTAGTTTTTTTTCTAGAACACACTAAAATTATATTTCCTTCTATTGTCTGTCATTGAGTGCCAGATTTCTAATGTTAAATTAACTTCTATTTTTAGAATAGCCCCCACTTTGTGGCAGTCTATTACCTTTTCTATATATAATGAGTTCAATTAGCTGTTTTTTTGGTATGGCTATGTACATGTTTGTGTTTGACATGTATGTATACAGGGCACACATACATGTATGTAGAGGCCAGAGGTTGACTTTGAGTGTCTTCCTCAGTTACTTTTGAACCTAGAGCTCACAGATTTAGTTGGCCTGGTTGACCAGTGAGTTCCAGGATGACTCTTCACTGTGTGCCACCACTGACATTACAGGCAAGTGCCTACATGCCCAACTTCTTTATATGGGTGTTGGCAACCAAACTCTAGTCCTTATGATTGAGTCATATCCCCAAAGTCCTAATCAACATTTAAAAAGCATTTATTTGTGTGTTTGTTTTTACCTTTGCATTAATGATTGTCCCAGCTTTGTCCCTAACTTTTCCTCTTCTTGAGTCTGATAACAAATGTGATTGGATAAACAACTGATCTATCAGGGGTTAGTTCTTCCTTTTACTATGTCTTGTACTCGCCTAGGACACCATCTGGCTCTGTGGTCCCTGAAAATCGAATTAGGAAGCACTGTGCTTGCTGCTTCAAGACCAATTTTGAGTCCATTTGGGAAACATTTAAAGCATTTGTTCATTCCAGAGAACTTACCAAGTGAGTTATTTTAAAGTTACTTATATATCCTTTGTCATTTTTTGATCTCTGCCTACTTATCAGCTGTGCCCTTTTCCATTCTTAGTATTTCTATTTTCACAGTCTTTCTTTTCTTAGTCAGTCTTACCCTACCCTCTACCCCAAGGCCATTAGTCTCACACAACCACTCTTGGTTTTGTTGATCCAAAAGTACATGGGATTTTTGTTTGTTTGTTCATTTGTTTTTACTTTATCGTGTTCTACTCTTATATTTATTATTTTACTCCTATATTCTCAAGGTCTATGTCACTCTTTCTGATGTTTTAAGATAAGTGCACGGGCTTTGAATTTTGCATATTTTCTCAGGTAAGCATTTTGAATTTTAAGTTTCTCTGTAGGTTTTCGTCTATCTGCCAAAGGGTTGACTGTGTCATGTTTTTATTAATGGACCGTACCTTCCACAGAAATCCATGCTGACTTCCATTCCTGATTGCTTGTTTCCAAATGTGTTAGTCAACTTTCTTACTGTCATTTCATAAATTGAGGAGAACTTTTTTTGAAGCCTGCATTTAAAGCATTAAAGCTAACCGCTGTACCTCGGTCATTACTAATCTGGGATCTGTTTAAACGAAGTTTCTAGGAGCTTAGTGGCAGGTCACTTATCTAGCTTGTTTGAGGATTTGGGTACAATCTCAAGTCTATAAAAAGAAACAAACTAAAACAAAACTTCAATTTCTAATTTGGGCTTTCCAGGCAATATGAATTTCTGTAGGAAGCCAATGGGCATATGGCTAGTGCTTAACAGAACTTGAAGAGAATATTTCTCTACTTCTGTTGGATTCACAGAGAAGGATGAGATGGGTGTCTTGATTCTGTGGGTGACATTTGCTATGGATTCTCTCTGAGGCAGCATGCTTCAAGTGGACCTTGTTTCACCATGTTCCAGATCCTGTTTTCTTCTCCACTCTGATCCCTGGCTTTGGCTTCTATTCCTCACACAAGGCCAACTAAAACTCAGACCTGGCATAATCATTGGCAAGTACTGCAAGGATGATGCCAGCTAATTTTTAAGAATTCACATTTTCTTATTGTGCCTCCCAACCCCAGTCTTACCTCTTAACTTCCAGCTCAGCTACATCTTGAAAAAATGTTTGGAAATAATTTGTTCTCTGGTGCCTTTATTTTCTTTTCAAATTTTGTATCTATTATTTTTAGGTGTGTGTGTGTGTGTGTGTGTGTAAGTCACAAGTGTGCAGATGCCTGCAGAGGCCAGAAGATGGTTTTGGATTCCTGGAGCTGGAGTTACAGGTAGTAGTGACCCACCTAATATGGATATTGGGAAGCAAACTTGGGTCATTTACAAGATGAGGAAGTAATTGTAACCACTGAGCAATCTCTTCAACCCAGTGTATTGTCTTTCTTGTTTCTGACAGGAATTCTATGCATTCATAGTCTAGCACACTTCTAGAAAATAGGTGAGTTTATGGCACTTCATAAAATGCCCAGATAATTTTGCCATAAATAATAAATAGAAACACTTGAAATACAGTGATTTTTTTTGGGGGGGGGGGCTTGGTTTGAACTCATATTTAAATTACATCATCAAAGCCATGGAGCATTTCTGTCCCTGTTGTTTGCCTTTTTAAAATCAACTTCAGTCCTAAATTGTGTCTCTTTCCAGCTTAGTCACAAATGTCCCCAAACACTGAAGCAAAACAGTTATTCAAATCCAAACAAGGTTCCTGTTTTAGTTACTTTGCTATTGTTGTGACAAAATACCATGACTAAGGTAATTTATGAAAGAAAGCATTTAATCTGAAGCTTTCGTTTCAGAGGGTTAGAGTCCACAGCTATCATGACAGGGGACATAGAAGCAGGCAAGTAGTAATTGCCCTGGAGCAGTAGCTGTGAGCTTATCTCTTGAGATGCAGCCAGGAGAGTGATTGACACTGGGGATGGTGCAAGTCTTTTTGAAGCCTCAGAGCCCTCCAGTGCACACTTTCTCCAAGACCATACTTCCTAATCCTTCCCAAACAGTTCAACCAGCCGAGGACCACATACTCAAACATGTGAGCTCACGGGGCCACTATCTTCCAAACCACCATGCTTCTCTAAATTCAAACCTTGTCTTGAAAATAAACTGTCATTCAATTTGTCTTTCTTGGTGTTGATAGGCTGGGCATGGGTTACCCAAAACAACACAAAACACCATATAACAATATGATACTAAGAGCGAAATGTGGCCTGTTGGGAAATTAAATTTCTTCAGTGTCTTGCAACCAGTTGTTCTAAATATAGAATCAGGCCAAAGTTGGAAGTGTTTATATTTAGGAGCATCTGTTGTCTATTATGAAATGGAATAAATCTAAATATTGACCACCCTGAAGGAATTCAAGGCTGAATTATCCACCCTCTATTTCACAGTGAAATACAGGTTCTAAAAGATGTGCAGGAAAAAAAAATAATGGTTTTCTAATTCCACATGAGAAGAACAAAATTTGAAAAGTTAGGTTTCCAGTTCACCATCTGTTGTTGTTGAGATGGTCTCACTGTAGGACCCAGGCCTGAGATCTCGAAACTTCTCTGCCATGAGTGTTCCAGGTGTGTGCCAGCATGCTCAGCTTCTGTTCATCTTTCCATTTTGAATTTAATATGTAGCCCAAAGTATGTGTTTACATTGTGCAGTGTCCTGTGATTTAGTTCTGATTAACATAACTAAGGACGGCTCAGTGGTTAGCAGTGTTTGTTTCCCAGCATGCATGTAGGCAGCTTACAACTACCTGTAACCCCTGCTCCATGCCTTCTTCTGAGACACACCCACACACCCACACCCACACCCACACCCACCCCCCCCCACACACACACACAGAGAGTGAGAAAGAGAGAGAGAGAGAACACACATGGACACATAAATTAAAAAAAAAAAATGTCTGGTTCTGTTTCCGGAAGTGAAATGCTCTATGCTTGGATTATGTACACAATTTTGTACTTGTATCCTCAATGCTTTTGATTTTTGAACACCTGACTAAAGGCAAATGTTGAGGGGTTTTCCACATATTATGGCTCATCCCTTTTGTTGGTATGGGAGAATGCCTGGCAAGTTAGAGCAGCCACTCTGAGAATCTTCCTTTGCTGAAATCAGAGACATGGAATGGAGTGGCCAGAAGTGGATCTTCACTCAGGGAGAAAGTGAGGGCCTGTCTAGTGAGTAGCTAAAAGCCCAGGGTAGGGAGAGTGAGGCCGAGGCCAGAGAAACAGCCTGGCTTCTGCTTGCTTCCTTGATCATTCCTAGTAGCTTCAGAGATGGAATCTTTGTGACCATCCCCCATACCTAACTCCAAAGATGCCTTCTCTCAGCCAGCCAGTTAGCACTCTGTTTCTGTAGGGGGCAGTGCCTAGTTGGCAGAGTGGTTAAAAATATGTCCTGGGTTCCGTATGGCTAATTATACCCCAGTGTTTACAAGGGAGAGGTCCCTGATTCTGATCCCTGCAGCAACTGGCCTGGGCTCTAAAATAGGTGCTTTGATTACCCCTTTTATCATAGCGTGAAGAGTTGGAACTGGCATTTATTAGTCATAAAGTTATTCATTCCATTTAAATCCAACTACAGTGCATTCAACTTCATAACCTCCTGTGGCAGTGGGTTTCACAGGTTGGATAAATGTAGCACAAAGTAATAGTTTCTTCCACTCGCTCTAAATTTATCAGCCATTAATTCCACCAGATGACATTTTATTCTTCAGTGACATTATGGAACATTCAGTTCTTTGGCTGAGAGTACAAACAAAGTACTCTGTCAGGCTATCAGACACTAAATAATCTCCTCTTTCCCTTTTAATATGTGAGCCCCATTTGACTGACTTGTAGAAAACCTAAAAATCTATTTTTGTAGTTAAATTTTACTCTTTAAACTTTACTCTTCCAGTCTTTCGGGAACAATTTCAATTGTGTATTATTAGTTTTCAAAGCACCCCAATTGGTGTGAGCAGGATTGATTTGTGGGACCTGAGCTGTAGCCTCCTAAAAAGTATCAAGTGTCTTGTGAAGATGCCTCACAATAAATTGCCGGTGGTCATTGGTTCATCCAGGGAGCAGGTGACAAGACGTTCAACATGATTTTAGAGCGATTGAGTTGGTTTTGTGTCTGCCAGCAACTCCCTCCCTGACCAGGACCTCCACAAGCGCTGATTTATGGAATTCCTCTGAAGGGTCTCAGTTCCTCTGATCACTGTTCCAACTAAAATTCCCTCAGAGAGAGCTGTCTTATTTAAGCAACTGTCAGTTCGCTTTCCTTGGGCATAGATTGTGACGATGGAGTATGCCTTTTTTTTTTTTTTCTTTTAAATATGTTGTTTTCCAAGGTAATATTTCAGAGATGGCAGAATAAGAGCTCAGTCTTGCTGGATTTTAATCGGTGGCTCTGCCATGACCTTCTGGAAGTGTCTTCCTGTACGGGATTGTTTGGGAAGAGAAATTCGACACTATCATGGTTAGGTTAGCATCTCTGTGTTAAGTACTCGGGCTAATAACACTGACAGCAGAAATTCAGGCTGGGCTGCTGGTGATTTTTTGCCATTTACCCTGCATTAATTCCACAGTCTCCATATATGTAGCCATTGCCCTGCACAGGCATGCTTTCCGGCAGTTCATTGCATCCCCACCTCCCAATGCATCCTGTTTGCTTGATTGCTCCACAATCAAAGAAAAGCAAAAGCAAAAGCAAAAAAAAAAAAAAAAAAAAAAAAAAAAAAAAAAAACCCTGGGAGTGGAAATAAAGAGGAACTCTGAAAATGCTTCCTGAAATGCACGATTGGTCTCCTGGGAGCTTTGGGATAGATTTTCTCAGTGGGTGAAAAGTATGGGTTATACCATAAAATCAAGTAGAGTGAGAGCTCTGGTTAGCAGGAACTTTAAAAACTTTAAAAACACGTTAGCCAATGGGAAGTCACTTGTTACTGTTAAACATAAAGGAATCATATGTGTGGGAATGATGAAAGGTTAGGCATAAATTGGAGCAAGTTAGTTGTCATCCAAACAGAAAGTGAGGAATGAGGAAAAGTTGTAATGACTGGAGGAAACTTTTTTTTCTTTTTTTTTTTTTTGCTTTGAAGGAATTGGTAAAGATTTAATTGCACAAAATTGAAATTTTCTAAAAAGCAAAAGAATAGCAACCAAAGTTAAAAAGTAATAAGTAAATTTGGGGGAAAACTATAAAATTTGTCTATGGATTGTTTGATGTAAATAGGTATCCTACTGTGAAGGCATGGAAATTATGAATTGACCAGACCAGGTATAAATGACAAATGGTGTTTTACTGGAGTTGGACTTACACAGGTAACAGTAAGTAACTGGGTATTCCTGCTTGAAGAATTTAGACACTGCCTCTCTGTGACCCAAGGGGCTGTCATCCCCCAAACTTCCCCTTTAACGGGTCACATCTGCACACCTGTAACCACGCCCAAAGGCGTAGCACTGTTACATGTTCTCAGACAAGATATCGTTACACTACTGTCACATTTAAACAACAGAATTCAAATGTAGCTAATGTATACACACAAACCCTTGTTGGAATTGTATAAAATAAAGAGTGGTATTAAAAATAGGTCTTGGACTTGAAAACTGAAATAGAGAAAATAAAGGCAACACAAACTGAAGGAATGCTGGAAATAGAAAAGCTGGGCAAAAAATCGGCAACTACAGACACAAGCATAACTGTAACGAGGCCCCACATCACCGTTTCCACTTGACTCAACCTGATGCATCTGAACTACAAACATCACCCTAAAACCGGTTTCAGACTGTTTTGCTCGAGACAACTCATGACTAGCTAGCTGTAATGGAGCACCTTTTTATTACACCCTGGCCAGAGTTTCAAATAAAACTACAGTCAAGAATTTTCTGCCACACAGTGACTAACTACATATGTCACAGCCAGTTCTGTTGAGAAATTTGGTTGCTAAAAATTTTCTTCCTACAGGATCCATTGGAGCAATCATCGTCCCATTTCAGCAGGAAGTAATCTTAATATGACTACGCCCCCTTTCCCTACCCTTAGAATTTTGGGATAATAGTCATCGTCTTTGGGTTGGTTTTAGTTATTTGGGATTGGGTGATGCTTACACTAAGGTTTATCTTTTAGACAGGAATAGGGAATGGTTGGTAAAGGTATGGTTTAGATGGGATATAGGTAGATTAGCCTATTTCCTTGAGAATTTGAGTAAGAATGAGATAGTATTTTACAGCTTACATTGTTGTGTATTCTTATGTGGTAAGCTATGTAAAATTAAGTTTATATTTTGTTATATTGTGTTAAATGTTTCCACTTATAATATTTTATGCACATTATTTTTTTACCATATTCTATGTATGTATACTTTTCCTGTATTCAAGACATTTTGTATATTGATACAATTTGGGATATTTATCTTGCTGCCCTTTATAGTTCTACCTCTTGTCTTGACACTTATACTCTACCTCTATTTTAGGGATTTACATGTAGGTATATGTAAATAGTTATATTGTTTAAGTATTTGTTCCTGCTTTACTCAGGAAAGTTTTAATCAGTCTTTTTAGCTAAGTTCCCGAGTATTACAGATTATCTTCACTCACATTTCCTGTACCTATGAGATTAGTCAGATATAGATGCTTAATCTTCAATCACTTCATAGACATGCAGAACATGGCATTTAAATGTTTTAATATTAGTACTCCATTGATATGAGACACTGTTGCTCCTGACAGCACCGTGCACTTTCCCGAAAATATGTTGGACACTGTTGTTGCTCCTGCTGGAGTTCAATCTCGCCTCAGCTAATGGCCTGTTGGGCATAGAATTGCCCCCACCTTGACCACTGATTTGGACATGCAGTCCTATGTGCTTGCAGGAGACAAATATAGAAGACTGCTTGACCTTGCCAAGTCAGGGTAAGACAGCCATTCTATTTCCCTGCTGTTGTTGTGGTCTGTCAAGTTCTCTTGGCCTTAGCCAAATCTAGGTGTACCAACGTCGCTGTGAGACCTAGGGTGACTGTTCAGGTGGCTTGCTGTTTCTGTCCTTGCTGCACCTTTTGGAAGTTGTCCTTCCGCATTTCCTGTCTACTCTAGTATTGTTAATTTCCTTCTCAGGTCTTGATGAGGTTGAAGATTAAACTATCACAACTATTATTCTCTCTTCCTAGTTAGATATATTAGGTACTAGACTTACGTTTTCCAGCTTAGGACAACTCTGTTGTAAACTCCATTATGCCCTCACCCTAGGACTAGATATGTAGGTCATTTTGTTCTCGATTTTCCTTTTCTTAGAGCACACTTGTTATTCACAGTTTTGTATATAGTTTTGAATTAAGCCTAAATCTTTTCTTTAGACTAAAAGGGGAATTGTAGTGAGGTAGTCCTTCTGTAGCACTGACCACGCCCATTGGGGGGTGGAGCAATGGGCGGAGGTGACCTGAGGAAGGAGGTCGGAGGGGGCCAGGAAGGCTCTCTCTCTTTCTGGCATGACTCGGACAGGAGAGGATCGGGTTGAATTTCCTGGTGTTCATCTGTCTAGGTTGTAAGTTATTTCTCCCTGAATAAACATCTATTCGGCCTATTTGTTTATCCTGATCCTTATTTGCCGCAATACATAACCAACAGAATTCAAGAGATGGAAGAGAGAATCTCAGGCACAGAAGATAAACTAGAAGAAATAGATTCATTGACCAAAGAAAATCATAAATCCAACAAATCCTTAACACAAAACATCCAGGAAATGTGGGACACCATGAAAAGGCCAAACCTAAGAATAATAGGTATAGAGGAAGATGAGGAAGCCCAGCTCAAAGGTGCCGAAAACATATTCAACAAAATCATCGAGGAAAACTTTCCAAATCTGAACATGCCCATGAAAGTACAAGAAGCATACCAAACCCCAAATAGGCTGGACCAAAGAAAAAAGACCCCTCGACATATAATAATCAAAACACCTAGCATACAGAATAAAGAAAGAATATTAAGAGCAGCGAAGGAAAAAGGACAGGTAACATATAAAGGCAGACCAGACCTATCAAAATTACACCTGACTTCTCCATGGAAACCCTCAAGGCCAGAAGGTCCTGGATAGATGCTCTAAAAGTATTAAGAGAACACGGATGCCAGCCTAGGCTACTATATCCAGCAAAACTCTCAATCACTATAGATGGAGAGAACAAGATATTTAATGACAAAACCAGATTTTCCCAATACATATCTACAAATCCAGTCCTACAGAAAGTATTGGAAGGAAAATTCCAACCCAAGGAAGGTAACTACCCCCACAAAAATGTAGGCAACAGATAATCCAACTACACCAGAAACCAAGGGTGAAGCAGAACTAATATATTCACAATACCACTGCCAACAACAAACCTAAATCAAACAAGCATCAATGGTCCTTACTCACCCTCAACATTAATGGTCTTAACTCACCTATAAAAAGACACAGGCTAACAGAATGGATACGAAGACAGAATCCATCCTTCTGCTGCATACAAGAAACACATCTAAGCTTCAAAGATAGACATTACCTCAGGGTAAAGGGTTGGGAAAAGATTTTCCAATCAAATGGAAATAAGAAGCAAACAGGCGTAGCTATCCTAATATCTAACAAGTTAGACTTCAAACCAAAATTAGTCAAAAGAGATGAAGATGGTCATTTCATATTCATCGCAGGAGAAACCCATCAACACAAAGTCTCAGTTCTGCACATCTATGCCCCTAATACAAAGTCACCCACATTCGTAAAAGAAACACTTCTAAACTCAAAGCTCATATAAAACCTCACACACTTATAGTGGGAGACTTCAATACACCACTCTCAACACTAGACAGGACCACAAATCAGAAACTCAACAAAGAAACAAAAGAATTAACAGAAGTTATGTCTCAACTGGGGTTAACAGACATCTATAGAACATTCCATTCAAAGACAAAAGAATATACCTTCTTCTCTGCCCCACATGGAACCTTCTCTAAAATCCACCACATACTAGGTGACATAACAAACCTCAACAGATACAAGAGAATAGGAATAGTCCCCTGTATCTTATCAGACCACCATGCTTTAAAATTGGAATTCAACAACAACACAAATAGCAGAAAACCTGCAAACTCATGGAAACTGAACAATGTGCAATTGCACCACTCCTGGGTCAAAGAAGAAATAAAGAAAGAAATTAAGGACTTTCTAATATTCAACGAGAATGAGGATACAACATACCCGAACTTATGGGACACCTTGAAAGCAGTGCTACGAGGGAAGTTCATTGCACTAAGTGCCCATATGAAGAAAACAGAGGATAGTCACATAAGAGAATTAACAGCGCAACTGAAAACCTTAGAACAGAGAGAAGCAAATTCACCCCGTAGGAGTAGACGCCAGGAAATAATCAACTTGAGGGCTGAAATCAACAAAATAGAAACCAGGAAAACAATACAAAAAATCAATGCAACAAAGAGTTGGTTTTTTGAGAAATCAACAAGATAGACAAACCTTTATCCAAATTAACGAAAAAGCACAGAGAGAACATGCAAATTAACAAAATCAGAAATGAAAAGGGGAACATAACAACAGACACAGAGGAAATCCAGACAATTTTCAGGTCATACTTTGAAAATCTGTATTCCACAAAAATTGAAAATTCAAAGGAAATGGACAAGTTTCTGGATAGCTATCACTTACCAAAATTAAATCAAGAACAGACAAACGACTTAAATAGACCTATAACCCCCAATGAAATAGAAGCAGTCATCGAAAGCCTTCCAACCAAAAAAAGTCCAGGGCCAGATGGATTCAACGCAGAATTCTACCAGACATTCAAGGAAGAACTAATACCACTACTCCTCAAACTGTTCCACAAGATAGAAACAGAAGGTTCATTGCCAAACTCTTTTTATAAGGCCACAATAACTTTGGTACCCAAACCTCACAAAGACACAACTAAGAAAGAAAACTACAGACCAATATCCCTGATGAACATCGATGCAAAAATACTCAATAAAATACTGGCAAACCGAATTCAAGAATACATCAGAGAAATCATCCACCATGACCAAGTAGGCTTCATACCTGGAATGCAGGGATGGTTTAACATACGAAAATCTATCAATGTGATCCACCATATAAATAAACAGAAAAAGAAAAACCATATGATTATCTCCCTAGATGTGGAAAAAGCCTTCGACAAAATTCAACACCCTTTCATGATAAAGGTCTTGGAGAGGTCAGGGATAACAGGAACATACCTAAACATAATAAGAGCAATATACAACAAACCAACTGCCAACATCAAACTGAATGGAGAGAAGCTTAAGGTGATTCCTCTAAATTCAGGAACAAGACAATGCTGTCCTCTCTCTCCATATCTCTTCAATATCGCACCGGAAGTTCTAGCTAAAGCTATAAGACAACAAAAGGAGATCAAGGGGATCCAAATTGGAAAGGAAGAAGTCAAACTGTCTCTATTTGCAGATGATATGATAGTTTACATAAGCGACCCAATAAACTCTACCAGGGAACTCCTACAGCTGATAAACACCTTCAGCAAACTAGCAGGATACAAGATAAGCTGAAAAAAATCAGTAGCCCTACTTTTTTCAGACGACAAAGAGACAGAGAAAGAAATCAGAGAAACATCACCCTTTACAATAGCCACAAGCAACATAAAGTATCTTGGTGTAATGCTTACCAAACAAGTAAAAGACCTATATAATAAGAACTTTGTGGCCCTAAAGAAAGAAATTAAAGAAGATACCAGAAAATGGAAAGATCTCCCATGCTCTTGGATAGGTAGGATAAACATAGTAAAAAAGGCAATCTTGCCAAAAGCAATCTACAGATTCAATGCAATCCCCATTAAAATCCCACCACAATTCTTCACCGACCTTGAAAGGATAATAATCAACTTTATATGGAAAACAAAAGATCCAGGATAGCCAAAACAACCCTATACAATAAAAAAACTTCAGAAGGCATCACCATTCCTGACTTTAAGCTCTACTACAGAGCTATAGTTCTGAAAATAGCCTGGTATTGGCATAAAAATAGACAGGTAGACCAATGGAATCAAATTGAAAATCCTGATATTAACCCATGCACCTATGAACACCTGATTTTCGACAAAACAGCTAAAATTATACAATGGGGCAAGGACAGCATCTTCAACAAATGGTGCTGGCACAATTGGATGATGGTGTATAGAAGACTGCAGATAGACCCATGTCTGTCGCCATGCACAAAACTCAAGTCCTAATGGATCAAAGACCTCAATATCAATCCAGCCACATTGAACCTCTTAGAAGAGAAAGTAGGAGGTACCCTTGAACAAATAGGTATAGGAGACTGCTTCCTGAACATAACTCCAGGGGCACAAACACTGAGAGAAACAATTAATAAATGGAACCTCTTCAAACTTAGAAGCTTCTGTAAGACAAAGGACACAGTGGACAAGACCAAACGGCAGCCCACAGACTAGGAAAAGATTTTCACAAATCCAATATCCGACAAAGGGCTAATCTCCAAAATATGCAAAGAACTCAAGAAACTAGTCAACAAAGCACCAAATAACCCTATTAAAAAATGGGGTACAGAACTGAAGAAAGAAATCTCAATAGAGGAAATCAAAAAGGTTGAAAGACACTTAAGAAAATGCTCCACATCCTTAGCTATCAGGGAAATGCAAATCAAAACAACTTTGAAATACCATCTTACCCCTGCCAGAATGGCTAAAATTAGAAACACCAGTGATGACTTATGTTGGAGAGGATGTGGAGAAAGTGGAACACTCCTCCACTGCTGGTGGGAGTGCAAACTCATACAGCCATTTTGGAGATCAGTATGGCGGTTCCTCAGGAAAATGGGAATTAGTTTACCACAGGACCCGGCAATCCCCCTCTTAGGCATATACTCAAAGGATTCACATCCATGCAACAAAGACATCTGTTCAACTATGTTCATAGCAGCACTATTTGTAATAGCAAGAACCTGGAAGCAACCTAGATGCCCTTCAATTGAAGAATGGTTAATGAAGATGTGGCACATCTACACAATGGAATACTACTCTGCAGAAAAAAATAATGGTATCTTGAAATTCGCAGGCAAGTGGATGGCACTTGAAGAAACCATCCTGAATGAGATAACCCAGTCACAAAAAGAGGAACACAGTATGTATTCACTCATATATGGATTTTAGACCTAGAGCAAAGGATCACCAGCCTATAATTCACACCACCAGAGGAACTAGGATACAAGGTGTATTCTAAGAGATTCATATAAAGTCCTTCCCAGAACTGGGAAGGGACAAGTCCCCCAGAGCTCAGGTGAAGTGGGGGGGGGGCAGCGAATGGAGAGAGAAGTAGCAGAAAATGAGGGGGAGCTAAGGAAAACATGTGTGACCAGGAAGATTGAGCCTGGTAGGAATAGAAAATAGGAAAGAGACAGAGAGAGAGAGAGAGAGAGAGAGAGAGAGAGAGAGAGAGAGAACATAAAAGAGGGAGCCAATATTGGTTTGAAGATAAAATTGAACACAAAGAAAGGTCTAGAGAACTACAAGACTGCTCCCAACTAACAATCTCAGCTTCCATGGAAAGGCTATCATAAATGCCCTTCCCGGAGAGTGAGATCAACAACTAACTTCTCCATGGAGCCCTCAACTAATGCCTGTTGAAAACAGGATCAAACACCCATACATAAACACTGAGTTGAACTAGAACCCAGATGCAGATGGAGAGGACAAGACCAGGTGGCAGAAACACACAGAGACAGCTTACCTGAACAAGGAGGAGCTAAGGGCCACTAGACTGATAGTTGGGAAGCCAGCATGGGACTGACTCAGGCCCCCCTGAATATGGGTCTCAGCCAGAAGGACTGAGCAGTCTAAGGGACCTCAGATGGTGGAGCCAGGATGTATCCCTGGTGCACAAAAGGACTTTGCGAACACATCCCCCATGGAGGGATAACTGCCTTAATCTAGAGACAGGAGAGAAGCCCTAGTCCCTACTTTACATGACTTGTCAGATCTACATGACCCCAACTGGATGGCATTCCCCTACATATGGAATTGGGGTGGGGGGATGGGAGGGGAGGGTGGTTAGAGTGCATGTGAGAGGGCAGAGATGGTAAAAGGGAGGGAAGGAGGGAGGGAGGGAAGGAGGGAGGGAGGGAGAAAGAGGGAACTGGGATCGACATGTAAAATAATAAATTAAATTAAAAAAAATGCTTTGACTCCAAAATTTAAGTTCAAGGACAAGTTACTGGGGAAAAGGATTTCTAATTTTGTTTCCACAGAAAATGAAAAGCAGTGGATTCCTTCCAGACTAATGTGGATTGATCATGCCAGACCGCCAGAAACAGAGTACAAGGTGATCCTACATTCAAAACAGCTGGACAAAGCAGCCTTACTGACTAGAGCCAGGATTTCTGAATCTTCTTGGAATCCCCAATGACAGCGCCCCTTACCAGCAGGAAGTAGTTTGGAAAGAACAACGCCCAAATTCCCAAATATTGTGTATAAATGTTTGTTTTCATTTAATTGGACTTTGTTATATAAAATAAATAAATAAAAATAAATAAAAAATAGGTCTTGGTATGAATGAAAATCAGTTGACAAATGTCAATCTGGAAAACACTAGTTTCTGGGAATACTTTCATAAAGCTTCAGATATTGTGATAAGGCTTCAAACATTTTATATTTTAGTTCATTCTTTTGAAAATTCAAGTTCCAAGGAGGATCTAAATGGCCAGAAAATACAGGTATGCTCTATGCTTGTCCAGTTCAGCTGTCCATCAGAAGAAGACAGCAACTCCAGACGGATGAGCTATGCACCAAGGGAAAGGACTCTCTGCAGGCAAAATATAAAGTATCTACCACAAGTCCCACTCATATTTCAGAAGAGATACTGAAAAGAAAGAGCAGCTAATAAACTGAGAACATGAACTGATGATGTATACATAATGCAGTGTAAAACAATGTAGATGAGGAGATACTCAAATGAGGGAAAAAAATGAAATTAATACCAAAGTGAAGCATTCAAAAGAAAAGACCTTCCTAAGAACTAAAATCATATTTTTTTCAAACATTAAGCACAGAATTGGCATATGATCTGCTTCTTGGTGTTTCCCCAACAGTTCTGAAGGTAGAGTCTCAGGTACTGTATACTCGTGTTCATTGTTCACAATAACCATAAGGCAGGGGAAGTACCTAAGGCCAAAGGAGTATATGAGGGAAATGTGGGTACATATAATAGAGTCTTTTTTTTTTAGCTGTGATAATGAAGGAGATGCTGACAGATGCCAGAGTGTGGATGAATTTTGAAAACATCTCACAAAGACAAATGCTGTGTAATCCCATGTATGCACTGTAGCTGGGATAGACAAATACTGTATGATCTCATGAATGTGCTGTGGCTGGAATAGGTACCAGATACAAACAGGAATAGAGATTGCCCAAGGCTGAAAGCGGGGGGGGGGGGGGGTTGGGAGGGTGGGGGAGTGGGGGGGAGGGCTATTGCTTAATGAGCATGGAATTTCCACTTGAGACAATGAGAAATTTATAGAAATGGGTAACAATGATCATTGTACAAGATCATAGATGTAATTAAGGCCCTGAATTATACAGTTAAAATAGTTAAAAAGGCAAATTTTCTGTTACATAGAGCTTACCATAGTCTTTGGTAATTTTTCACTTCTTGGCTAAGATTGCATTTAGTATATGTATATACTGAGAATGGCAATGTAAGTTGAGAAGAAAGCAATATGGTACTTTTTATAAAGAGTTCAAAATGTTTCTATTGTTTGACTTTTACATTTTTTTTGTTGTTGTTGTTGTTTCAAGACAGGGTTCACTGTGTGGCCTTGGCTGTCCTAGAGCTAGCTCTGTAGATCAGGTTGTCCCCAAACTCACAGAGAGCTGCTTGCCCTTGTCTTCTGAGTACTGGGATTAAAGGTGTGCACCATTAGTGCCAACTTTTAACTTTTTAAATTAACTTTTATTGTTAAATTTTGCTTGAATCCTAAGAGTAGTAATATTTAGTATTAAATTAAATATACTAACCTTTTAAAAATCTTACAAAATAGATAAAAATTCTTAAATATTTGTAGCAGAACTACTTGAAAAGCAATATTCTTGTTGACTTGTTACTCTTCACTGAAAAAAAAATGCAAAGCTACTTAAATGGTACTCATATATTATCTAGGCTATAAATCAACTTGGAAAAAAAAACAGTAAAAAAGCTGCATGCACTCTTTTGGGACTGGAAGAGCCTGGGGACTTTTCTAATGTGGTTACGTTATAAAATGCACATTTTACAGAGTAATAGAAAGGAAAAATAAATTGTGAAATTAAGTGGGAAAGAGTTTTACATATGATAGTGACATAAAAGAAAAAGAACACAAGACAATAAAAAAAAAGAAAATCTCAGGGGAAAAAATGAAGATACAGAAGTATGCAAAGAAGAAAACATCCCACAAGAAGGCAGAGATGAGCATCTATGTGCCAAAAAGCTTTAGTATGAGGAGTTGTGTGTAGAATCACAGCAAGTTACACAGGACATCAAACAGCACTGCCTTGAAGTTATTAGGGATCTGAAGCAGTGTACTACAGTCTTTCTCTGTCTCTGAGTCTGTCTTTGCCTCTCTCTCTCTCTCTCTCTCTCTCTCTCTCTCTCTCTGTCTCTCTCTCTGTCTCAGTGCTGTGCTGGGATACAGGGTGACTCACAAGGTAAGCACTGTACCATTAAGAGAGAATAATTTCAAAGGGGAAATGGAAGTTGAAGACAAAGGAATAAACCTCACATCCGGGAAGTTTTCAATTTGTGTAACTATGTTTTGGGTTCAGTTGATTTCTTTCCTATCAAGTAATGTATTCTTTCAGAAGGAATCTCAGCTACCATATAACATATGATAAGATTCCTCTTTCATTTGGAGCATGCTGAAGTCTAGAGAAAAGATAGTCCCTATTAGCATGGCAAGGAAGCTTAGAGCATGCTGTAGGGACTGTCTGGCTCTGGAACCCACATCTGTCAAGGGGCTCAACATGCCCTGTGCCAAGGCCTCTATCATCTAGTACCTTGATCTTCTTTAAGTCTGCTTTCTGCTAGCATCTTCGAGGAACTCGTATCCTTTTCTCTCCATCTTTGCCACAAAAATCTGTCTATACCTTGGGTAGTCAATCCATGGCAGTATTATCTGATGTGAAGTTGCTTAAGGCGTGGTGTACCTCCTTGGGGTCTTCATTGTAGTCCAGTCACACCCTGTGAAAGACACAATGCATGAAGGCCAATTACTTGGGGCAAAGTCAGACATCAGAATGCAACTCCTGATAGAAGAAAAAATCCATACAGACAGTGCCTGTCTCTACATCCTCATCCTGGAGTCAGGGAAAAAGGCCAAGCAGAAGTTCTCAGTTGTCCCTCAGATTCTGCTGGCAATCAAGCCAGTGAGAAACTAGTTTAAAAGTAGAAAACACAAGAGTTAGCATATTTCATAATATGTGAGTGGTTGGGGTTGGGGCATAGAAAGGTTTTCTTGCCTCTTCCATGTAGTGGCAAAAAGCAGCAGGAAGAAGGACAGTGTGTTCTGGAACCCTCCGTGGAGGCAGATCTTTCAAATCATGCAGTGTGGGAACTAATATGAAAAGATGCCTTGGCAGGATGCAATGAAGCACAATAAAGTCTAACTGCATAAGTAGAAGAAAATAACAATGAATTTAGCATTATGTCACTACTAATATGGAAACAGGAGTTCACGGCAAAAAGAATCCAGACTGGACTGTTATTCATCCAGATGACACATTTAACAGTGTTTCCTACACTTCACTAGGGCATCTTTTAAAATTTCACTTGGCACTACTCAATTTGAATAGTTCAGTTAGAGGAGAAAATAGCGTGGTAACTATACTTAGAATTTTTCTTTGTGCTTGTCTTATAGGGAAGCTTTAAAATTTATCTTCCTTTTTAATCTTACAGAGCTTATCAAACGATATTGGCACATCTGGCTATATGGTAGAAAATTTTCAATTATTCTCTCTTTGTAGCAAAACAGCTGAAAAATAATAAACGTGGAAGTCTGACCCTGTGTATGACTGGCGATGCCCACATGAAAGCCGGCAGTCTGGAGCAATGGCTCCTTGGTCCTCCCAGATGTGGGAGTGGCTGCCTTTGAGCTCTCCAGCTGCCCTTACTCTAGAGACTGTGTAATCGTCTGGTAATTTCCTTAGCTTTTCTGACATTCTTTGACCCAGAATTAAAGGTCTACATGTAGCTGTGTATAAGTATATCCTTTTGTTTCCAGGCTTTGTTACTGAAACACTCTATGAAGCAGAAAGGGGAGAAGACACTAGTACTGGGGGCCTAGTGTAGATGGAGTTTCTTTTCCACCAGGTCCTGCAGCAGTTTAGTCCCAAGTAAACACACAGAGGCTTATATTAATTGTAAACTGTTGGCCTATGACTTAGGCTTCTTATTGGCTAGCTCTCTTAATTATTAACCCATAATTATTAATTTTAGTATTCCCACGTGGCCTTGGCTTACCAGAGAATGCTCAGTGTCCTATCTTTCAGGTAGCTACATGGTGTCTCTTTGGTGGCTCACTCTCTGTGTCCTCTCCCCAGAATTCTCCAAGTCTGGTAGACCTGCCTATACTTCCTGCCTGGCTACTGACCAATCAGTGTTTTATTCATCAACCAATAAGAGAAACATATATTCACAACATGCAGGACATCCCCCATCAGGCTGGTACATCGGGAGGATTACAAAGCTCTTGCAATGGTTAAACTTGTTTGCCCTACACTGTGAAAAGGGCTGGGCACCTTTTCTGAGTCCTTTGGGTCTTCTACCCATATCATCCCAGGAAGCCCCCACAGTAATTTCTCTACCCTTACAACACTCAAGCTGACATTGATGCCTCCTCTCAATGTCCCCAGATTCACACAAAAAGGTGAGTCAGGCCCCTGCTGGTGCTGGCAGCCTATCCTTTGCAGTATTATGAATGTTGGGTGCTGATGTTGGCAGCCTGTCCTTTGCAGTGCTGTGGATGTTTGGTGCTGATGTTGGCAGCCTGTCCTTGCTGTGCTGTGGACATTTGTTGCTGCTGCTGGTGCTGCTGTTTGTGACTCTGCGGGGATGATTTCTGTTCATTACAGTAGGCCTTTCCATTGTCCTGATCTCATCTTTCAGCTGTGCTGCTACCTCCCTGTGCTCTCTTGTTCCTATGGTATTGACTTGTCACTGTTCTTAGGCTTTCTCTCTTAGTCACACAAATAGCTTTTCAAGTGCCATTGTGGGACCATAAGGAAGACAAGTGTCAAATATGCCTGTAGTTATCACCTAGAGCTCCTGTGAGTCCCTCTTCAATTACCACCTTGCCCAGTGGGTTACCATTCTGTCTTTACACTGTGTATACAGTCTTAGTTCATACAGTGTGGAATTTTGTCGTGTGCTAGGAGTATTAATATTTCCTTTGCCATCTGTTAATTGAAAACCTCATATCTGCTTCCCTGGAGTCCCTGCCTAGGGTTGCACACAAGGGGTCGTAAGAGGAGTGCGCGCTGCAGGCTGTGCTGTTTCCTAGTGCTACTACCCATGATTATTAAGTCTTATGTGTGTTTCCTTTACACATCAAGTTCCTGAGGAAATTGTGCCACACATGCAGGGCAAAATGTCCAAAGCCACGCTAGGGCTCCGTTAGGAAAGAGAACAAAGCAATGGAACCTCCCCGCAACAGGGCACACCTTCTTCCCAAACAGTGACAAATGCTTTGAGACATCTAGCCAGAAAGCCGTTATGCAAGAAATTACAATTGCAATGGTGGAGAAGTTTGGGGGACCAAAAGTTAAAAGTCAGTGATAAATTTCTGAACTCAGAGGTTAATTTAGGAATATACAAATTTAATATATAACCAGTAAGAATTTGAATAAATGTTTTGTGACAGATAATATAACTGAGCATTAAAAAATATCCTGTGGATGGAGAGAGAGCTGAGCAATTAAAAGCTCATGCAGCTCTTTTGAAGGACCTGTGTTCAGGTCCAAGATCACAACTGCCTGTAACTCCAGCTTCAGGGGACCCAAGGCCCTTCTCTGAATTGTGTAGTCACCTGCACTGACATGCATACATGAGCATACGCTCACATACACACAGTTTATTTGGTTATTATTTTATTATCTATTATTATTTATTAGTTTTGTAATGGAAATAAACATTAAAAATTAAAAGTATGACCTTTACTTTATAGTTCACACAATCTTGGTTTCCCAGCACTAAGTCCTTGGTTTTCTGGTTGCAAGTCTAAACCTTTAATGCCCGAGCCATATCTCCATGTCTGTACTATGTATTTGAATTGGAAGTAACTTTCTTTTCTTTTATTGAAAATATATTTTTAATATATAATATATGCTGATTATGGTCTCCTACCACTGCCACTAAGTACCATAAGGAACTTTAACAGGTTTAGTCTGCCATATTAATCTGATAAATATTTTCCTTTACCAAGCAGTTAACTTTTTATATTTGTATTTAGTAAAATTTAATATGAAACTATATTGAAAGCACAATTGTTGCTAGGTACACAGTGTTAAGTGTGCTCAAATTTTAAACAGTCAATCTCTATAGTGTTCTTATTTTACAAATCTAAGTATCTCCTTCTTTTAAGGAGTGTCCTCTCATTCTCATTGCCTGCCTTCTCCCATGGACAGACAGGCCCTGGAAACCATCATCCTACCTTTATCCCTATGTGTGAATATCTAAGATATCTCATATAAGCCATATGGTTTCAATAATTTTCATAAAATATGAGGAATTTGATGCATAAGAAATCATAGCTAAACTGAGAGTCATGTAGCAGAATTATGCTGCTACAATTTGTGGAATGGGAATTTACTTATAGCACCTGTTTACTTTAGAAATGAGGTCTTTTCAAGGGAAGTTCTGATGAAATTTGGAAAGCTCTAATGAGGAGACGAGAGGGAAAGCAGTTTCTTTGTGACGATACAATTGTGGACATCATAATTGCTCAGCGTTTTTGCGTGGGGATAAAAGTACCCTTGTGGTCCTAAAAGTCCTGGGAAGGCTCTCCACATCTTTCACATTGCATATCAACACCCTAAAGTTCTACGCTTCTTTTTCTGTTTGACTCAGATGTTTGTCAACTTTTGTTGACTGAAGAATGCCTTTTTGTTTTCACAAAACCTAAGAACAATATGGAAGAAAGAGCATGGACTCGAACTTGTGAGATAGCTTCAGTTATCTCTTGGCCTCTAAAACAGTCTTGATTAGTACTTGATTAGGTTTAGGATATATATATATATATATATATATATATATATATATATATATATCACATGTTGAGTAGAGAATGCTATCTGCTACACAGTGCTGTCACCAAGACACCCCTTACTGTAAATGTCAAGTTGATTAAACTTTCATTTGAAAGAATAGTAAAGCAAGGCTGACAATAGAGATTGCATTTAGCTTGGGGTTGAAACTACTGCATAAATACCAGGGGGCAGATCTATGATCCTTCAGGCGAAAATAAAAACTGCTTGGCTATTATGCTTAAACCCTTCTCACATGGTGAGAAGAACCAACAACCCAGCTGCAAACAGCTGTCAAAGTGCCAGAATAAGATTGGTGAAGACAGGTAAATGAGAACATCTCTATGCCCACACAACATTAATATTGGATTAGAACATAGTCTGTGTGGATATAGATTGTGTTTAGAAATAAACAGTAGTTCTAGAACATACTACACAGAGTACAAGATGAGTCATTGTCACTGCACAAAATTCTCTAAGGTCATTTGTGGAATCTCAGAGGTAGGAACTTGGGTAATAACTAGAAAATGACTGATTTTCCACTGGAGACATTTTCTTAATTATCTCAGGGCTCTACAGGCAATTTTTTTTAGCACCTTTGGAGGCTGTCATTATGATCCACTTAGAATAATGGCAATTTCCCTCTGCATATTTGACAATGTATAAATTAATTCTTTCCTTAGGATAGATGTTTTCCACAATTATTACCAAGTATTTCTCTGTGTGTCTTACCTTGTTACACTAAAGTTATGCTCTCTGAGGTGAGCAATGATACTAAATCTATTCAGTATGCCTTTAGAACCTGATCCAGTATTTAGCATATTATTAATATGCTGGGGGGGGATGAATCATTGGATTCAGTTCATAGTCACCATTTTGTATAAAAAGAATTTTTGTACAAAAATTTTTGTATAAAGGCTAAACACCTCCTTTATTTGGAAGAAGCAATGCCAGCCACACACTAAGCTGGTACTTACCTAGCACCCTCAACTTAGTGTGATTCCTAAAAGAATTAAAACACGCGGGGAGACTCATTGGAGAGGAAAAAACAAAAGCCAGACTGAAGGGAGGAAGTACATGTGAACTTGATGTACTTTTTAAGTGTTCAGTTTTGAGTGTCTCTTGTGTTTCTAACCTAAGTGTTCCTAATGGCAAAGCAAAGTTCTTTCTTATTGACCGTATCTTTTTTCCTCTTTGCTGTGTTCGATAGTGCTGTCACCACGACTCTCCTATGAATGCTTGGTCATGAACTTCTCATGTTTGAAAAAAAATGCTACTGTGGACAAAAGACCCACGATGCTCCACAATTGTTTGATGAATGAATGGAAAACAACACCTTACTTCTATGTAGTTTATTTAATGTCAAAACATTGCCACGACACATACTATTTACTTTTGCTTAATTTGTGTATTTTCTCATTCAGCAAGTAGAATACAATTATGCAACAGTTTCGAGACAGTAGATAATAATTATTCGAAGGAAATCAGCTATAGCCCATGTGACGCAGAGTATCATAGCCCAGGGAAATGACAGTTTTTGAAAGAGTGTCAAAAATTTGTTATGCATTAACAAACATGAGGAGGGGCAGTTGCTGTGCAAGATCCCTTAATTCTCATGACTATTCCATTGGCAGAAATTGTTGACCGCGATTCTCGAAGGTGAGTGGCCCATAGGAGTCACAGAGCTCCAAAACAGACCACTGTGGTTGGGTCTTTCCTCTTGCAGGGGACATCTGCTCTCACACCTGCTCTCACAGCTCCACATGCTCTGTTATAACTCAGCCCAGAGACAAGGCTTTAAGGCCCAAACTGTTGCACTGTTTGTAGAGTTTGTCAGGCAATGAAAGGGTGGGCATTAGAATGGGAGGGCTGAGCGGGGTGGGGATGAGAATAAAGTTGTTGATTGTGGCAGTAGTAAAGGAATCCAGTTTTGTTTGAGCTTACCTCAGTTGAGAGACCTTCTGGAAAAAAGATTCTTCCTACGTATGTCATGTCCTCCAGTCAGGCCCAATTTAAATCAGAACATGGGTAAACACTGAAGATATGGATGTGAACCCCAGACAGATAAAAATCCAGTCTCGAAAGTGCTCAACTCATTTATTTGTGGGTTCCTGACTCAGAAAACCTTCTTGTAAAGCCAAAGAAACCTTTGTCTACTACAGATTTAGTTACGTTTAAAATATTTTGTGACACAACATTTATACAAACAATAACACTAATACAAATACTTACTATTTTAACTCATTTTCCCTCTCTCTGCATTTCCTTAATAAATAATATATTAACATGAAAGATTAAAATTTCCTAGTTTTTATTATTTCTTGTGCCTGGTGGGTATGGAGAGCTTGCCTGACTGAAATGGCCTTGGTGTTGTGTAAGTTTACACTGGCTTTATTTGGTTCTGAAAGTGCCAGAGAAGTAGCTG
Source organism: Phodopus roborovskii (assembly GCF_943737965.1). Taxonomy (NCBI): domain Eukaryota; kingdom Metazoa; phylum Chordata; class Mammalia; order Rodentia; family Cricetidae; genus Phodopus; species Phodopus roborovskii. The sequence continues at coordinate 36,219,805 of NW_026125295.1, read as the reverse complement.
TCAATGTGTGGTAAATATTTCATTATGTAGTAAATGAATAAATGTAATTTCCACATTTACAATGAAGAGAATGTACCTAGGTCTCTGAAACTGCAGGTTCTGTGCCGAATGTGTTCAAACCATGACACTTTGAACATTTACAGGCAGAACACACAGAAAACAAAACCAAACTGAAGTAAGAATGTTATCATACAAAACCTAGGCTTCTCAGAAATCATGGTGGAAAAGTACTGAACCTCTAAATCCTAATTGCTAGTTATATTCTAATTCTTAGCATGACAGGGATTATTTGCTTTTCTGGTATATAGACATGCATAGAGTTTTGTTAAGGAATTCTAATGCAACCCACTTATGAAAATTAACCAGATGTTACTGTGTAGAATCTACTTAATTCAAAGAAAATAAGTTGAAATACTGTATGAAATACAAAAGCAAAAATTATTTTATTTACTCAACATAAATGAATTGGAAACATGAGTACAACTCATTGAATTTCAAAAATGGTTAAAATGTTTAGTTAACCCAACTTTTACAGAAATGTATTTTGGTTACAACTAGGCCCTCTTTGCCAGTGCAGGGCTAGGGTCCATCTACCAACCGAAGCCACCTCTAGTTTCACACCAGCGCCGCCAGAGGTGAAATCACTCACCATGTTGCTGCAGTCAAACTAGTGTGATTCATGTCTTACCAGGTCAAGAAGCCGAAATTGTGAGAAAATGTTAAAAAAAAAAATCACCCTAGATTGAGTACCAAAAATGCACTTAACACTCTTCCATAGATATAAGCGAGGGTGCTCTAAGTCTGAATCCTACTCTTGCTCCTGCCATGGTGGCAATTCTCCTTTTTACTGTATGTTGATTGCTGGGGCTGCACAGGAATATACTATACATGGGTGGCTTTAAAAACGTACTTACTTCCTCCTAATTCTGGAGGCTGAAGTCTGAGGGGAAGGCATCATCAGAGCTTGTCTCCTCTGTCTATCCCCAGTAGCTTCTAGCTTGTCTCCACCCTGTTCTGACCTCATATGGCCATCCTTTTCATATCCATGTAGAGCTAGGCTATACTGGATTAGGGCTCACCTCAGCAGCCTCTTTTAAGCTCCCTTACTTCATTTTGTATGTGTGCTTGCCTGTGCATTTGGGGAGGTGTGCATGTTCTTGTGGGTGGTCATACATACTTGTGTGTATGCATGTATACATGTTTTCTTATGTGTGTGGAATCCAAAAGACAATTTCAGATAACATTCCTTGCACACTGTTAACTTTTATTTTTTGAGACAGGGTCTCTCTCAGCTCTAGGAGTCACCAAGTATGCTGGCTGGTTAGCAAGCATCACCGATCCTCGCCTCCCTAGCTCTGGAATTGCAAGTACACACCACATGCAGCTTTTTCCACATGGGTTCTGGGGTTCAATCTCAGGTCCTCATTCTTACAAGACAAACCCTTTGCTGACTGAACCATCACCTTAGCCTACCAATTGCTCCTTTATATATATATATCTGTTTTCAAATGTAGTTACATTCTGAAATACAGAAGGCTGGGATTCCCATTAGGAATTTGAGGAAGGGTATAATTTTGCCTCTAACATGCTCATTTTAGAGCATCCTCCTTGTAGGCAAAGGTGCAGACTGCTATAGAGAGGCCAGGGCTTCATGATCAATGTCCTGGGCCTGGTGGTTCAGCTAAGTCATCAAAGGCCTAGGCTCTTCCCACCAGATGTCTGTTTTCATCTTTACATTCATAGCTCCCTGGTCACGTGGTAGTTACTTTACCTCCAGAAATGAAGTCCTTCCTCAATTGTGCTTAAACAGAAAGGGAAGAAGGGCTTTTCCTCATGTACATGTTTCCTAAAGAAAATAAACTCATTTCTTGACATTCCCAGCCTATACCCTTTATAACTTATTAGCCAGACTTATTATAACTTATTAGTCACATGGCTACCCCTGGGCCAACCACTTGAAAGGGACAACAGAATTCTCATGATTTTCCTCAGACCAGTCACGATTTATGTCCTAGAGCCATGTATATTGTTCCTGCCCCCAAATCAAAGTTCTGTTAACAAAGGAGGAAAAGGGGGACTATGTGACTGTACATGTACAAACCATAGATATCTGTCACATCCACTGCCAAAAACACTCATTAAATAGGTAAAGACACAGCTCAGTCATCAAGAGCATTTGAAGCTGTTGGACGAGTGTGGTCCCTCTGCAATCTGCTGTGGGTGAGGCTAAGGAAGCAGAATAAATATGGGATTCAGGGTCCCTAAAGACTGGCATTGGGTGGCTGTTACTGCAGGCTGTTCTGTCCATTGAAGCCAGCTAATGGAAGGTATATGTGATTAATAAGTATTTTAAACCAAAAATCATGAGATCTTGAGAGCATTCTTGGCAATGGTTAATAAAACCTAACCTCCTACAGTGAGAAGGCAAACCCAGAGTAGAATCAAGCTAGGGACTGCATTAAAAGGTCTATCATTATTCACAGATAGCTAAATGCTAAGCCCCAGAGAGTCTGCTATAGCAAGGCCAGGACACTAAATAGAGATGCATCAGGACCCCAGCATCTGAGAATGTTTGGTCCATGCATGATGACCTTGGCAGGTCAAACTTCATTGAGTTCACCGGGCCTGCAGAGGTGATCCATTCTTCATTTGTAGAGGAAGATGCTCCTTATTCCTTCAACTTGGCTTGACTTGTAACCCTTACAAAGATGCAGAGGCCAGTTGTATCAGGGATGGTTTTAGGGGCACAGTGACCAGGGTCATGCCACAGGACCTCCTCCAAAACATAAGACAAATAATTGCATATCCTGTAACTCCAGCTCCAGCTGGTCTAATTCTATTTCCTGGCCTTTCTGCATAACCCTAAACAAACAAACACACACACACACACACACACACACACACACACACACACACTAATGTTATAAAATAAAAATCTTCCCTTCCCTAAGAGCCATCAAAAGTGCTTGGTGGTCTGGAAATAGCAAATGCAGTGATTAGTTTTTCTAATCTTCTGCTCAACCCACTCCCCAGAACCTCCTAAATGAGCTTCACGTTTGCTTTTGAAAGTTTAGAGGAACCAGCAAGATGTAAAAAAGAAAGATACATCTTTATGTTAAATGGAATTAAAATAAGACAAATAGCTCCTCTCCATATATTTATATGTACATGTGAATACATATGCTAAAATAAGAATATAGTTTTCTTTTATGTGGCCTCATTGTTAAAAATAGGAAAGTAGAACTGGGCATGATGGCACACACCTTTAATAGTAGCAGAAGCAGGTGGATGCTTCTAAGCATGCTTGTGCTTAGTTCACATTCTCTACTCCATGGTACCACCATATTCAAAATGCCAGGATATCTGCACAACTGGGCTACACCCTCACTAAGGGCTCCCTGTCATCTCTTCAGGGACTCTGATGCTGCTACATGGTGCCAGGCCTTGACCTCTTCAGTCCCGAGGCTTCTACCACAACAGAAGTTGTGTCTTCATCAGTGGACTCTCCTGGTCTCTCACCCTTCATGCCTCCAAAGCCTGTAACACCTTGCAAACTCTTACACATTACCAAGTTCAGCGGCAAGTACGGCCTGACCCTCTGGATCACAGTTTCTGTGTGCTGACCCCGAGGAAAGACATCCCAGATGATTTGCCGCAGTGATACTGGTCTCTTTGGAATTTCTCAGTTCTAGCTAACCAGCATCAATTGCTCTAATAAAGCAAAGCAAAGGGTTTCTTCTCCTTCTCCTCTTCCTCCTCCTTCTCCTTCTTCTTCACTCTCAGTGGTGCTGGCTTCTTTTTAATCACACAGCTTCCTAGCACAAAATATCACACGAACAGCCCCAACAGAGTCTGCTTCTCCCTAAAACTTCTGAATCCAGGGTTCCATCTCTGCACTGCTCTCAGCAATAGCCTCCAAGTCTCCACAACAGCTCATTAAGCCCTGAGCTTTTCCAGTCCAAAGTCCTTCCACAATTCTCGTAGAAACCCATGGTTAGGTCACAAAAGCTGCACTTATGGAGTCTTTGCACAACTTGCAGGCAGATCAGAAAGACCTTTTCTTTTAGCTTTGCAAGGACTTACTGATCATAAAGTCAAGAGAGGGGCCTGATGAGTCTCCCAAGCCATGGGAGGGGCCTGATGAGTCTCCCAAGCCATGGGAGGGGCCTGATGAGTCTCCCAAGCCATGGGAGGGGCCTGATAAGTCTCACAACTCTGTGAGCTTCCTGCACCCTCTGGACATCTCTGCACCTTCTATCAAGGACATGGGTCAATCAAGCTGAGGAAAATAATGGCAAAAGCTGAATATCTCATCACTCAAACATACAGTATTTTTTTTAATTGTTGAGATGCACAACCTTTGTCTATCTTCAGAATATATATAAAAAATAAATAAATCTTCATCTATGACACTACAAACACTTCAAAGCATACAGTAATAACAAATACAATAGAATGATAATGAGAGCCTCACATATTAAAGTCAAGGAGAGTCGTAAGAGCTGAATAAAACCTCATTATTCTGACTTTAAACGTGTAAAAAAAAATTAGATGTGTGTGTGTGTGTGTGTGTGTGTGTGTGTGTGTGTGTGTGTGTGCACATGACTGCAGGTGTCCACAAAGGCCTTGAGGCTGGAGTTGAAGGTGGGTGTGAGTGAGTGGGTGCTGAATTCAGGTTCTCTGCATGAGCCGTTCATGCCGTTACCGGCTGAGCCACCTCTGCACTGCCTTTGTCTCTACTTGAGGATTCACCTTGGTATCCTTTGTTCAGAAAGCCTGTTAAATAAGCTCTTGGAAACGGCATTAAAGTGGAACTTGTCAACTGCTTGATTGTAAGTACAGGGTACGGTGAGAAAGGAGCAAGTCCCAAGGATCAGCTCCAGACTTGATGACTGCCTGGCTGGAAGAATTCACAGACATCAGCATGTGATTGTGCTCACGGCTGCGGCTTATTGCTACCAACACAAAAGCAAACAGACAAAAGCAAAGTCAGCAAAGGGAAAATGGCACAATGGCACGGGACAACGTGTGGAAAGAGGAACAGACACCCAAGAGACTGTCCTAGCAGACACAGGACTTGATTCTTGCAGCAATAAGGGGTAGTACCAGCTTGGCAGTGTTGTCCACTAGGAAAGTCATGAGAGCCTCCATGCCCTAGTCTGCATCGGAGGCTTGTCATTCAAGTTCCTTCAGCCCAGACAAGATTCTAGACTCTGAGAAAATGAGGCTATTCAGTACAAATGATGTTGTATCTGTAGGTCAGTTGTGTTAAGTGTGCATATCCTTCAGGGAGTGTCAGAAACACAGGACACAGGTTGTCACCTGAGCACCAACCCCATATCTGGGTACTGTGGTTTCTTCTGAATTTGCCACATTCCCGACAAGATGCCAAGTGTCCTTGTCATTTTGTTCCTGTATTTACTGCCATCACATCTAGTTTTCTGAGTAAGTACATGGAGGGTTCTTTCTCTCCATCTTCCCCCTCCTCCCCAACAGAATAGCACCAGGACTTTAGGGAGAAAACAACATAGGTCATGTAATCAGCTGGGGCCCAGCATGTTTGCAAGGCAGTAGAGCTCTTTCATGGCAAGCTTACGGGAGAGTCATTTCCACCCAGGAACTTCCACTCTGGACATTAGCCTCGTCTATGGAGTTGCCTACAGGAACTAGTGTCGATGCAGGTGCTTATTTACACACGTGCTGTGCAGCTTCTAATGCTGCCCGAAATCTCTGCCTCCTTATTTTATGCCTAGTCCTGTGCACTTGGTAACTTTGTCCAGAGCTCGACACAAGAAACCACTCCTGTCTTGTATGCGAACGATGGAAATTAGGGGACACCTTGGACTGCCCCTGAGTTCACTCGACTAAGCTATTTTTCTGTCTTCGAGGTTTATTTCACTGTTTTGAGGAGAATCCTCTGTTTACAGTTCTGCAAAGCCTCTGACTGGATCAGGTTACACCTCTGTCCTTGCCCTCTCCATCAGCCTTCTTGAGTGACCACAGGGTGGGCCACCAGAGCACCATACCTTGCTTTGCTAAATGTGACCATTGGAACCTGACAGATTGAAGAGGAGCCCAAAGTTTCTTATAAGAGTTTCCAGTTATTCATACCGGCTTCAGTCAAAACGATGAATATTTCATTTGACACCAGGCTTTATGTCTTTCCTTTCTGAACTAGGCCCAGGGGGGTGGGGAGCTGCAGCCACAGGTATGGGGTCTTTAGGGGCTTGTTGAGCCCTGGGAAGCCCCCGACACCTCAGAACCCTTCTAGTTCCCCATTTCTTGTCACAGTGTTGTCTGTTAGGATAGCAAAGACTCCTCCTCTCTGTCTTATATTATCTTAAATAAATGAGCAGGGGTCTTCTGTTACTTTGTAATTTTCTGGAACCACAGTCCTTGCAGAGAAGCCAGTCTCGAACATCAGTACACGTGTGTGCGCACATGTTGGTTGGGGCAGGGAATACCCTGGCAGAAACAGCCCTGAGGTCCCATGACTCAGACAACACAGTCACCAACTTTCTTCCCCTTTTCTCTCAATGGCACAACCCTCCTATCGTCTCTACCCTTTCCCCCAAAGAAGAGGGCTGTGTTTCCACAAAATCCACAGGCTGAATAAGACACCATAGTTTCCCTGGGTTTTGTTGTTGCTGTTTGTTTGTTTTGTGCCAATTAAATGATGCTGATCTGATTTGGTCGAATTTCCCATTTACATCCTCATCTCTTAAAAGTTCTTTTCCTTTCCATCCTCCATGCCAGCTCTGATATTTCTATGACCTGCACAAAATGTTAACTGATTTCCTGCTATGCTCAAAGTAAGTTCAAGGTCTTAGTCTGACTCTCACAATGGTCCTTAACCCACACTTAATTTGTTCCTTTAACAATTTTTGGTTCATCTGTTTTGGTTCAAGTATTTGCCTAATGGATATTTAAAAGGGAAAAAGGAAAGGAAAACAGAGAGGAGGAAGGGAGGTTGGGAGGGAGGGAAAGTGGGAGGGAGGGAGAGCAGTCACAGAGAAAAGTAGAAAGCACTTGAGACTGTGAGTTCTTAGATTTCCATGCTGACCTCTGATACAGAGTAGGGCTTGGTGCATAGAACAACTTGATCTGCTATTTGTGGAAATAAAATAAACTATATGAATACAAACCACCAGGTTTTCCCTAAAGACAAAGAAGGAGCATTTTATGGAGGGGTCGTTACAGAGGGTCTGACACAGTCTCTGAGGATCTGACAGTCGCTGTAACTTGAGATGCTGGTTCTGGCCCCGACTATGTACACAGTTTATGTTACTGGCATGTTCTAGTCGCACACATTCTTACAGTGCAGATTTCAGATGTGACTTTCTCGAAAGTTAGTAAGAAATTCTGATTAGAGCCCCTGGACCAAGGCTGGGAATAAATGAAAACCACAAGGCTCTAGACTCTATTTTTGTCTATTGGAATTCAGCCTTTAATCCTGAATGTGTAAAAGGACACGTGGTCACAGTAACCTGCCACTGAGCCAACAAGTCCAAAAGGAAGGAGTACCACAGGCCTTGCTGCTCTAGTGTGACTAATGTCTGAGCACTTTCCATTGGGAGGTCTGGGTTAAAAATCCCAACTCCAGGACCATTGGCTCTTTACTCATTCTTTCTAAAGCCCCTTTGCACTGTGAGTAACAGAAGGGAGGCCCTATTAGACCACAAGAGATGAGAGATTGATCTGAAAAAGTACTTCCTCAATGATTTTTGTACAAGAGGTGCATAGGAGCATTGTTTAAGGGAGACCTTTAGGGTCTAGCTTGGCTCAATAATGGATATAACTTTCAAAACCACCTCCTCAGAAAAGGAATGTTATGTATGTTCTATGGCATAACAAACATACCACTAATTTTGGTTTTGCTTTTTAAAAAAAGACATGTGTGTGTGTGTAATCCTACATGTGTACAGGTTACTTTAGAGATCAGAATAGGGTATCAAAACCCCTGATTGTGAGCCATGCTCCATGGCTGCAGGAAGCAAACCTAGGACCATTGGAAGAATAGGAAGTGTTCTTAACTGCTGAGCTACTTCTCTAGGCTCCACACTTTTAGTTTTGAGCGAGTGAGTTTATTAAATGTATAACAAGTCATAAAAGGAGAGAGAGGAGTCTTGGGTAGAGCATCACACTCTCAGGTGTGGCTTCTGAGTTAAACAACGAACTACAGCAGAAAGGTAACATACAAACACTCAGCAGAAACTGACAGTGTTGTCAGTCAGCTGTCATCCCCTAGAGAGTACTAGCAATCTCCCCTTGAGGGAGGCTTCCAAGAAGAAAAAAAAAAAAAGCCACAGATGGAGATAGCATCATCACATCAGATCCATCAGGAGAAACCAGCTGGAGCGGTGAGGCTGTCAGCAGTAGCTTTTTCTTTTCTTTCTTTCTAGTTTTCCTTTCTTCCTTTGAAGAATCAACTACGTTACAAGGACTGAGTGAGAAAACAGTATTTTATGTTCCTCCAGATGTTTTTAGTTTTTGCTTGAGCTTTCTCTCTGTGCTTCTGATGGTTGCCTGAACTTCTGGCTTCTAGGATAAACAAGAGTGACAACTATTGAAAATGACATATCCTCTAGCTGTTGTCAAGTGCACAATGCTTTTTTGTTTGTTTGTTTGGTTGGTTGGTTGGTTGGTTTTTTTAATCTTGGGATGCTTTGCTGTCTCATCCTGTCTCACAAAGAGCCTTGGAAGATACTTTCAGACATATATATTTGGGTTTGAATTGCCTGAGCCAGCATATTAGTGGGCACATACAGCACTGAACATTATACTCACATTATGTTATAATGTACATTATACTCACATAGCTATATTTATTGGGGTTTTTAGCTATAGTTTTTATTAGTTCCCGATTCAAAAATCTCCTATGAATTCTTTCATAATCCACTCAGGTTTACTGTAACAAAATGCCAGAGACCAGGTGACTTGTAAACAAAAGGATTTTGTTTTAGTTCCTGAGACTATGTTTATAGATTAGTGAACCTCTTTCCACAGATTGAGTCTCTTTCTAGTTTATTGGTGGTTTGTTCTAGCTGTGCCTTGCATGGTAGAGCAGCCAGTGGGGTTTTTTTTTTTTTTTTTTTTTTAATAGGGACACAAATCCCATTCAAGAGCACTCCAGCACAAGACTTAACCAGTGCTTAAGGGCTTGCCTTCTAATACTAGCACATGGGCACTTAGGGTTCCAAATCGTGAGTCTTTCAAGGACATAGACATTAAGATCAGAATAGATACCTAGAACAATGCAATAGGTAAGACTGAATAGAATGACTTATCTGTGTCTTAAATGAGGGGACACAACATCTGGAGGTTTTGTGCCATGAACTATTCCTAAACATTCAGGAAAAGACAGTGGAACGGAGCAGCCTGGGTCCCTGAGCTCTGCTGTTGTCCCTGAATTCATGTGGTAAGATGGAGAGCAGAGCTGAATATTTGAATGTCGGAGACACTGGTAAAATCTTCATGCTGTCTTCTTCGGCCTCACCTTTACTGCCTTTATTCCTCCCATCCATCCTCCTCTTCCCCTTATCATTTGAGGCACATACCAAGCCTTCCCATATGCTTCCCAACTGCCTTAGTTAGGGTTTCTATTGCTATGATAAAACATTATGATCAAAAGCAACTTGGGGAAGAAAATGCCTGTTTCATTTTATACTTCCCCATCACAGTCAATCATTGAAGGAAATCAGAGCAGGAACTCAGGGCAGGAACCTAGAGGCAAGAATTGAAACAGAGACCATGGAAGAATGCTGCTTACTGGATTATTTGTTATAGCTTGTTCATCCCATTTTCTTATGCCATCCAGGACTACCTACCTAGGAGTGGCGCTGCCCACAATGAGCTGGACCCTCCCATATCAATCCTCAAGAAAGTGCACTACAGACATGCCTATGGGCAAATCTTACTTATGCATTTTCTCAATTAAGGGTCCCTCATTACACATGACTCTAGCTTGTGTCAGTTTGACATAAAACCAAACAATACACCAGCATTCTGCTTGGGTGCCATTTTCAGATGGTTCTTTCCTATTGATATCCTTGTTTTTTTCACTAATCCTAAGTATCTAAAGGTATCATATTGAAGCCTCACTCTCCCATGCCCTGAATATTACACTGTGCTTTATATGTCCTTTTCCAACAATACACTTTAACCAATGAGTAAATGAAAGGAAAAAAAGTGGGTTTGGTAACAGTGGCTTTGCTTGTAGTTGGTAAGTGACTATTAAATACTGCTGAAGGTACTTGCAGACCACTCTTTCATTGGCAATTCTTGGAAGGTAAAAGAACTCCTACAAGTAGAGAATGAACACATTGATGATTTTATTCTCCTCAGTAATTAGTTATGGAACCAGCATAATGTATAACATGAATTTAACAAGATTTAAGGAAATAGGAGCTGCATAGTTCAATGAAAAAAAGATAGAATGAGATTCTAATTTGAATACAGAATTGGTTAGTGTCATCAGACACAATCTTTAGTGTTTTCTTTCCCACATGGTGAAGTCACTGATTTTCTAACAAACACAGCATATAAGAAAACAGAACTTTATAGGACCAAAGCCTTCAATTAATAATAAAAAGCAGAGTTAAGTAGGGCTTTATTTTCCTCAAAATTAAATACTCTGTGACTGGACTGATAAACAATGGCTCCAGATGACACTGAGGGATACATCATCATCTTCTGGGTATTATTTACAGGACCAATAAGCACTACTTTTTAATAATTCTCAATATTTATGGTTTCAATCCACCCAAACTAATGGACTGGATAGAAAACAGGATCTATTTTTCTTCTGTATTCAAGAAATGTATCTCACCATAAGGAAAGTCATCACATAAGGGTAAAAGTATGAAAAGGGTATTCCAACAAATGGATACAAAAAGCAAGCAGGTATAGCTATTTTAACATCTGACAAAGTAGAATTCATCCTGAAAATAATAAAAAGAGATAGAGAAGTACACTATATACTCATTAAAGGAAAAGTCTACCAAGAGCATATTACAATGCTAAACATTTATGCACCAAACACAAGATTTTTGCTGTTTGTAAAAGTTCATAAAAGAAACAATACTACAACTAAAATCACATACTAACCCTCACACAATAATAATGGGTAACTTCAATACCCCACTCTTGCCAATAGATGGGTTATTCAGATAGAAAATAAACAGAAATGCTTGAGTTAAATGATGTTATAAATCAATGGATCTAACAGACATCTACAGAACATTCCACCTAAATATCAAAGAATAACTTTTCTTCACAACAGCCCATTGAATTTTCTCTAAATCTGACCACATTTTAGGATACAACATGAATATCAACATAGTAAAATTGAAATGACACCCTGCCTCCTATCTGACCATGATGGATTAAAGATGGATATCAACAACAGAAATAGCAGAAAGTATACAAACTCATAGAAACTTAACTCAGCAATGAATGAAAATTAGGTCAAGACAGGAATCAAAACTGAAATTGAAACCTTTTGAGAATTAAATGAAGCTTCCAGTACCCGGCCGGACCATCCTGAGGACTGAAAACTGAGGACTGCTTGCAGAGGAGCCCACCCTATTGGACTGGCTCATCTGGAGTCTGCCAGCATCCTGGTCCAGCCTCCAACTATGGGAGGAGTCTCACCACTACCCACTGAAGTAGGAGAGCCAATGGAGTATTGGACCTGCTCACACCCACTACCAGAAGAGACCCTACCATTATACACTGGAAGAAGAGATGGGTAGATGACAGTATAAGAATACAGTCAACAACAGAAAGATCAGTATGTCACCACCAGAGGCTAGGGACTCCACACCAGCAAGACTTGAACATTCCAACACAGATGAAGCAGAAGAGAATGACCCTAAAAACAACTTTATGATGATGATAGAGACTCTCAAAGAGGTAATGAGAAAATCCCTTAAAGGAATGGAAGAAAAATTTAAGAAATGGAAGAAAAGACAAACCAAAAATTATAAGAAACAATTCAAACAGTGCACGGTTTGAAAGCTAAAATAGAAATAATAAAAACAAACAAACGAACGAACGAACGAACGAACAAAAAAAAAAAAAAACCCACAGTATGAGGGAATGCTAGAAATAGAAATATTAGGTAAATGATCAGGAACTACACATGTAAGCATAACCAACTGAATACAAGAGATGGAAGAGAGAATTTCAGGCATTGAAGATACTCTAGGAGAAAAAGATTCATCCACCAAAGAAAATCTTCAGTGAGAATGAAGACAGGGCATACCCAAATTTATGGTGCACTTGAAAGCAGTGCTAAGAGGAAAGTTCATAGCCCTAAGTGCCCACAGGAAGAAATTGGAGAATAGTCACACTAGAGAGTTAACAGCACAATTAAAAGCTCTAGAAAGAAAAGAAGCAAACTCACCCCCCAGAGGAGTAGATACCAGGAAATAATCAATTTGAGAGCTGAAATCAATAAGGTAGAAACTGGGAAAACAATTCAAAGAATCAATGTAACAACGAGTTGGTTCTTGCAGAAAATCAACAAGATAGACAAACCTTTATCTAAACTAACCAAAAGACAGAGAGAGAACATGCAAATTAACAAAAATGGACACATAGGAAATCCAGAGAATCTTCAGGTCATACTTTGAAAACCTGTACTCCACAAAATTTGAAAATTTAATGGAAATTGACAATTTTCTGGATAGATATCACTTACCAAAACTAAATCAAGATCAATTAAGCAATTTAAATAGACATATAAACCCTAATGAAATTGAAGCAGTCATCAAAAGTCTCCCAACCAAATAAATCCCAGGGCCAGATGGTTCCAGTGCAGGATTCTACCAGAAATTCAAAGAGCAGGTAATACCAATACTCCTCAATGTGTTTTGTACAATACAAGCAGGAGAGTCATTGCCAAATTCTTTTAACAAGGCTACAATTACCCTGTTGCCCAATACCCACAATGACACAACTAAGAAAGAGAACTACAGACAAATATTCTTCATGAACATTGATGCAAAAATATTCAATAAAATACTGGCAAATCAAATCCAAGAACACATCAGAGAAATCATCCACCATAACCAAGTAGGCTTCATCCCAGGGATGCAGAGATGGTTCAACGTAGGAAAATCTAGCAATGTGATCCACCATATAAACAAATCAAAAAAGAAAAACCACATGATCATCTCACTAGATACTGAAAAAGCCTTTGATCAAATCCAACACCCCTTCATGATAAAGGTTTTGTAGAGATCAGGGATAACAGGAACATATCTAAACATAATAAAAGCAACATACAGCAAACCAACAGCCAACAGCAAACCAACAGCCAACATCAAACTAAAGGGAGAGAAACTCAATATGATTCCTCTAAAATCAGGAACAAGACAAGGCTGCCCACTCTCTCCATATCTCTTCAATATTGTACTTGAAATACTAGCAAGAGAAATAACAAAACACAAGGAGATCAAGGGGAAACAAATTGGAAAGGAAGAAGTCAAACTTTCACTATTTGCAAATGATATGATAGTTTACATAAGTGACCCTAAAACTCTACCAGGGAACTTCTATAGCTGATAAACACCTTCAGCAAAGTGGCAGGATACAAGACTAACTCAGAAAAGTTAGTAGCCCTAATATATACAGACGATTAAGGGGCTGAGAAAGAAATCAGAGAAACATCACCCTTTATAATAGCCACAAACAACATACAATATCTTGGGGTAACACTTTGAGTCTTTAAGGAAAGAAATTAAATGAGATACCAGAAAATGGAAAGATATCCCATGCTCTTGGATAGGTAGGATCAACATAGTAAAAATGGCAATCTTGCCAAAAGCAATCTAGAGATTCAATACACCCCCCATCAAAATCCTGGCACAATTATTCACAGACCTTGAAAGAACAATCCTTAACTTTATATAGAAAAAGAAAAGATCCAGGATAGCCAAAGCAACCCTGTACTATAAAGGAACATCCGGGGGGCATCACCACCCTGGCTTCAAAAGTATTATAGTGCTTTAGTCCTAAAAACAGCTTGGTATTAGCACAAAAATAGATAGGTAGACCAATGGAATCAAATTGAAAACCCTGATATTAACCCACACATTTACGAACACCTGATTTTTGACAAAGAAGCTAAATTTATACAATGGAAAAAAGAAAGCATCTTCAACAAATAGTGCTGGTATAACTAGATACTGGTGTGTAGAAGACTGCAGATAGATCCATGAACACCATGATCAAAACTATCACCATGAACAAAACTTAAGTCCAAATGGATCAAAGACCTCAACATAAACCCAGCCATTTATCTTCTCTTAGAAGAGAAAATGGGAGATACCCTTGAAGGAGTTGGTACAAAGACTTCTTCCTGAACAGTAGCATAGACACTGAGATGGACAATTAATAAATGGGACCTCCTGAAACTGAGAAGCTTCTGTATGTCAAAAGACACGGTCAACAAAACAAAAAGACCTTCACCAACCCCACATCTGACAGAGGGCTGATTTCCAAAATATACTAAGAACTCAAGAAGCTAGTTACCAAAACACCAAAATAATCTAATTAAAAAGTGGGGTACAGAACTGAATAGAGAATTATCAATAGAGCAATCTAAAATAGCTGAAAGACACTTAAGAAAGTGCTCAACATCCTTAGCTATCAGGGAAATGTAAATTAAAACATCTCTGAGATACCATCTTATTCCTATCAGAATAGCTACAATCAAAACAACCAAAAGACAGTTTATGCTGGAGAGGATGTGGAGAAAGGGGCACACTCCTCTACTCCTGGTGGGAGTGCAAACTCATACTGCCACTTTGGAAATAAGTATGGCAGTTCCTCAGGAAAATGGGAATTAATCTACCTCAAGATCAAGTAATTCCACTCTTAGGCATATACCCAAAAGATGCCCTTTTATACAAGAAGGACATCTTTTCAACTATGTTCATAGCAGCATTATTTGTAATAGCCAGAACCTAGAAGCAACCTAGATGCCCCTCAACTGAAGAATGGATGGAGAAAATGTGGTACATTTACCCAATAGAGTATTACAGAATAAAATGGAATCCGGAAATTTGCAGGAAATGGATGAAACTAGAAGAAACCATCCTGGGTGAGGTAAACCAGTCACAAAAAAGACAAGCACGGTATGTACTCACTCATATATGGATTTTAGGCATAGAACAAAGGATTACCAGCCTACAATTAATGCTGCCAGAAAAGCTAGGGAACAAGGAGGACCCTAAGAGAGACATACATGGTCTCCTGGAGAAGGGGAAAGGGACAAGATCTCCTGAGAAAATTGGGAGAATGGAGGAAAACAAGAAAAGAGATACCATAATAGAGGGAGCAGTTATAGATTTAAGGAGAAATCTGGCTCTAGGGAAATGCTCAGTCATCTATAAAGATGATCCCAACTAACAATCTAAGAAATAGTGGAGAAGTTACCTTTAATGCATTTCCATGAAAATGGGATTGACAACTACCTTATATGCCATCCTAGAGCCTTCATCTTGTAACTGATGGAAGCAGAAGAAAATACTAACAGCTAAACACTGAGCTGAACTCCTGGAATCCAGTTGCAGAGAGGGAGATGTGATGAGTAATGGGGTCAAGACCAGGCTGAAGAAACCCACAGAATCAACTGACCTGAACAAGAGAGAGTTCATGCACCCCAATCTGATAGCTTGGATACTAACTAGAATAGGACTGACCCCAATCCCCTGAATGTGGGTATTAGTTAGAAGGACTAAGTGGTCTATAGAGCCTCTAGTAATGAATCAGTATTTATCCCTAGTATTCAAATGGACTTTGGGGGGGCCCATCCCACATAGAGGGATAATTTCTCAGCCAAGACACACATAGGGGGAGGGCCTAGGCTTTGAAGACTCCCTATGGAAGGCTCAACCTTCCTGGGGAGCAGAGCAGAAAGGGGATGGGCTGGGGTTTGGTTGAGGTGATAGGGGAGGATGCGAGAACTGGGATTGACATATAAAACAACCTTGTTTCAAATTTAAATAAATAAATAATATAAAATTAAATGAAAATGAAAATACCACATACCTAAATATATGGGATACAATAAAAACAAGTTCTAAGAAGCAAGTTCATATTACTATGTACCTATATCAAAAAATTCCATAATATGAGATCTCATTAATATGAGTTACTAATGTAACTTAAAAACACACTTGAAGGCTCTTAAAAAAAAAACAAGAAGGAAAAAGACCTTAAAAAGTAGACAGAAAAAAATAATCAAACTCAGGCCTCAAGTAAACAAAATAGAAAGAAATAAAACACAATGGATCAATGAAACAAAGAAATAGCTCTTAGAAAAAATTAACAAGGTTGACAAACCCTTATGTTGTGGGATATTACTTTAACTATGTAAAGATGTGTTATATTTTTTTATGTTGTGGTATGTTACTTTAACTAAATAAAGATGTGTTATATTTGTTTATGCTGCATTGTTTAACTATGTAAAGATGCGTTGCTGTTTCATCTTGCCTCCCTAAGTCACTTGATTGGTCTAATAAAAATCTGACCAGCTAATAGCTAGGTGGTAGATGGATAGGTGAGGCTGGCAGGCAGTCATAATAAGTAGGAAGAGGAATCTAAGAGAGAGGGAGAGAGAGGGAGAGAGGGAGATGGGGATGAGTAAGGGAGAAAGAGAGGGAGGAAAGAGAAAGAGAGGGAGGAGGGAGACACACCTAGGGCCAGCCACCCATGGAAGAAGCAGGAAAGAGGGACATACAGAATGAAAAAAAGATAAAAGACCTCAAAGCAAAATATAGATGAAGAGAAACAGGTTAAGTTATAAGTGCTAATGCGACAAGCCTAATATAAGGCCAAGCTTTCATAATTAATAATAAGTCTCAGTGTCATGATTTAGAGGTTGGTGGTCCAAGAAAACCTTCTAAACCATTAGCCAAATTAGTCAAAAGATGCAGAGAGAAAAGATCCAAACCTATAAAATTGGAGATGGACGGAAAGGGGACATCACAACAGATACCAAGAAAATCCAGAATGATAAGGACATACTTTAAAAATCATGAATTTATTGATATATAACTTACCAAAGTTAAATCAAGATGAAATAAACAACTTAAACATACCTATAACCTCTAGTCAAATAAAAGTAGTAAATTTAAATCCCCAAACATGTCCAAGTCCAGATGGATACAGGGCATGATTTTATCAGACCTTCAAGAAGAGGTAATGTCAATGTGTCTCACATCATTCTGCAAAATGTAAAATGTAGGAACACTTTCTAACACTTTTTATTAAGTTAATACTACCCTCATCCAAAACCACTAAAAGATCCAACCAAAAAATTATAGGCTAATACCCCTTATGAATATAGACTTGAAAACTCTCAACAATTACTTATTAATTTAAAAATATTCAATAAATACTCAAGAACACATGAAAAAAGATTGCTCATGATGGCCAAATTGATTTCATCCCAGAGAGCCGAGGATGTTTCAACATACATAAACTAACAAATATAATAAGCCACATAGACAGACTGGAAGACAAAAAGTACATGAACATCTCATTAGAAACAGAAAAGGCCTTTGACAAAATCCAAAACCTCTTCATGATAAAAGTTCTGGAAAGGCGGGGGGTACAAGAGATATACCCCAACCTAGTACAGGAAATTTACAGCAAGCTCAACGCCAACATCCACCTAAAATGGAGAGAAATTCAAAACATTTCCACTAAAATCAGGAACAAGACAAACATGTCCATTCTCTCCTACCTAGTCAATATAGTAATTTTGGTCTTCCCTAGAGCAATAAGACAACTGAAGGAAATCAAGGAATACAAATAGGAAAGAAAGTAGTCAAAGTATCTTTATTTGAAAATGATACACTTTTTAAAATAAAAAAACCTTAACAAGAGGATAAACACTCTCAGAAAAGTATTATGGCATCAAATCTAGCACACAAAAATAAGTAACCTTCCTATTTACAAATGACAAGCATATGGAGAAATAACATCTTTCACAACAGCCTCAAATAATAATAATAATATCTTCAGGTAACTTCAGCTAAGCAAGTGGAATAATAAAAAAATTAAGATATTGAAAACAGAAATTGAAGAAGATATTGGAAGGTGAAAAGATATACCATGCTCATGGATTGGTGGGATTAATACAGTGAAAATGATCATTTTACCAAAATCAATCTAGAGATCAATCCAATTCTCATCAAAATTCCAAGACAATTCTTTATAAAAAAAAAATGAAAAACTAATCTTCAATTTCATATGGAAATACAAAAACCCCAGGATAGCTAAAATAATCCTTAATAACAGAAGAACTGTTGGAGGTCACAGAATCTGAGATTTGAGGTTGTATTACAGAGATATAATAATAAAAATAGAATGATATTCTCATAAAAACAGACACATTGGTAAGTGGTATGGTATTGAAGACTCAGACATAAATCCACACACCACCAACACATGATTTTTAACAAAGAAGCCAAAAATACACACTGGAGAAAAGACAGCATCTTCAACAAATGGTGCTGTCAAACTGGATAGCTATATATAGAAGGGAGAAAATAGGTCCTTTTCTGTTACCCTGAATAAAACTCACCTCCAAATGGATCAAAGACCTTAATATAAGACAAGACCATATAATCTAACTCTGATAGAGGAAAATCATTACACAGGATAGGACTTTCTGAATAAAACACTGATATACAGGCTTTGAGATCAAGAAATAATACATGGGACCTCATGAAACTGAAAAGCTATACAGCAAAGGGCGCCATCATTTAGGCAAAGTGTCACCCTATAGAATGAGGAAAACATCTTTAACAATTATACATCTAATAGAGGTTTGGTTTCTAGAATATATAAATAATTAAAAACAAACAAAAGCCCAACATCAAGAAAGAAAGCAAATTTAACCTAATTAAAAATAGGGTCTAGCAGTGGAGCCAGGATGTATCCCTGGTGCACAAAAGGACTTTGCAAACATATCCCCCATGGAGGGATAACTGCTTTAATCTAGAGACAGGAGAGAAGCCCTAGTCCCTACTTCACATGACCTGTCAGAGCTACATGACCCCAACTGGGTGGCATTCCCCTACATATGGAATTGGGGTGGGGGGATAGGAGGGGAGGGTGGTTAGAGTGCATGTGAGAGAGCAGAGAGGGAAAGAGGGAGGGAAGGAGGGAGGGAGGGATGGAGGGAGGGAGGGATGGAGGGAGGGAGAGGGACCTGGGATCGACATGTAAAATAATAAATTAAATTTAAAAAAAAAAAATGCTTTGACTCCAAAATTTAAGCTGAAGGACAAGTTAGTGGGGAAAAGGATTTCTATTTTTGTTTCCACAGGAAATGAAAAGATGTGGATTCCTTCCAGACTAATGTGGTTTGATCATGCCAGACCGCCTGAAACAGAGTACAAGGTGATCCTACATTCAAAACAGCTGGACAAAGCAGCCTTACAGACTACAACCAGGATTTCTGAATCTTCTTCGAATCCCCAATGACAGCGCTCCTTACCAGCAGGAAGTAGTTTGGAAAGAACGACGCCCAAATTCCCAAATATTGTGTATAAATGTTTGTTTTCATTTAATTGAACTTTGTTATATAAAATAAAATAAAACAAATTAATAAAAAAAAATAGGGTCTAGTACTAACCAGACAGTCCTCAAAGAGGAGACATGAATACCAGAGAAACAGTTTTAAAAATGTTTGACATCTTTAGCTACCAGAAAAATGCAAATTAAAAGTACTCTTACATTTCATATTATAATAGAATGGCCAAGGTTAATAAAATAAATGACAACACATGCTGGCTAGGATGTAAGGATCATTGCTGGTGGGAGTGCATATGGATACAACCACTATAGAAATCAATGTAGATATTCTTCAAGAAGCTGAGAATTGATCCAACTATAATACTCTAGAGATACTTGCATACCCATGTTCACTGCTGCTCTATTCACAGTAGCCAGAAATTGGGAACAGCCTAGATGCCCATCAATTGATGAATTGACAATGAAAAGCTGGTAAATATATATAATAGAATATTATTCAGCCGACCACCAACTGAAATGCTGGCCCTGTGTACATAGACACAAAGCCTTGACTCTATGGTCATTTAAGGAATTACTAAGGTTGTGTTTCTGCTCTTATCTGTCCTTGAAACAGCTTTTCAGAAGGTAAGAAAAACACTGGGTGAGGCTTTCTCCTTGGCTTTTATATGATGGGAGATGTCATTCTGTAAATATGTTTCTCTCATTGGTTAATGAATAAAGCACTGTTGGCCAATAAGAAAGCAAGATAGGTGGGACTAGTAGACAAAGAGGATTCAGGAAGTATTAGGGAGGAGTCAGCATGTAGAAACTTGAGAAAACAGAGGTCCGGACCCTCTCTCCGGTAAGATAAGACCACATGGAAACACTTAGATTAATAGAAATGGGTTAATATTTAAGATAGAGCTAGCCGATAAGAAACACTAGTAACAGGTCAACAGCTTTAGATCTAATACAGCATCTCTGTGTGTTATTGGGGGCTGGTGTGGTGGTGGGACCAGACTGGCAATGTAGCCATACACTATTCATTTTGTAAAATTTTCATTGAAAACATTTTTTTCATGCAATATATTTTGAACATATTTCTTGCTCCCCCAACCACATACCCACCCAAATTTATGTTATTTCTCTCTCTTTCAGACAACACACAAGAAAAAAAAAAAAAAACAAAAAACCTCAAATCAAGACACAGAAAAGGAGGCATTCACAGGCAGGCCTGCAGACAGTGAAAGACACCTATAGGCTTGCCTGGGTCCTCATAGGCCAGGATGTCTGCAGACATTCACAGGCCCACCCAGGCAAGTAGGCAGGTGCTGTAATGATGGTGGAGGATTGGGAGAGAGAGAGAAGTGGAATGGTTTGTGTGCTGTGGAATGAGGCAGATCTGAAGAACTGAAGATGGTGAGGAACAGGCTGATGTGGGTGGCCTGCTCCCCTTCCCCCCAGGGCCAAGTTAATGTCTGGGCCCAGGCTGCTGCCAAGAACCATGTCTGGGTCTGTGGTCCTAGGGCAGCCAGGGTCTGTGTTGCCATTCATGACCCATATTGCCACCAAAGGCCACAAGGATGCCTGGGATGTGGGCCACTATCTGTGGCCATTTTGGTGTTCAAGGGCTATGATGTTCTGAATGGCCTGTCCTACTACCCAGGGCCTTGGTGACTACCAGGCTCAGGCTGCTGCCAAGGACCATGTCTGGATCAGTGACCCTATTGCATCCAAGGTCTGTGTTGATGTCCATGGCTCCTGTTACCACCGAAGACCATGCAAATACCCAGGGTCTGAGTTGTTACCTGAGGCCAGGTGGAATGCTGAGGGTCATGCTGTACCTGGGGCTATTACAAATCTAAATGGCCTGTACTGCTGCTAGGTACTATGGTGAGGTCTGATGGGGACCATGCTGATCTGGGCGGCCTGTGCTGCCACCCAGCCATGATGATGTCCTGGCCCAAGTTGCTGCCAAGGGCCATGTCTGTGTCCATGATTCTGCTGCAGCTGGGATGGGTTGATGTCCATGACCCCTGTTGCCACAGAGGTTTATAGGAATCATGTGTGACAAAGTCGGAGGGCCATGCTGAGCCATCTCTACCCTTCACTGGCTTTGAGTAGCTGGCTGGCCCTGCTCTTGCTGGACATTGCAACAGGAGAGCTGGCCCTGCCACTTATGGGAGAGCTAGCCCTAGCACTAGGGAGAGATAGTTCCACTCCTCACCATGGGCATGGCGTGAGAGAGCTGCCCGCTGTGGCATGGACCTTGGAGAGATGATTTCACCCCTTACCTGAGGGGGGGCAGTCTCAGCAGCCCAGAGCGACCAGCTCAACTACCACCCAGACCTACATCCTGGGCCTTGAGTTGGTCCACCCTAACATCTACCCCATCTATGACCTGCTGGAGCATGTGAAGGAACTAATCCTGCAGACCGATAGCCACTGATCTCCATGACACAGTAGGATATCCGAGAGGAGTTTTGACGAGGGTCCAGTGATGATGATGTGCCAGAGGCCTTGAACCTGACCAATGACTCACGGCAATTATCGTTTGCAGATGGGGCAGTCTGAACAAAAGGGTGTAATGGGTGACACACTGCAGGTCCCAGTGCCACTGGGATAAATGAAGAGTTGTTAAGAGGGATGGGAATGACAGAGGAGTGAGGTGGGGTTTTTGTTTGCTTGCTTTTGATTAATTCTGGGGGGGGGGGAAGTTTCCTTTAGGAATATATATATATATATATATATATATATATATATATATATATATATAGAGAGAGAGAGAGAGAGAGAGAGAGAGAGAGAGAGAGAGATTTGGCAATGGTTGTCAAACAACAAAGACAAATGTAAAAAACATAACAACAACAAAAACAGACAGAAAAGAAAAAAAGGAAGGAATGCTTTGTCCTTTGTGGTGAACAGCACTTGGCAAACCTGCCTGGATATGGACAGGGCTTCTTTCTTCCATTGTGCCCTCAGGATCCCAAGTTCTGTGATTAAGGCCTTAGGGTTGAGTCTTAGTCATAGAGGGTTCAAGTCATATGCACAGGTCCTGGCTTCAGCCTCTACCAAAAAAAAAAAAAAAAAAAAAAAAAAAAGAAAGAAAGAAAGAAAGAAAGAAAGGAAAGAAATAAATAGACAAAGTTGTGGACCAATATGAGGAGAATTTATGTAGGAGTTCCCACAGGGGGTAAACCTGCTTCTGCTTTTCCTTTATAAGTTCTGAACCTGGACTTCAAGGAACCAGAGCTGGGTATGAGGAGGAAGAGGGGGAGGATCAGTGCCAAGCAGGAAGAGTAAGCGGAGAGCTGCCCTAAGAAGAGTCCTGAGTCCTCCTGTGGCCTCTCCCAGAGTGGGATGCGGGGTGGGGGGGGGGCATCTGGTACCGTGCATAGGGCTGCCCTAGATAGGTAACCCTTTCATTTTTGGCTCCCAGATGGAGGCAGATGTCAGAGACAATGCAATATAAGAAACACATTGTTTACATTGAAAAGAGAATAACTAGCAACTACCAGAACTATCGGAATCCAACTTGATGCTTGGTAGTCCTGCTGGTCTCTGCTTTTGTTATTGTTTGTTTTTGCTGAGGTTCCAGAATACTAAGACACAACTAAAGGGACAAGAGTGCACTAATAAGACTAATAAGACCAAAGAAAGGTTGACAAAAAAGCAACTTCAACAGGACGGAGAAAGAAATCTATTTAATACTAAACAAACAGAAAAAAAGTTGAAGGGAAAACAACCTTCCTCCTGCGTGTGTGCATGTGTGTGGGGGGGATCAGTGTGTGTGTGTGTGTGTGTGTGTGTGTGTGTGTGTGTGTGTAAGCTGACATGTGTCACCTTACAGGAACCCCACAGGAGTCATTTCTCAACATCGCTAATGTGAAATTATAGGACTGGGCAAAGTGTTGTTCGAGAATAGTGTTTTCACTCCTAAATCAGAGGCCAAGTTATATAAAACCAGACACTTGAATTTTATAAAATGCAAATGTGAACTGATTTGAAAAATTACATCTGAGAATTTTTATATTGCTTTAGCCAAGAGCAGTAAGCATGGCTTCTCTCTGTACAAGTGTCACTTGGGTGGGAAAGTTTAGGAAGTGTAAGTTTAAGGCACTTGGTCCCTGAGAAGATTGGTAAAACACTCATATCCTTGCCAAGTATGAGCACCCCAGGACAGAGGACAGATTACATGTCCACCAACAGGACTGATTAGATTGTGGGAGGGTGATAGTCATTGCAGTTGAGTCACGGTGGAGTGTCTCTGTGAGACACTGGAAGAGTGTATGTAAACTGTGGCATGACCACAGAGCCATGTCCTCTGCCATCCATTCATCCTTCTCCTGCACCCCCATCTTAGAGAGAGTGCTTGGCAGACCTGTAAAATGAGGACAAGCCACTGCTCCTTTCTGCCATCACAGTCACAGCTGTCTTTTAGGCCCAGGCAGATGTTAGACCCAAGGTAGTGTATTTTGAGTGCATTCACGCTCATGGGAAACCTAAAAATTCTTTTATTTAATAGGAGGATGGAAGTTGTGTCGCTGGCCTGAAGATGATCTAGGGCTAGAGATGATGGCGACCACATGTGTGTGTGTGTGTCTTTGAAAACACAAAAGCATACATGCAGAGAGACACAATCAAGAGACCACAGGGCCCTGCAGAGGTAAAAAGGGTGACTTCTGTTTAGGAGGTCTGGGCTTTGTGAGGCCAGCCTTTGTATGAACTCACTCTGTTCCCTTCCCATAAATGCCCTCCTCTGCTTCAGCTGTCCTGTTTCCTTGCTTGCCACTACAGTCCCCAAACAAAGGCAGAGGGTGGTGCCCGAGGAGAATTAGAACAGGATCAAAACTTCACCTGGAATCAGAGACAGCTTGTCATTTATCACTCTAGCAGACATGACCGGAGCACTGTTGATAATTACACCAACACTGCAGGAAAACAAGGATGGATGGCCATCCTTGCCAGGTGGTGGAAAGAAGGAAATTAGATAGAACCGCATGTATTTCCCAGGCATGACTGGCAACCTGTGCCTGTGCCATTTTATCAGACTATCACGCTAAGCCTACGTTAAGCCTATTGACTTGACCTCTGTTGGGACAGGTAGAAGAGACAGGATGGAAAAGCAGGTCTCTCCAACCCCAGTTTCTGTTCTTGTCACACCGGCCATTCTTCTTCCAGAACAGTTGCAGCTGGAGCAAGCTCACACAGTGTCAGTGAGCATCAGCTGAAGAAGGGGCTTGAGTGCTGAAAAAGAAACACAAGTGACCACCCTACCACCTCAGAAAGCCACGCTTCCCTACTGGGCGGGACAATGGTTCTCCCTGGTTCTCCTGCCTGGAAAGAAAAAGAGCACAAAGAGACAAAAATCCCCACTAGCAAGAAAAAGGAAATTGAAGCAATTTTGAGATGATTTAGGAGAAGACCCATTTTCTCCTGAGTTACTTAAGCAGCATACAACACAAAAGATTAGGGAGGTCAGAATTTTTCAGATAAGTGCTGGTTTTCCTGGTCTAGCTGCTTTAAAACTCTCAGGCCTTCTTCTTCCAACCTGCATTGTTGTCACCAAATTGAATGACCCACCATCTCCAGGTAGGAGCTGTGTGGCATGAGAAGGACTCAATGGAGAAGAAAACTTGGTGTTTTGATTAAGAGGAAGAAAAAGTCTCTCCGTTAAGGAAATGTGGCATCCCCACATTTCCTTCTATGAAAATGCCAAGTACAACAGGAAGTAATTAGTTCCAAGTTCTATATTCTTTTTAGTCTCAGATTCTTCCAGCTCCTGGGACCAGTGCAGTCACAATATTGCAATTACTGGGTGTTTGGGGCCTCTGGGATTTGCCAGCCGTTGTGAGGAGTGTGCCAGGTAAAGCAATCGGTTACTGCCAACTGTGGC
Organism: Phodopus roborovskii; assembly: GCF_943737965.1. Taxonomy (NCBI): domain Eukaryota; kingdom Metazoa; phylum Chordata; class Mammalia; order Rodentia; family Cricetidae; genus Phodopus; species Phodopus roborovskii. The sequence continues at coordinate 36,194,373 of NW_026125295.1, read as the reverse complement.
TACCTGTTTATCCTTAATAAGTTGGAGGCAGCCTAATTCAAGACATGCTTTCGGCTCACCTGCCCTAATGGTCTAGCTTGAGGAGAGGCTCCAGCCTTGGAGTAGAAGACAGGGCCTTAGAGACATTCAAGTCCCTGAGGTTAGTGTTAGCTCCACTGACTGAGTCTGCCTATAGCAGTGTTCTCCAAGCATGCATTTCTGGTACAATTCTGTCCTTGTGAGAAAATGGGACAGTGAGGAAAGAATTTGGAAAGAAGTTTCTGATTTGGGTGGAAGAACCTGTTACAGCCGCTTGGTTCTGTGCCCTCCCTAAACTGCAGCTCGATTTCCAGAGGAAATTGTGCTGGTCTCTCCATGGCTGTCTGGAGGCTAGGAAACGATGCCTGATGTGAGTGACTCTACTAAACTTGGTAAAGTGGAAAGATGATTATGTGGCAATGATAAATTAATTGAAAGGGGGAAAGATTTTCATTGGGGGATGGGCATAAAACAGGGCTAGATTTTGAGACCTTTATAGCTTTTTGTAATATTCTTGGTACCCTGTCACACCTGACCAGTATTTTCTTGACTATTTTTTGTGCAGGAGTGAACAGGAAGGTTAGAAAAGGCCTATGGTGGCCATAACCTACATAATGGACTTTGCTTCTTAAGGGGAAAAAAAGTGAAAACAAAAAGGAATTTAACCTACTTATCACTGATTTTAAAAGAACTATGAAATGTCATCTCAGAAAAATTTTTGTACACAACCCGTTGGGCCTATTTATTTTGCTATTTACAGTCTTCTAAGCCACCTGTCTGGCATTCTATGCAAACCACACTCGAAAAAGTTGGGGAATGGAGAGCAAGCCTGGCTCACTCTCCTTCAGTACTGGGGGTCAAGTCAGCCTCAACCTCACTGACCTGGGTGCTCACTCTTTTGTCCAGTGATGATCTTGATGGAGAGTGCTTGTCTCTAGAGCCTGAGTACTTTCATTCCTGTGGCAGAAGGACTTTGCAAATATGGACAGGTGAAAGACTGTTGAGGTGAAGGGTTACCCTGGAGCATCCAGGAGGGAAAGGGTGGTTACTGAGCATCCAGTGAGAGAAAGGGGAAGGCAAGGGTGTCAGGAAAGAACAGATCCTGGACACCGAGGTCATAAGACCAAAGTTATCTGAGGAGGTATAAAGAAGGGCACATACTAAAATGTGAGGATGATTGTAGGAAAAACTGTGGCCAGCCTACCCAAGCCACAGTGCCCCCCCCCACCAACTACTGCTGCTGCAGGCACTTCCTCCCTGAGCTAAACTTGCCTCTATGCCCAGAGGCTGCTGAAGAGAGACACCTGACCCACAGACACCAATGAGAAAAGGACATGACAGCAGAGTCAGCCACCTGAGCCAATAGGACCTTGGGAGGGGTATAAAGGCAGGTCTAACTTCCTTAATAAACGAGTCCTTAGCATTCACGGCTACTCACTGACTCCATGTGCCTGCGTTGTTGGTGCTGCATCTCTCACCCCTTCCGCCAAGGTGTATCCGAGCAAGATAATCAGCAACAGATGATAGACTTCTAGGAGGTGGAAAAGACAAGGAAACGGGTCCCTTCTGGAACAAGGAATGCAACCATTGATTTTTAGCTTTTCAACACTGTTACCTCGCTTCTGACCCCCAGGGTGTAAGAGAAACAGTTGATGCTGTTTTAAGCGTGTGAGACATTTTGTTGCTGCAGCTTAGGGACCTATTTCCGTGCCTCAGCATCTACCTACAAACAGCAGAAGATAACCAGAGCTCTCAACAATAACTGTTCACTGGTTGGTGCCTGGAGGTTCCAGATCTGAATGCTCTGGAGCATCTAGACCCAAGCATGGAGGTTGACCTGGACCAAGCTATTTTACCTGGAGCTTGAAAAGCTTTGACGTGGACTGCCAGGACACTTCTGCCTCTGAGCCTGTGTGTCACCACCTGAGTTTACATTCCCTGCTGGTATCCTCCAAAAGTACTAGCAGCAGCATTCAGGGCACGTGCTTCTGTGCCATAGAGAAGCCAAGAAAGTTCCTTGTTGCCCAAATAAGAGTTTTGAATTATCATTAGTGGTATTTGCATGGCAGCATTTTGAACTGGTGATGTAAGATTTTATGGAGACTGTCTCTGAATTCTTGGAGTTTATCCCTAGATGGGATATTGAACAATACAGTTCTCCTGGCTACTTTGGTAACACTATTTGTTCATGACTATACAAAAACCAAATAGGGTTCTCTGTTTCTTCTCATAAAATGCTGCCCAATCTAATCTTGTATTCTCTACAGATATTTATAGGGAAAGTTTTGGCTGGTGAAACCCCACCTACACGCCTATATCAGGCTCTTCTTGCAGAAGTTGAAAGAAGCCAGACTTGAGTATCCTCAGGATGTACATGATGTAGAAGTGTATTTCTGAACACAGCAATGGCTTATTTTTACATTGATAGTTTTAAAACCTTTCTGGGTATTTCTCGCCCAAATGGGAAATATTCAAAGCCATCATCCTAAAATATCTCTATGAATTACTATTCAATCTCTGCTACACTAAAAAGGAAATGAAATTATGAAAGGACATATGATTTATTCAATGTCACACAATAAGTAAAGGACAGAGAGGAGATCAAGCACAGAGACAGAATTCAAAGCATTGTTTCTGCATTGCCTTGTATAGAGTTGACTCCTAAAGGAATTCCAGAATCCCTCCCTAATAAGCTTGTTGAATAAGTGAAATAAGGAATAAATGAAAAATATATCTATTTGTAGATAGGATTCCAATTAAGATGTTGACTAGTTCATTATTAATTTTAACTTGCACAGTGCATTTTAGCCTACTGTTTAGTGTTACACTGTGAGTCCACCCTCATCCTACATATCCAAAATTTATCATTTTTACTTCTTTAAAGTAAAGGAAGAAATAGTTGCATTTTCACCCTCAGTCCATGGCTTGAGTGCTGTATCTATGCTCTAGAATTCTTAGGCATCTAACTTGCAAAATTCATGACTGTGTTTTGAACACTTGAGTGTTTTTTATATTAAGAAATTCATCTTTTGGTAGCCCAGAGCTAAGTCAATCTGCAATGATCAAAATAAATTTGATTTGCCTCCACTTTAAAAAGCACTGCTTTGTTCAAAGAATGGTTCTCCTTTGCCATTTAGAATAAATATGACCTCCATCCTCAGCATCTTTAAAAATCTCGGTGGTGCTATTTACCTGACCATGTAGTGATGCAGGGGTGAGTGTGGGGGGAATCTAAATCTCTCTTTACTGTCAGTCCAACCAAGAAGGCCAAAGGTGGAAACCTAAATTTAGAACATTTGTTCCAGGGAAACATTGAAATGAAAGCTTTCTTTTTCCCTGTAAAAACATAAGAAACCTAAGGAGTGGGAAGGCTGGTCCTGCTGCAAACTGCTCCTGCGCTAAGAATAGAAAGGGGGAGAAACAGAGCAGTAATTGCAAATTGCCTTTTATATTGCAGTTGAAAGCACTTTCCTGTCCAATAATTTTAATAAAGAAATCCTCCCAGCCATCCTCCAGATCAGTTTGAACATAATTCAAGCATTACACACATTGTTCCCTTGGGTTTATACCTTCACGCTTTTAAATTGTGTCTATAGCATCATGCCAAGACCTAGATCAGTGACTAGAAACTCACGTTTCTTACCATCTCACAACAATCAGCTATTTACAATCAAATGACTGTTTTAATTTCTTCAACTCAATATAGCATTGGTCGAACTGTAGACTGGTTAAAATGACAGTGTTCAAATTAAGGTTATGGCAATTTCTCCTGTAAAGTCCATTAAAAACTTTAAGACATTGTTTCCTAGCCTGTGGGATGTAGGTTTTTGAGGGGACGGTGATACAATGAGTTCTTTCTGGATTGACTGCTCACTGAAGACCTGAAATGGTGCACAGGTAACTGCACCACCAACTTCCAAATAAAGTAAAACAAACACAATTTTAAAAGAAAGGCCCTCATGATTTAAAGTAGAAGCAGATATAAACTCAGGCAGATAGGCATGTCAAAGGTCACCTTCCCGCACAGTCTAGAATGACATCAGCAAGCACCCACCCACGCCACTAACCAACAGAAAGAATGTCCTGTTTTACCTGCTTATAGTGATAGCCTTCAGAAAAACTTCCAGATATTTCAAGTCCTAATTGTACTGGAGAGAAACTTGAACAAAGCATGGACTTGTTCTCTCTCTCTCTCTCTCTCTCTCTCTCTCTCTCTCTCTCTCTCTCTCTCTCTCTCTTTCTCTCTCTCTCTCTCTCTCTCTCTCTCTCTCTCTCTGTGTGTGTGTGTGTGTGTGTGTGTGTGTGTGTGTGAGGGCTTGAATCTGAAAGCTATCCTTGCTTGCAAAGCAGAGGGCTGACCCTCTCCCCACCCCAGACCTCCTAGATGTGCGCATGGATGGAATAATCTAGTGCTGAGGTCCATATGTTGACTGAAAGCAAGGTCCTTTCATACGTGCACGTGCACACAATTCGATGAATTGGAAGCAGACAAGAGGGTTTTAAAACCAGATTGAATGTGTGTGAACTGAGCTGGTGATTCAGCAAAAGGCCAGGCAGCAGCACTAGTGAGAACCAGCCCAGCTTAGAACAGGCTGGAGCAGAGGACAGCTGGGACACTTCCTGAGTTGCCACCAAGCTTGCCTCTTAAGGTCTCTCTGATTTATTCTGATTTTTTGAGTGGGGGGGGGCAGAAACTGTTGTAAATGCGTTGCCACCATTATTTGAATTAGATCTTGCAAGAGCCTTTGGGAGAGAGAAGATTTTCAAGATTCTGAAAACTTTGAGGTCTTTGTAGTTACCCAAGTGGGGAACCAGCATTAACCTCAGAGCTGGTGCTTTCACAGGTAATTGGTGACAAATTAATGACAACTAATTCCTGGGAAGAAATGTGGAGTGGGTGACAGAAACCAGAATATGTCAACCCCAAATATACCCCTGGTAGACAAAGTGTTCCTTTAAAAAAAAAAAAAAAATCAAGACAAGGAAGAAGCAGCAATAACTGTATTGTCCCTTCTTTCTACTTAAAGATCCGACACAAATTCTCTATTATTGGAGGCAGCTCCTGTCAGTTCAGAGACAGAACCACAGGAATGGGTAAGCAAAATGTACCCTGATAGGCTCTTCGCATTTTTTTTTTACCTCCTAGCCTCTTGCTGTACCTCGATAGTGCAGAAATCATATTTTTTTTTTTTTTTTGCTGACACTAGTGGCTAAATTCATTGAGCATCCTGACCATGAGTAAGCAAATGCCAAAGAGGAGGAGACAGGGGGATGATGTTTTTGAGATCAGCCTGGGGTACCCATGGACTGAGGAGCTAATTCGATTGGTAAAGTGCTTGCTGAGTAAGAACGGAATCTCTTTTGCTCTTACAGCTTCTTGCATCTTTCTCTGGGAATGGTGGGGTTGCTTCAAAGAAATCTCAAGGAGCTCTCAGAATTCTGTCAGGATACATAGAAGACTTTAAAAACATGTCCCTACTCACACCTGGGCAGTTTCTTAAACCCACTCTGGATCTGTTCTTATTTCCTTGCCGTTGAAGATTTTTCTCAAGTTTTCGTTTATCACTGGGTGGCCACTCCCACATTCCTGGCACATACATAAGACATTTGAATGAAAATGAAAGCACTCCCAACATTCCCTTCTATGAGAGGGGGAGCTCTTGGCTATGCTGAGTGGAAAACATTCATTTCCAGCTCACAATGAATTTGATTCAGACATCTGCAGACAGGTAGAAATCACATGCAACCATTGCATGCTGGGAAGAACATCTCCCCAACCCTACACACTCAAGAACACATACCCACTTCTCATTCTTTTATTTGGTCTGGCATCTTTGAAGAGATGTTAAGGTCAGTCCATGCAGGGAAATATTACACTTTTAAGACAGGGAAGAATTCAGTTGTCAATAATGAGCAAGCTGTTAATTTTGCTAGAAACGTGAGGGCCAGTGAATCTGTGCTAGTTTTGCTTTATCCCAAAGCATTTATATAGCATTAGCCTCAAGTGCTCTTTATTCATTTTCATGTTGAACATTTTCAGGATGGCTTGTGAACTTAATAAAATAAACTGATTTCTCTCCCCCTCCCCACTTCAAGGAAGGTGAGACTTCATTTGCAGAATAATGAGCATGGAATATCCCACTTAATTACTTTCCCAGACTCTCATCTACTACATGAATCAAGGTTTTTCATAAGTATAATTAAAACACTTCTTAGTAGGCAGCAAAAGGAAAATAGGATTGAGGAATGGGTAAGCCTTTCTGAAATTATGAGGAGACTAATACTTTAGCCGAGAGCACTGCCACTACCCCAAGCCAATAGCACCGATGCTTGAAACTAGCTGCCACTCAGGTACAATACAGGACCCAGCATACTGCAGTTAGCGTCTGTAGCCTAAGACTCAGGAAAAGCCTTCAAGATGATAAAGATGGAAGCTTCATAACCATACACTAAGCATAAATGCCAAGCAAGCAACTGACCTTCCAAGCTTAAGTATTTAAGGGAACGTGACCTATGATCTATAATTTAAAAATATCCCATTATGTAGTATTATATCAATATTACTTTGCTTCATTCTAAACTGGGCCCCAGGGCAGGTAATAATTCTAACTAGAAATTCATGCTCCGATATTGGTTATCGACAACAATTAAGCAACTTACCAAATTCCAGAGTCAGCTGTAGGTGTCTAGCTGCTCTGTCTTTGAACTAGAGATTTGGATGGTTGTAGTAAATGTTAAGGAGTGTTTATTTGTGCAATTCTAGTAATCAGAGATGTGTGGATTGGTAATAAATGCTTGAGAGGCCTTCTTATCTTTTCATGAATGAGACACAAAATCTTGTGAGGCCCCATTTCCTGGTAGCTGTGTGTCTAGGATAATGTGAGGAATATGGTTCCATATGAGGAACCAGAATAGATGTGGTAGACTAGGTCTTAGAGGCAAGAGAAGGATGTCTGGTGCTTGTCTGTAGCTACCCTGCAGCCTTTGAGGTTACTAGCAGCTAGCAGGACTAGCAACATTGGGACTGCAGTTTGCTAATTGTTAGCCCTCAGAAAGTGTGGTTGACCCCATGGTGGTCTGTCTGACTACAGGATCTTGAGACCCTTTTCTGTCTTTACTCTGCTATGGCCCTTTCTGCAAGGCAGACCCAAAAGAAACTCTTAAGACAAAGAATATACTTTATCCTCCTGCCAAATGATGAGAGCTTATCTGGAGTAGGGCTTAGTAATCATCCCTGCTCATAATTGTCATTAATTAGTATGTATAACCATGCATAGCCTATGCTTTGATTGGCAGACAAATGCCTTCAAAGTAGTGCCTCATAAATGTGAACCTTTACACTAGCAGATTTTTCTTTCTTAAAACAATAATGTACCAAATTTAAGGAGTTAAAAAGGATAGCAATTAGCAGAAAACAAGGTTGGCTCCTGTGCTAATACCAAGATAGAGCTGTCAGTAAGGCCAGTAAGCTCAGCTGTATCACCATAAAATTAACAACATGCAATGACATTTTACAGAGAAGGTAACACTAAGATCTTACATAATTCCTGAGCTTATTATAATAACCATACAATGAATATCTTTTAACAAGCTACACTCAAAGGTGGTTGAAGAAACTGTACTCCAGTGGTAGATCAATGGCTTAATTTTTTTTCTTACTTTACAAATGCTCAAAGACATTTTAAAAGCCAATACTTTGTTTCATGAAGCAACCATGCTGCAGAAAATTACTACTTGCAATCCAAACAGTAAGGGCAGTGGGTGATCATGCTATGAAGAAAACTGCATAAATATTGCTGGGGTTTTTGTTTTGTTTTGTTTTTCAACTCTGGGAGAGCAAACCTACATACTTCAGAAGGAAAGGATGATTAGGAAAAGGATATCCTTGCTGTTTCACAAAATAACTGTGATTCCTAGAGCACAGCCCTGTCAAATCTCCCTGGGGAGTATATGTCACAGGATAAATAGGATGCCAGAGCTTAGGTGGAGTTGAGGGGATAGAGAAAATGAGATTAATCAAATGTTCTCCATGGATTCTCCTGCCTGGATGTCATGTGTTCTACAAGGTTAAGGAAAGGCTGAACCAGTGTAATGACCAAGAGGTCCCCAGGTTAGCAAACCACTGGACAAAGGGAATCTAGAGAATATGGTTGGAGCAAAGCCAGAATGCACTTTGCCATTAAGGCACTAAATTCATAGGCAATGATATTTGAAAAGAAACTTTTAACTGTAGAAAACAGGCATTAGACATGCTATACAAATAGATCCCCTGGGATTTGAATATTATTTATAGACCATGATTTTTGTACAAACTAAATATGTCAGAGGCTGGAGAGTTGGCTCAGTTATGAAGAGTATTCACTGCTCTTGCAAGAGGTCCCAAGGTTGATTCTTGGGACCCATAAGGTGGCTCACACCAAAGTGTAACTCCAGTTCCAGGGGATCCAACATTTTCTTCTGACTTCCAAGAGCACGAAACAAGCGGTGCACAAATATACATACAGGCATCACACTCATGAAATTTAAAATAAAAATAAAAAACTACATGCGTCAAAAGGTATATTTTGGAAACTTTACCTAGAAGCAGATGTGCTGAGACCATAGCATTTGCTCCAGCTGCATTCACAACAGCTAGTCAGCTGGCAACCTTCTCTGAGTCAGAGGAGGTGCTCACTTGGAAAACAAATTGTTTAGAGGCCAGCAATGACTAGAACAATGCCACTCAAAGTGTGAAAGATGGATCCCGATCAGCTCACTAACTTACTGTGTGGAAAGAGCTGAAGACAGATGGCATTATGAACTGTGATAGGAAGTTGACATAGTAATTTTTGCTTGTTGTAACTATTAGTAGAAGACAAGCTTCTACATATATGTATTCCTATTTTCACTCAAATTTTCTAGTAATTAGTTTTTAGTATATTTATGGAAACTTTCCATCACAGGTTGGGAAACAAAATCTGGTTCTTAGCCATGAAGGGTTTGGGAAGCATTGGTGTAGACCACTGCTGACAAATAATTATTTTTGAAAATCCCATTTTCATAGTCCAAGATTGTCTGTTAACTCTTTTCCACCTCAAACAAAGATGCAGTGGCATCGAAGAGTTGTTGAGATCCATAATGAAATACTGAGCCGAGCCCTCCAGGACAGAGAAGGATTCATAAAAACAAAGTTTTGTGAGTTGCTGCTGATTGACTAATCCTAAATTCCAGAGTCAAAAATCTCTGTCTCCTCATGTCTCCTCTTGGTGGCTTGCTTTTACTTAACTCTCTTTAATCCTTTAATCCTTCCTGTCTTCTGATTCTTACTCTATAAATTCACAGTGGTGTCAGGTTCCAGGAAGAACATGTGGATTGCATTTTGTCCAAAACAACATTCAGCTTTCTTCTACTTGTAATCACTGAAATGCAGACTTGAAGGTAGAGGGCAGACATTCGTGTTGTTTTGTTTGGAGACAGTTACTATGTAACTCAAGCTGGAATCCAATTCATGGTCCTCCTGCCTCAGCCTCCATAGTACTGAAATTATAGATATGAGGCACCAAGTCTGAGTTTTAATGAGCTTTGGAAAGCATTTTTTCATACCTGTCAAAAATCATTCTTCCAGCTAGTATAATATAAGGGCTGAAGTTAGCTGGCATTTCTGAACGGAGTCCAGTAGAGAGCTATGTGTGAGGGCCTGGGAGATGCTCGGTGGACAGAAACACTTCCTGTGTAAGGACGATTACCTGAGCTTGAACCCCAGAACCATTTACACACACACACACACACACACACACACACACACACAGAGGCATACACACACATACATACACACACACATACATACATACTCACACGCACACAGGCATGCACACACACACATACATGCATACATACACACACACATACACACAGACACACTCATACACACATGCATGCACACAGGTATACACACACATACATACATACATATACATACATACACATACACACACACACAAACACACATACACACACACATACACAGACACACAGAGTAACAATAAAATATTTTTTAAGAACAGTGTGAAGACCCTAGGGTAAACTATTTGTTTGCATTTCATTTTAAGTTGGTTTTTATTTCATTGAATTATTAAGTGGATTGATTATCCATGGGCCGGCAGTAAGCTGAAAGTGGGTATATGTCTATGTTTTAAATGATGCTGTAACAAAATCAGGGGTGTAGCTCCAGCCTGGTCAAGCTTCGGTAAATGAGGGGCAGAGAGTGAACCCTTAAAAGAACCCTTTATACAGAGCACAGAATAGTAAATGCTAATGGCATCATTAGCCAATAATTTAGAGAAACATTTTATTTTCATGTATGACTGTTGATAAAATGACTATAAATGGCAGCAGAGATTCTGCTGAGAAATCTCATGTAGAAATATTTAAAAAAATATTGATAGATTTGACTTTAATAAACATTTCCGCAAAGCTATTCTCAATTATAATTTAGAACAAGTATACATTAAAAAAGGATGTATGACAATGATTAGTCATATTCTCACTGCTTTGACCAGATACCAACAAGACGCAACTCCAGGGAGGAAGGGTTCCTTCTGCCAGGGAAGCTGTGGGTAGTGGGCTGCTCTGTAACTCAGGCTAGCCCAGGACTTCCTCTGGTGGTCACCATATTCTGGTGATCCCAGAGTCCCTCAATACAGCACCACTGGCTAAAGACTGAATGTTCAAGTATATGAGCCTGTGAGGGACATTCCACAAAAACGGTAAGCTGATGTTAAAAGAAACAAGGTGGAGGCAGCAAGTGTTTGCTGTCAATCCAGACCTCCTGAGCTTGATACAGGGACCTACACAGTGGAAAGAAAGAACTGACTCTCATAAGCCGTCCTTTGATCTCCATATGTTTGCTGGGACACACTTTGGGCCCCCAAATGAACGAATGAATAAATCTAATTTTTTAAAAAAGAGAAATGGATGCTTTACCTGTTATGTTTATAAATACAAAAACTACAAAGGACAGACCAAGTACTGTAGTAAGACTTTTTTGTAGAATTTTCTTTGGACCACCAGCCCCAAAACAATGACATGGAGACCTATTATTAATTGTGAATGCTTGGCCCTTAGCTTAGACTTGTTCCCAACTAGCTCATATATATAAATTAACCTGTTTCTATTAATCTTTCTGCCATGTAGCTTTTTACCTTTCTTCCATTTTGTATGTTCAATTCTCTCCATGGCTCACCAGCATCTCCTGCAGCATCAGATTCTAACCCTGAGTTCCTTTTTCTACCTGGAAGTCCTGCCTATCCTCTCCTGCTTAGCTATTGGCCATTCAGCTCTTTATTTAACTAATCAGGTATCTTAGGCAGGTGAGGCAAAACACAGACGTATCTTCACATAATGTAAACAAATCACATTGTATGAAGATAGTTTAAAGTCTATATGGAAAACCGTGCTGTGAATCAAGTTAAAGAAAACAGGAAAGAGTACTTATAAATGATAGGAAGAGGGAAAGAATGAATGAGAGAAGAGAGGGAAGAGAAATGAGGGAAATAAAAAAAGCAAGAAAGTCAGGTGTGATGGTGATGGTATACACTGAATGCTGAATGTCTCAATACTCAGGAGGCGGAGACAGGAAGACTCTGACAGGCTAGAGGCAAGCTTGGGCTACATAGTAAGTGCTATACTACTACATAGCAAGACCCTGTCTCCAAAAGCAAAAACAAAACAAAATCACAAAATTAAACAAAAAGCAAGACAGAAAAGTAGGAAGCACATGGGTTACAGTTTAATATTTGGTGTGGATATTTTCTTCTACTAGAGTCAACTTTATTGAGATGTAATTTGTGCTTGATAAAGTACACACATTTTTAAGTATACAGTTTCAGATTTTAATACCTATTTCAATGAGCATATTAATTTTATGCACTAATGGGTTCACTGTGATATTTTCCTACAATATGTATTGCTTGTGTTCATGTACTACATGTGTGCCAGGTAGCCATAGAGGCAAGAAGAGGGCATCAGATCTCTGGAAATGGAGTTACAGATGGTTGTGAGCTACCCTGTAGGTGCTAGGAACCAAACCCAATTCCTCTACAAGAACAGCAAGTGCTCTTAACTGTTGAGCCATCACTCTAGGCCTTATGTCTCATTTAGTTAGCTTAGCAGACATCCTTAGTTCCATCCATTTTTGTGGCAAATGATAGAACTTGTGTGTGTGTGTGTGTTTGTATTCTTGTGTTTGCACAGGTGCACATGAATGTGTATGCATGCACATTAATGTCAGAAGTCAATGATGGGTATGTCTTCCTCAATTACTCTCCAGACCTTATTCTTTGAGACATTGAACTTGCTGTTTACTGTTCAGCTAGATTGGTTTTCCATTGGGCCTCAAGGATCCTCCTGTTTTGGCCTTCCCAGCTCTGTGAAAGAAAACCCCCCCACCCTGGCTGGGAAATTGGATGCTTTGTTTCCTTTTGGTATCCAGTGTCCTCCCTTCATCTGTTACCTCATCATACACTGCAGGGTTTCCTTTGTGGAGGAGTAAGTAAATGCTAGTTGCTTCTATTTGGTAATCCTTCTCCAAAGACTTAATTATATTTAAAATGTAAACCTTTTACGAATTTATATGTTTACAAAAAGGTGGATGAAGTGGTCAAAAAGAATCAGTTGTGTTTATCTCTTATGACAGTTAGTTCTGAGTATAGAATTCTCCATTTTGACACAGTGTAGACTCTCCTGGGAAAGGGGGCTCAATGAGGGATTGTCTTGTGCCTGTAAAAGATTTTCCTAGTTCTGTGTATTGAAATGGAAAACTCATTGTCTTAGTAGGGTTTCTATTACTGTGAAGAGATACCATGGCCATGGCAACTTTTATGAAGAAAACATTTAATTGAGGGGCTTGCTTCCAGTTCAGAGGTTCAGTCCACTATCATCATGACAGGAGCCTGGCAGCTTGCAGGCAGCTGTGGTGCTGGAGCTGAGAGCGCTGCATCCTGCAGGCAGCAGGAAGTTAACTGACACACTGAGGGAAGCTTGAGCAAAAGAAACCTCCAGGCACATGTCCATCGTCCTGCTCCAACAAGGCCACACCTCCTAACAGTGCTATGCCCTTTGGGGCCATTTGCTTTCCAAGTACTACACCCAACAAATGTGGGTAGCACCATTCCCTAGGGAGGGCTTATAATAACGGAGAAAGCAAGCTGTGGTTATAACCACCTGCTTTAAGTTCTTGCCACTGTCTTCCCTGATATATTAGATGGGAACCTGAGATGGTGAGTGACAATAACTTCCTTTGGGGGGAGGGGGCTAGTATCACAGCAACAGAAACAAAACTAAAGCATCTTTGCTCTGGTTTTTTTGGTGGTAGTAATACTGGTGATATGGTAATGGGTGTTTTGCTTTTCATGTCTCACTTATGTTTTTATTTTCTCCTTGTTTGAATTCTTTTCACTTATCTAAAACAAAAACTTTTAAAATATTATTACTATGTGCAATACTATTAACATTGCAGATGGCAGCATGAAAGGCAGCTAACTTTATGTACTACATGTGTGAATTATAAGTTGAAAAATATCTCATAGTGTGATATTTAAAGAAAATCTTGAGAGTTTTGTGTGCCTATTCAACTTGTAAATTGTACTTTTTTTAAATGTAATGTCTTTATTGACTCTTTGGGAATTTCATATCATGCACCCCAATTCCACTCACCTTCTGGTCCCTCACACCCTCCCGTCACCCCTGCAGTATCCCCTCACCCCCGTACAAATATTTTTAAAAAATCACAACAAAGCCAACAAAAACAAGAGCAAAAAAAAAAAAAAAAAAAAAAAACAAAACAAAAGCAAAAAACCCTCTTCATTTCTCCTTTCCATCGTCTCCAACACCTCTTTAATTGTCCTAGTGGCATTGGGATTGATGTGCCCTTTGTCCAATCAGCTTTACTAGCAAATGTTCATTGCAATGAGTCCACTGGTCTGGTTCAAGGCCTCTGGTTTCAGGTACAGAATCATTCACCAGAACTTCTTTGGGATGTCCTATGACCACCCCAACTCATGGAGATTCTGCAGGTATTATTTCAGAGAACAAGTCCATTCATGAGCTCCAGCAGGTCCTAGATGGGGTAGATATTACAGTGGGCCAAACCAAAGCCCAGCTGTGGGCCTGAGCTGGTCAGTCTAGGCGACTGGGGCTGCCCACCTCAGGCGAAGAGGCCGCCCACCTCAGGCGAAGGGGCAGAGCCAGCTCCCCTACACCCATGACATCAAGGTCAGTTTTCCCTAGACTGTGGTAAGGTGTAGGGCCTTCTCTCGAAAGTACAAGGGTCAGCTCTCCTGTGAGGATCAGGGACAGCTCTCCAGCTTTCACTGGGCCAGCGAAAGGCAGGGCCAGCTCGGAATGGCCCTCTTATTTCATCACTCATGATTCCCACGGCCCCTGAAGTGCCACGCGCCACAGAAATCAATAAAGACCCCAGCTTGCAGCTGGACCATGGACGAAGTCATGACCCTCTGCAGCATCTTGGGCCCAATTGTATTACTTTTTATGGCAACAATTTAAAATGGACGTTTATTTACCAAGGTGTGAATGCATTTTTGCTGGTGTACACTACTGTTGGATTGCAATTAGAACTTACTGCAGAATTCCCAGTACAGTCAATTTTAAAGAATGTCAGGTAACAGCAGCTTCCCCTCCTTTTCTTGGGTACAATCAGACTTTGTATCCCACCTTCCTGCAATTAGACTCAAGGCCTAAGTCTAGTGATTGATGCTGTTTCTAGTTCAAGGCTTTCAACAAGCAGGGATACCTTCTTCACACCCCTACTATCATCTACTGATGCATTAAAGACAAAGTGTCTGGTGACTGGCCGCATATGATAAATACAAAAGACAAAGTGAACCTGGATCCCTGAGACACTATGTAAATAAATATCCACCGCCAAATAGGAATACCAGTCTTGGTTTGTTAAATGTACAAGAAATAAACTATTGTGTTAAAGTTATTGTACACTTTTATGTCTGTTTGTATGCAGTGTGATTCAGTTTGATTCTGACACCTTGAATAACCCAGGAACTGACTTGGTCAGGTACATGTTTTCTTTACAAGTTTAGCAGGGCTGTGGAATGTTTTCTTCCTGTAGCATGGCTTATAGAGGGTTCAGATGCAATACATAATTTAAAAGGATCAGTACCTGGGAAGCCATTCACCCCCCCTCTCTCCCTCTCTCTCTCTCTCTCTCTCTCTCTCTCTCTCTCTCTGTGTGTGTGTGTGTGTGTGTGTGTGTGTGTGTGTGTGTGTATGATCTCTCTGCTGGGCATAAACCCAGAGCCTTGTGAATACCAGATACACTCTCTGCATTAGGTCTTAGTTCTCCAATACAACTTGTGACGGTGAACTTGCAGACATTTTAGTTTAGCTGATACTAAAATTCTCCTTCCTTGTCATCAGCCAGCTGAGGATTTTACAGCATCATAAAAAATTCTGTTTGCCCTCTGTTGTTTCAACTTGAATTCCCCTATTTCCACTGTATTCTGAATGAAGACAGTGGGTAGAAATGAGTTCTTAGAAGAGAACAACCATGTGTCTCATTTTTACGTTTTGACCTTCTTAGCCTTTGAAGCATGTAATCTAAAACTTCATTGCAGTGTATCCTTGCACACTAGTGCAACTCTTTTAAAAAGCATATTTATTTATTTACTCTGTGTGTGTGTGTGTGTGTATGTACAACTGCATGACTCAGTCCTCTTCCCCTTCCAAGTGGGTACCAGTTCTTGGGCTTGGCAGCAACCTGTTGGTTGAGCCACTTCTCCAGCCCCTCAATAAGTCCTTTTGTCCTGTGCTCTTATCACACAGCAGCAACTTCACAGATGCTGTGGACACGATGTCCATGCTTACTTTTCTCCAAGGACTGTCATGGGGTATGTGTCTGCAGGAAGGGACTGCTAACAAGGTTGCTGTCTTTGGCCATTGTCCTTCAAATATCTGAATATGACATAGTTGTTTTTAAGCAGTGAAAATTCCTATCCAGTGGTTGAAGGAGGGATTAAGTCTGCTCATAAATGCTAATATATTCCCATGCAGTATCTCTAAGACTAGAAAAATAAGCGTGATATCCAAGCCGAAGATATTAAACCTGTTTGAATTTCCTAAGCATCTCAGAGCATCACACAGGGGGTGCTGGTGCCGGCCACTAAGGAAGTCCCACGAGTTCCACGCAGCTTATGTGTTCCATAATAATGAAAGCATCAAAACGATGCCGAAGAGGAGCCTTTAGTAACATGAAATATTTGTGTGATAAATATTTCATTGAAAAAGCAAATTATATACACAATATGACCTTATATTTGTAAATAAAAACACGCTTTGATGTGTTCAGTAGATAAACATGAAGACCCTTCTATCCAGGTAGCAGATATTTCAGATACTGTGCATGTTAAAGCAAATTCTAATGTTATTTTATATTTTCCAATTTACAGTGAAAATGTATTAATGTTCTAACAAAACATCACTATTAGGTTAAGGTTTTTTTTTTTTGTAATTATAAGAAAAGGCTAATGTCACAATAATGAGGCTTAATAAAGCAAGCTGAAGAAGCAAAGCGATTCTGGCCCCTGTTCCGCCGTGACTCACCAAACATGGCCCGTACTGTTTACTTCTTGTTCTTCTCTTTCTCTATTAAAATGAGCAGATGCATTTCCCATCACATGGAGCTCATGGAAACATGCCAACCATTTTCTTAGCAACCAAACTCCTGTCTTGTGCACTGTGCATGTTAACTAAAACAGCCTGTTGACGGCTTAAAATAACCCTGCCTTTTTCCATTTAGCATTTTATCAAATGAATGTAATTTTGTTTGCTGATGAATTTAGTTCAGCTTCAAGGGGATTTTTTCCCTGTCTTCATGGGGAGGCTGGAGAATCAGAATTGTCATGCCAAAGAACGAAAAACAAGCCTAGGGAGAAAAGACAGGCTGACATTGATGTGGGTAATGTAAGAGTATCTTCTCAATTTCACCCCTCCCATTCTCTTGCTTTTTTCCCCTGGGTAGAATGTTGGTTTAACTTCAAGTTCTCCCTTAGCCTCTGCATGGTCATGTTTGGGTTGCTTGATTAAATGCATTGATTTGAATGAGTGCTCTGACAGTTGCTGTTGTTACTAGGTGAAGGCTCTTGCCTTATTTTTCTTGTTCTTAACACATCGATATAGTCTACCGCTAAATTATGCTCATTTCACTGGGTAGTAGATTTGTTCCTATGGTTCAGAAAAAAATGAGACTGGACAATACATAATTTACCAAGGGAAGAAGGGGAGAGTTAGCCACAGTGTGGAGCGTTGGTATTTTCAGATAAAACTGACTCTGCAACTTGGAATAAATTGCTGTTTTACTTGAATACAAAAGTAAGTCTGGGTCTACATGTAGATGTAGACATCTTGTGTGCAAAGACTATTAAAGTATTTCATAAATAAGAAAACTTGAAAGTTCCTCTGAAGACTAACAGCATAACAAAATCACGCCTATGATTAAACTAGCAAACACCTAATGAAGCAATGAAAGAAAGAGGGCTTAAGGAATGCATGACCTCCAAGCAGATTCCCTTCCGTCTCCCACTGTCTGCTCATGGAGCAAACAGTTAAAAACCTGCACCAGTGGCAAGCTGCAGCACTAGTGAGATTTCCCCTTTCCTTCCCCTGGAGCAAATGCCTAAACGTTACCATCATCAAACCGCGGAAATTTATGACGTAGCTGTCGAGCTTTATGCTTTCCCCCTGGAATTAAAGACACAACAAATGCGAAACACATTCCCACTAAATCTACTTCTTTCTGACTCCTGCTTCATTTGTATTTTAGGAAATAAAAAAAAAACTTCTTGTGTTATATTTAACAATAGAGTAAGATCGACAGGCATTTTATATTAACTGCTGTAAAAGGGTAAGCTGCTCTCACATTTTGACTTTCTCTTATTGAGAGTCAGATTTCTTAGCTTGCACTAGTTCCCACTCTGGTGAGCAGCTTCGGAAAATGTCATAACCTTTCTAGGCTTTGTCTTTGAAATAGTTATTATATTTCCAAAACTGTCCAATTTAATTTTCCTTTTGAGACAAGGCCCTACTTAGTTCAGGTTGGCCTTAGACCCACTATGTAGTTGAGGATGGCCTTGAACTCCTATCTCCACATCCTCGGTGCTGGGATTACAGGCATCCACCATCATGCCTAGCTTAATTTGCAACTTAAACTCCACCTCAAATATGCCACTCTATATATTTGCAGATAACCCTATAAGAGTGTTTCTTCCTCTATGGTAGGGAAAGTAATGGCTGCTACGAACTGCATGACAGACACCCAAACCCACAGTAGGAGCTTTCTGTGTCACTCACTGCTCTTCGGGAGATGCCTTAAGAGTTTTGTGAATCACATCCAGGTGGGCTGAAGGTAGATGCTGGAAACACTCTACGATTCAGCCTCTGAGCAACACCAACTCTGGGAGAAAACTCAGCGCCTCTGATCACCTGCTTTATATTCATTGACTATCATCTCATATTAATAATAGTCAACATGGGTACACAAACTGTACCTGTAGAAGGAACCATGAAACCAAAAGTAACTATTATGTCACATTATATTTCTCAATAGAAACTTTTAAATAGTTACATTTAGGGTGGTTGTTTCTTGTGGATGTGTTTGTTATGGGTTTATCCCTACTGAATGGCCCTATACTTCATTCCAAGAGCTCTTGTGCTTGTTAGAAACTATTGTCCTTTGGATGAAACTATCTTCTTATTTTAAAATTCAATAAGCATAATACCAATAATTGTTTACTGGGGGCATGCCATTAGTGATTTTGTATTAAGGCCTAAAGTGAATTGATTAAAACATTAGCATTTGGAAGAAGAATCAGTTCTTCCTTGTGCCCTATACTGGAGAGGAGAAGAGCATACCTGCACAGCATTTAGAAGGATTATATGTCTTAACTAATGAGCAAGTGATGAGTAAGCCTTTCCAAGGCAGAGCCATTGTAGCATGTGTTGGAGGAAGTGTCCTAACCTCTTAACTTGAAGAGACCCATTGGGAAGGCCAAGTTCGTAGAAAGTAGAGTAAATGCCCAAGTTTTCTTCATAGAGTACCAGCCTTCATCCTCCCCAGATGATATGACTTCATTGCCTGGAATCATTATTTTCCATGTTCTTGTAATTGTCAGACATCCCAGAAACACATTTTTTTTTTTTTTACAGTGAGACGAGTCCTTTGAAAACTCTGAACATAATTGCCTTAAGTACATAATAAAATTGAAATATAGATTCAGTTTCAATTTAATGGCCTGGGGTGACTAAAATTTGGTTGAAGAATTTAGGAGTCTGATTTCTAATATGAAATTGAAAACATAAAGTCTGAAGACATATTAATATGACATTGGGAGTTGTTAGCATAATTTAAGAATGGTTCTTTCTAGAGCAGTGAATACGTTGAAGAGGCTCTTTGACTTGCAATTTGAGGATGTGCTGCTATGCTTTTGCCTACAGGGAATCAGGAGGCCAAGGGGGATGCTTTGCTATAAGATCTTCCCTATATAACAAGATGCTTTGCTGTGAGATTGTCCCATGTAATTAGTCTAGAGCCCACTGAGAATACCCACTGTGAACCCAACATGGAACAGGCAACAGTATCTTGAATCTATTATAGAATAGCATGACAACCTAAATAGCTAAGGTAAGGTAGTTCCATACTTGCATCCATGGATAATAAGATAGATATTGATACATACATACACACATACATACATACATACATACATACACACACACACACACACAAAGTTCTTATTTTCATATAGAATAACACAAACAAAAATTCAGTTGTTAGGAAAAGATACTTTCCTAAGACAGAATCTAAGGTATACTGATTCTATAATCTACAATAATATTATTTAAATTTCAATATAATTTTGGGGTGTCTTTGTTTTTTGAGATAAGCTGTCATGTTTCCCAGGCTAGATCAGAATTCCCTGTATAGCTGAGGATGACTTTGAACTTCTAATCCTCCATCCTTCAAATCTCCAGTGCTAGGGTTACAGGTGTTCACCACCATGACTCATTCATTATACAGTCCTGAGGGTTAAACGAGATACTTCAGGGATACTAAGTGAGCATTCTACCAACTAAGTACAGCTAAGACCCCATAAATTTAGCCTTCACCATTTGCTTGGTTTCTCTAGGGTTCAAACACCAATAGCAACATATAGTGAGTGGTTATTAGAACAATAACATAGATTTAGAATCCTGCCATCATTAGAGAAAGTTCTACTGAACAATGTCAATTCAGAAGTTAGGGAAATATTTTTAAATGCATTTAACTAGATCTTATTATTCTTGGTTTAGTTTTTAATGCAACCCTGGCTGGCATTATGTAGACTAGATTAGCCTCAAATTCACAGATATCCACTCCCTCTACCTTACAAGTGCTGGTATTAAAGGTGTACATCATGCCCAGCCCTAGAGCTTATTACTCCTAGCTTTACAATAAACTATTCCCTAAACCAGTATATTTTGTACATTACTAAACCCAGGCTATTTGTCATGCTATTCACATAGTGATTCAATTTCTAATTAGAAGTTGATGAAGTCCTTTCATGCCCTACAGTATCATTTGCACTGCATTTTCTAGCTGCATTAAGACATTGAATTATCTCACAGGAAACAGCAAAAGACAGGGAATTACTCAACAATCTAGAAAAGAAATATATATGAAGAATGTGTGTGTGTGTGTGAGAGAGAGAGAGAGCATGTCCATGTATGTCATGTTTGCATGTGTGCATGTTCATGTAAATTGCAAAATAAGGTTGAGGAGCAGGCAGGTGCATATACTTACTCTGTTTATATATTCCAGCTCATCAACAAGAGATTAGTTCAGTCCAGTGCCCATCACAAACTTCTGGCCTTCACAAAGGAAGCATTAGAGTGAGTGAACCATTTAAGGGGCTCCACTTGTCAGAGTACACTACTCATGTTTCCTTGGGCAAATAAAGCTGCCTGACTAAACCTGCCACCAAGGAAATGGGAAAATCTGAACCACTCACAGAGAGCAGAAAACAAGAACAGTAATAAAAACTGTCACACACACAAAGGCCTTCTAGCAGAGTGCTATCTATACAGCGGTCTCCAAAGGAGTAGAACATGTAGGAACGGTAAATATACAGAAGGAGCTGTAGTTAAGGAATTATCCTGTGTGGTGAAAAAGGGGAAAAGAGCGAAATCGGCTGAAAAGATTCTATCAGCTAGAACCCAGGGTTCCGATGTGATGGTAGATGCTGGGTGAGTCCTGCTATCTGAAGGCCTGAGACTCGAGAACTGTCAGAGAAGCTTAAGATAACAGTGAGAGAAAGTTTCACTTTTTTTTCCCTACTCTGTTAAGACCTTTAGTGGACTAGATGTTGCTGCTCAGTAAGAAACGGCCCTTGGTCACTCACTCAAATGCTAGTCCCTTCCAGATGCAACACTGAAGCACATCCACAGACACAGCCTCACAGGCGCACACACACACAGCCACACCCACAGCCCATTCTCATACACACACACACACACACTCCTGACAGAAGCTCACACACACATACACCACATACACAAACACACAGAGTCCCGGGAGCACCTTATAGACATGACCTCATGGGTACCCCAAAGTAGCTTTACTTTAACTCAGTCACACTGTGACATAAAATTAACCACCATGTACTCTCTTTTGTGTATCCTATTATAATGAAGCTGCTTCCTGGGTAGTATTTTTATCTCTGTCTAGAAAAGGAAGTCTCACTTTTAGAATATCTGAGGTATTTGCTTCTCCCACATTATCAGCAACAGACTGCTGTGGTTTAGAGTCTGACACCAGCCTAGGGTCAGCTGTGCTGGTTGCCCTGTTGATGTATCTAAATCTGTCAAAAAAATAAAAATAAATACAAAATAGAAAGATGGGATTCTAACTCTGTTTGTTCTAGTCACGAAGCACCTCACCACCAAGGACAAGTCTGTTTCTTTACAAGTTGAAATGTTTTGAAATAAGGTTTTGTACCCAGCCATAGAGCTCAAAAGAGTATATAGATTGCACTGGGAATCTTTAAATAATAGTTACTCCAAAATTTTCCTGGTTAATTTATTCCACACATATAAGTAGAGATGAGGTAATCTTTTATAAGAAGCTTGTATTAGTCTGCATGGCACCCAGGAACCACACGTGTCACATGGATCTTTTTATCCCCGTGTTACATTTGCTAGCACAGCACACAAAGCTGAAACATGCTAGTCCAGGTCCCACAGTTTATACATGCCAGAGCTAGAACGGAAGCTTGTCTTCTCCATTCTAGATTTATACATAAATCAAACAAGTAAGCAGTCTCCTTCTGATTTCAATAACTAAAATTTCTTAGGTGATATTTGCCAGGTGATCTGACAAAGACATTACATACACTCTTTCATGTGTCCTTAAAATCACCCTGTGAAATAAATGCTATCTCTTGCCATCCTAGGACTGAAAAGGTAAAGCATAGAGAAATAAATATGGCACAGGGATTATTCCTTTGCTAAAACGTGTTCCAGCCAGAATTTGAAACCATGTCTGGCTGAAGTGCCCCTGTTCATAGAAGTTTGTCCTTAGTGATTTACTCTTGCATCAAAATTCCAGATACCTTGAAATGGAGAGCAAGACAGTAAACTCAGGAAAGGAACTGAATTACTTGTGAACCAGTATATGGTGTTGGATAATGATCTACATATTAAAATGAGAATTAGAAAAGAAAATCATTTAATCTTGAAATAAAAATAGCCTCTTGTCCCAGTAGCTCTATTACTAATTTTGCTTTTCCGATCTAATTTTTGTCTTAAGCGTGCTTATTTTGAATCTAATCCAGTTGAAGCAAGCTTGTAATTAAAGTGGCATTTACTACAATGGACGCTTTTTCATACTGATTAGATGGCAATATGTAGAGCAGAGAAAGTCCCATGGGGATCCTGGTACAGGGAGTGTCTTGATCACACAGCAGAAATGGGCAGCTGAACTGCCCCTTGTGGGAAGAGGGCAAGAGTCAGGTATTTTCAGATGAAGAGTCACAGCAGAGACCAGGCAGTGGAGTCTCTAAGGACATTCATCGCTGGGAGGTTCCATGGCATTAACTTTTAATCAGTTGATCATGCAAAGAAACCAAGAAAAAAAATAAGTGTTATATCACATGGCATTTTTCAGTGATTCTAATACAACTTGTGCTAAACCATGGGATGTTAGGACAAAACTAGCACTTAGGCAATTGACATCAGTTGTGACTTCTATGCTATCATAGCTCACCTTCTTGTTTTTTCTAAGAACTGGTGCACTCCAAGTGATAGGATATAAAAATTATGTCCTAGTGATCAACACTAATCAAAGCTCATAGAAAACTTCTTACCAGTCCAATGAGTAACATTTACCAGGCCATGTAGCTGAGGTCCATATAACCACTACCATGCTTAGACACCCTGCCTCCAAAATAGTCTTCTCAACTCCTGTCTTTCTAGCTTGGTGTCCAGGATTTGAGCTAGTAATTCTATGTCTTGCTACTAATCATAATAGAAAATGGAAATGTTCTTGGCATCTCTTGGCTAGGGAAGCAGTAGAAAAGCTGATCACTTCTGTGGAAGATAAACAGCTCTACAGACATCCAGCAATGTCAGCAGTAGAGTATGCTGCTAATAAAGCAGTGGGGCGGGGGGGGGGCAAGGGTCTTCTTTGTTCTAGATTTTGTTGGTCATGACCACCTAGAAAGTGCTATTTGTAAACAAGTTTCCCAGGATATTCAGGACACTCCATGGACTCTTTAAAAATGTGAAGGATTAGATGACAGAGAGAGAAAGAAAGAAAGAGAGGGAGGGAGAGAGATAATTCATTCTCATTTATTACTTCAAATTAGAATATCATGTAGGGAATTAAAGGATTTTCTCTAATCCCCATTCCTTTTTATTCCAGTCTTGAAGCCTGATTATAAAACTTGGGATTCTGTGCCTATGGTGAGTCTAAATATGGATGGAGCCATTAAGACTCTCTCTTCTGTAATATACTACTGCTCCATATAAAGAATGACCCCAATCATATAGATCCTTACAGGTATTTAGAGGAGATTTTAAAACTACAGGGAAAGCAGTAATTTTGTCCCACCACAAACAAATCAATCTGTGATTTGTGAATTGAGACTTCCCCAGAGAGATTTAGGCAATTAAGAACTGGAAGCCCTTAATTAGAAGGAAAAAAAGACTCAGCTATGGTGGATGGAGAAGTGGATGAGTTCCAGAAGGGCACTCTGTGCATTGTAAGAGTTGGGTAGTTGAAGCAAGGCAACTTCTAAAGCAGTGAGGAACAGCTCATTACTTTAATCAAGCCCACATCTTCCCAAGGTGACTCCTCTTGTCCTCTGATCTCAGCGGCTGGTTTCTCATGCTGTGGTTTTGATATATTCATTGAGTAAACAGCCCTGCTTTTACTAAAGCGTGCACATCAGCTACAACACCTTCCCGACAGTTCATTGGGCTTAGCCAAAAGGATGGCTTCTATAACCCACCGTAAGCAGAGAGAAATAACTTCTACACACCTCTGCTGGCCATTCCCACTTTGACTGAGGGGTTCTGTGACCTGTCACCCTAAGTTCCAAATCCTCCCTGTTTTTAATGTGGAGCTTGAACTTTTCCAAGAAACTATCCAAATATCAGCCTCCAATTTAATTTTTTTTTTAAATGTAATTGTGAGTCCCTTGATTGCACTGTAAATCTTCAGGTACTGAACACAGTGTTAACACGAAGCCCTCAATCAGACACCCTCAATCAGACAGAGTCACTGTGGGGCACATATAATTTGTGGTTTGGATTTTAGGAAGCAAATATCTAAGAAAAAAAGTAAAAAGACAAAGCAAAAGAAAAAAAAGTAAGGCAACACTAGGCAATTTAACATGGAGACTTCCAATTAAAGACTGTATTTGGGACATTTGTAAAGTATTTATAATATAAACATCACAGGCTGAAGACAACAAAATTCTGTGTGGTCTACTAGAAGATAAAGGTAAGCTGATGTTCCCAGATCTTGAACAGTATTAATAGCCTCCTCCCTCAGTCTGCTGGATGCTAGAACTGCTCCTGGATTTTACAAGTTTATTTCTCTGTATTAATATTTTTATGCACCTCTTTTTAAAGGCCATCCATTACCTTGATTCTGTTTCCTGCACTGGTGTGTGTGTGTGTGTGTGTGTGTGTGTGTGTGTGTGTGTGTGTGTGCTATTGGCAATAATTTTCAGAAGGCAAAAATCTCAAAGGCATACAGAGATGCTACCCGGAAACGGAGTTTTCAAAGACATTTGCTTCTTGGAGCTGTTGCTGGGGTTTTAACATGATAATTTTCTACCCAGGAAAAGATGCAATGTGTGAATAGGACATATTTTATCACTATGGATTGTTCAAATTTTCCTCAAATAATTTTGCTTTCTTTTCATTTTTCCCTTCATTTCATAAGAAATTGTTTATGTACTCAGATTTTCTTATTTCTTCTTTTTCCTCCCTTATTGTTCCTTGCTGTCAGCTCACATAAATACATGATTTCAGTAGGTTTTCTGGTTGGACTCCTGAGAGATGGCAACATCAAACGGGTCTATTTAAGTGTGTGCTAAGCAGAACTGCAGGAAGCTAGCAAAGGCTGTTAGCGGAAGCCAAGAGGAAATCTTTAAAAACGCAGTGAGCTATGTCACACTCACAGAGGACACAAAGAAATTGCATTTTTGCACCTCCACAGATATGCTCAGTAGGTAGTAGGATGCTGGGAAGCCAAATGCTTAAGGAGGATCCATGCGGCAGCACAGGACTGGTAGAGCTGAGGATGCCTAGGCAGGCAGCACAGCTAGCATCTCTGACAGGAGTGTGACCGCCCCCAGCCTCAAGCTATTCCTGAAGCTTAGAAACTGCAAAGCTAGCAGAAGGGGGGGGGTACTTGTTTGTTTGTTTGTTTAAATAAACTAAAGGGAGATGGCTCCTTTAGTGCCTGGGTATTGTAGTCATTAGATCCAAAGACAAATTCGACTGCTATTAAAAAAAAAAAAAAAAATGCCTCAGGGTTAGTGCTTCCCCCTGATGGCTGTTCACATTGATTTGCTGCACAGATTGATTGCTTTTGGCATTTGCACCCTTCCTGAACAACGCAGGAAGAAAATCCAGTGTCCGGGCCAAATTCACAAATGATGAATGAATGTGGAAGACACATTTGGTGTCATGCTGAGCTGCGATGGATAACGGCACTTAAAAGTAATAACAGCTGGATTTGAGTTTTTAAAATTAGAACTGTGTTATTAATGGGGGAATTGGGATGCTGGGAGTCTGCGAGGGAAATTAAGCACCTATCGGAAATGAAGGGGCTTTATGTTCTATCTTGGGATGGTGGCAGCCAGGTGAGGCTCTGGCTCTTAGCGGATGACTTTTACTCAACTGAACCTCAGCTCTCTGTTGTGTCCTGCCAGAGGCACGCTAACAGGAGCAGCACAAAATGGCTTTTGTATTTATTGTGGGGATTTTGTAAATATATTGTCTAATAAATCTCACACGGTCTTCTTCATAAAGATAGCAAGGAGAAATTCCTCACAGACTTTAGGGACTGGAAAAGTTACATTCTCTTGAGAATTGATGCTGTTTCTCCTTTATAGACATTGAATCTTGTGCCTGGCAGTTTCTGCCCAGTGAAGCAAGCAGTTGGATGGTTGGATTTAAAGTTAGAATAAGATTTCAGGGTGCACGCCTGTTTAACACTTTTGTTGCTGACTTAATGGTGTCATTCTATCTTCATTTCAAATTTAGCTTTATTCCTTTTTATCCTTTAATGTGTATTTTATTTTGCAACGGGTATTTTCTTTTGTTTGTTAGTTTTATTGTTGTTGTTTTTGGACAGAATTTCAGGATTTTATGTATCCCAAGCTAGTCTCAAATTCTCAAAGTAGCTGAGGATGACCTTGAACTCCTGATGCCTCCTATATTTTCTTTGAAGTAAACATTTTTATTTCATACTTACCTGACAGGGGAGACACCATGATCAAGTAGATGGTTTTCCCAGGGCGAGGCCCACCGATTGCTCTTGGGGTGTGCTGACCCCTGCGATTTCCCCAAATTTGGGAAACTTGACTGCCTAATTTGTGGTAGTGGGGGACTTTGGTTGCACTCTCCCCTGTTTAAAAAACAAGAATTTTTATTTAAAAATTTACTGACAGTGTGGTGGCTATAAAAGAAATTTTCTCTGATTTTAGAGATGCACATTGAAGCATAGATGGGAATAAAACAGCATGGGGCTGTGACCTGCTTTTAAGTGCCCCCTTAACAACAAGCAAGACAGGTGGGCGACAGTGCAAAGATGTAGGGAATTATGGAATCTCAGTGGGATTTATTTTACTATTTCACTAGTGCCTGCATGCATTTGAACTTTAATTAGTGAGTGCCTTCCTGCTTGAGTTCCACTTTAGAGGTAGGAGGATGTTTCTTAACTTGATAATTCAGTTTCCATCAGAAAATACT
This sequence comes from Phodopus roborovskii, assembly GCF_943737965.1. NCBI lineage: Eukaryota > Metazoa > Chordata > Mammalia > Rodentia > Cricetidae > Phodopus > Phodopus roborovskii. The sequence goes on along the minus strand of NW_026125295.1, from coordinate 36,166,827 downwards.
TTATTTGCTAGTTGCTAATTTATTCTTCTGAAAGTGGCTTGGCTATTTGGTTTTTCTCTTCTTGCCTTCACAGTTGACATGTCTGGACATAAACTCTAGGGTAGAATGAGAGCTGCAATTCTGCAACTGAAGGCTGTGTGAGGCATTCAGGCTGTAGGCAGAGGCACCTGCAAACTCTCCAAAACACAGGCCTGCACCAGAGCCGGACCTGGGAACTCAGGACTGGTCTCTTCAGACTTGCACATTGCTATATGTGCATCATGCTTACACTTCTCATGCCATCGACACGCCTGAGTCTGGTCACTCTCTTTGACCCCATATATTTCTAATGATTTTGCTCACTCTAAGATTTAAGATTGAACTGAGGATTGGAACTTGAGTGCTAAAAAAGAATGAATCTTGGTAAAAATTATAGAGTTTGAAAAGCCTGTTGTGGGTACTAAGCCGTCTGCTATGAGAAACTGTTTCAGAGCGCTGTCTGACAACTGGAGGAAACAGAAGTAATAAAATAGCATCTGTGCTCTCCCTGTATCACACTGATAAAATGGCTGAATAAGTGCAATTTGCTTATGGCCATGAAAAGCACAGGCAATTTCAGGTTTCCAAGTGATGTCATGAAATGTTCAAGATTTATTCTTCTGGTCCTGGTATGTTTTACTGTTGCACACCAGCTGGATCATGAAATGTCTGCAAGGGTTGTTTTTCAAAACTGTCTTTAAAAAATCCTGACTATGAACCTTAATTGTGGTGTGAACCCTAAGGTGTTTTCAGTGTTATCCAAGGCTTTCTACTTTCCATTTCCACAGTCCACATTCTGGGGTGTAATTTTGAAGGACACTCTGAATGAACTGTTCTGACCATGGCCCAAAGGTAGTGTGGTGTGGCTGAGGGTCACAGTGCATTGGCAGTTCCAGAAGTTTACATACTACAGCTTTATTTGTTGTCATTATATATATGATTATATATATATATATATAATTTTTACAACACATCTAAAAGATTTATTTTATTACATTATTATTTTACATGTGTGTGGGGGGCTGAGTACATACATATATACCATGTATGTGCTCAAGGAGGCCAGAAAAAGGTGGCAAGTCCTTTGAAACTGAAGTAACAGGTGGTTGTGAGCTGGCTGCTGAGGGTGCTGGGAACCAAATGTTGGTCCTGTGCAAGAGCGGTAAGTGTCAACGGTGCTGAACCGTCTGTCCAATCTGTTCATCTCATTCACAAACTTCTAACATGCTTCCATTTTTATGCCCTCCATAATTTCTTTACTTCATGCTCCGTAATTTTCACTGTAGACATTTTATTGCCTTGGTTATTGCTACTTTTATAGCTATTGAGAGTGGGATTGCTTTCTTAGCCTCTTTTTTGAGTAATTTTACTATTAGTATAAAAATGTTACTATTTCTTGGGTTGTATTTTGCCCAAATTTTGGATTCTTCTAAATATAGAAACTCATCATTTACCAACACAGACAATTAGCATCTTTAGAATCACTTTATTTATTTTTTCTCTTCCTTAATTGTTTCTACAAAGACTTTTATTTAGTACTATATTAAACAAGAATGGTAAAAATGGGCGTTCTTAATCTGGTTCCTAATCTAGAGGAAGCTGAAAGTCTATACTTACTCAGTGGGAGGCTGGCTTTTTTCTTCTTTTTTAATTTTCTACTGCAATATTTTGTGGTATGTTCCTTAACGTGCTTAAGTTGTAGAATAGAGAAATTTTTACCCTGACAGGAAATCTAATTAATCACATAATTTTTTTGTATCCATTGAAATGATTATGTGAGTTTTTGTTTGACTTCTTTGATGTCTCATGCTTTCACTTGGTTTGTGCTAAGCCATTCTCTATCCCTAGTTAGTGCTTGTCAACTGGACACAAATCTAGACATATCTGGTAATCTCCATTAAGAGAATCAGACACTAGTTTTATCTCAGGGAATTGGATTTTGAACTTAAAACATTTAGTAAATTTTAATTATAATCAATTTATGTATAACAATTTTATCTCTCTCTGTTTTGCCTCTCACAATCTTTTTATAACATGTCTTAGCCTTCGATTCTGTGCTCATCTGTCTGTATTATCAATCCTGTACATTAGGACAGACTCTCCATGTAAAAACATTGATCATCTGAAAGCATCACCCTTTTATGTAATCCTCATTCTAAATACACTGTATTTATATCTCTTTATCTTACTTAGTGGTTACTTTCTGCCTTATTTTTCTTCAGAAAATTTAGAAAATGCTGTCTTCTTTATAAAGCAAATATATTTTAAATGAACCTCAAGACACTGCACCTGAAACACAGAAAAAATATATGTAGTATCTTAAATATTAAATATCTATCAATAAAGGCAAAACATGTTAATAGTTATATATATTTTTTAATGAATTTCAATTAACTATTTGCTCAAGACTTGAGACTTCTTATAATAAACACTTGGGGATTGTATTTTTAAGGAAACAATTTCGTATTTGGTCTACAAGCCAACCAAAGGCAGAATAAAAATAGACATTTTTATTGTTTTGTTGTTGTTGTTTGTTTTATCTTTTGTGTCTGTCACCCATTTACCTTCAGTATAGCATGCTAGTTGTTTAACAGCTGTTTGCCTAAATTATGTTATCTTTCTTTAAAGATATGAAAGCACAGAGATGAGTCGCTTCCCCAGATGCATTGTAAAAGATATATCACAGTTATGCTGTGACAAAACACACCAAGATCAGTAAACTTCAAGATGCCTTTGTAAGTTTTTAAACTGTATACAGAAAAGAACATTATTTTTTTCAGCTTTAACTCCAAATTGTTATAGTTGAATTTTGTCTCAGCTTGGTTAAAATAAGGAACCTGAAAAACACTTTTCCAAAAGTAGCTATAGTCATCAAAAATATACTTAAAACATTTATATTCACACACATGTACACATTCATATGCACATTATGTGTTATACATATCTTAAAGTTAGGCATAGTGCTAAAGAACTTTTTAAAAGCTACATAAGTAAAGTGGCCACAGATTTTATTAGTTCTTTCTTAGGACACAAGATGACAAATAGAATGATGGATATGGAAGCAATTACCACAAACAGACACAAAGCAATTAGAATAGAGTGCATACAGGAGAAAAAGGGGCAGAGGCAGAGACATAGACAGAGAGACAAAGAAAGGAAAATAGAAAAGAAGAATGAAAAAAGGAAAGGAAGAGGCAAAAGAAGGAAGGGAGAGCAGAAAGAAAGAAGGGAGGGAGGGAAGAATTGGAGAGGTAGAGAGGGAGGGACGGAGGGATGGCGGGACGGAGGGACGGAGGACGAGAAAGATAAAGTAAAACATTTCAGTCTTTTAAACATGAGATTTTGTGACACAAAGATCTACAGATGTACTTTGATTTGTAGAATTAGATTCTTATATTTCCCTGTTCATGACATCGCCATAGTAGCCTTTATAAATGGGAAACTTTAACATAATATGTGTTCTTTAGTTCTGATATAAAATCTGAAATCTTCTTATTATTTCCTTACTGTTGTGTGGAATTGTATGTGGACACCTATAGCTGTTTCTTTGTTGATTATCTGTTGGGATTATCTTTCCACTGAGATATGTTATATCCTCCCATTGTTATTGTTTGAGAGTCCATCTCTCCCTTTAGGTCTAATATTTCCTTTAAATATTTGAGGTTTCTGTTTTGAGTGCACATACATTTTCAGTTGTGAAATCTTCTTGTTAATTGATCCCTTTATCAGAAAATGATGCTTTTTTGTGTTTCGTTGAACTGTTTATAATGTAAAGTCAGCTCTACTGTGTATGATATAGCTATTTCTGCTCCTTTGATTTCCATTTGTGTGGCTTTTTCTTCCTTCCAGCCTGTGCATCTTGAAGTTTTGTCAAGTTGCTGATAGAGATGACTTTATAATGAAGTACAGGACAGTTAGCTGTCATCCTATTCTTCTGCGATGGCTCTGAATGGTTTGGGGTAGTTTGCAGTAATATAGCCCTTCGGTTACACCCCCCTCTAGCTGTTTGCCCCCTGTATTTCCTTTGCCTTTCTCACCCATGTCAACTCTACAGAAACGTGAAGCACACAGAGGTAAAAGTCAGAATCGGGGTGACCCCCAGACACACTCAGCTCTTTTCTTTAAATTGCAGTGTCCTCAGAAGTTACACATTTCAACACTTCATTCCCTTATGTTTAGTTTAGTGATATTAATGAATAAAGGACCACCTGGGAAAAACATTGTTTTCTGTCTCATGTTGCTTCTTTATGGACAAGCAGAAATGCTAACATCAAAGCAAAAAAAAAATTTTTTTAATGTGATGTTACAGTATTTTGAATGAGGAGTTGCATGGCTGTCCACCTCTGGTCACAGAAGCAGATTGCTCTGTGTTTTTGAGGATCTTTGCTAGAAAGCAATTTAAATTTTGCCTCAGATTTAATACCAATGCCTTTCTCTGATACAGTACAAGAGAAAAAAACTTTCCTAAGATTATATAATCCTAAAATATGTTATATCAAGAAAGTCTCAGAAGCTAGGTTTGTTAGATAACACTTATAAACCCTATAACTGGGAGGCTGAGGCAGGAGGATTACTGGAGTTGGAGATCAATCTGGGTTACAGAATGAGACTCTGTCTCAAGTCAAACAAACAAAAAGTGTGACTTTAGCTGGTCATGGCAGTTCCCAGCTGTAGTGCCAGCAGTTGAGAAATAGACAGAGAAGATCAGACTTTCAAGGCAGATACAGATATAGCAAGATCTGGGCATTCTTGAATTACATGAGACCCCATCTCAAGAGCAACACAACAAAATTCATAAAGCAAGATCAAACCAGAAGAGGCACAAAAAGAGAATATTAACTGAGAAAGATTTTGAAAATAATACTAGAAAATGAAAAGATTAGCATGATCAAATTTGGTAAGTTCTTTGTTGCTGAACACCTGGATTTAATCTTAAAGCATTCAAGTGTGTAAAAAGGCATAAAGAGATGAAGTAAGGCATGTGAATTTGAATTCTCATCTAATTAAAGCTCCTAGATAGAAATCATGAAAAATATTCCTGGCTTCCAGGGTGGAAATGAGTGCATCGGCGTGGCACACACTACTCATATGGATAAGTGACTTAAAGGGCTATTACCAAATAGAAGACAATGAAGAATACCATTGTTCCAGCTGGGGTCTGTGCACATTAATGGACAAGCAGATCTGCCCTAAAAGACCCAAAATGAATAACTTTAAGGTTTCTCAAACCCATAATGTATTGACTGTCAACTTGGCAGGATCTACAATCACCCAGGGGACAAACCTCTGAACATGTATGTGAGGGACTTTCCAGATTACGTTAATTAAAAATGGGAGGACCCACCCTAACTGTGAGTGACAAAAAGGAGAAAACAAGCTGAACACCAGCATTCATCTCTTGTGGCATACATAATAAAAACCCAGAGACAGATATTGGGGTTCAAGCTGAAGACCAGAGAAGCAAAGCTGCCAGCTGCTTGAGAGTTCTCACCTCTACCAATGCTCAGAACTGAAGGGGCGACCCACCGAACCTCAGACTGCATCTCCAGACTGCACTGCTGCTCAGGCTGCAATGCTCTCGGCCACAAACCTCAGCTGCTCCTGTCTAATATACCTCTCTAGGGCTGGAATTAGAGGCGTGTGCTGTTTCTCTTTTAAACTGATTCACTCTCATGGAGCTCTGGGTGGCCTTGAACTCACAGCAATACATCTGCCTCTGTCTCCTGAGTTCTGGGATTAAAGGTGTGTACTACCACTGCCCAGCTTCTATGGCTAACTAGTATGGCTGGCTTTGCATTCTGATCTCCAGGCAAGCTTTATTAGAACATAAACAATATATCAATCTCTCTCTGATTTTTTGACTCTGGGTTCAATATGACCAGATGCCTTATGTTCCTGCCATCATGCCTTCTCCACCATGAAGGACCACACCTTTTTTTTTTAAAACATTTATTTAATTTATGTGTCTTTATATCATGCATCATTTCCCCAACCCTTTACATCCACTCTCTGACCCGAACACCACCCAAATAAAACAAAATTTAAGAGAAAAATGGAAAAAAAAAGAAAAGAAAATTAAAAGGGGGAAAACTTAAAAATCTGTAGAAGCTGTAGTGTGACACAGTGAGTCATGCCATAAACCCTTGTCCACTTAGCTTAACTTGAAAGTTTTCATTGAATAAAGTTATTGATCTGATTTGAAGCCTTTGATTTCTACTATCTTATCAATGCTGGGCTCTAGCTAGGGCTCCTTCTGGATATCCTGTTGTTGCCCTGTGTTGTGGAGATCCTGCAGCTTTGGTGGATGATGGGGTAGGCCAAGTTATATTCTTGGGTCTGCTCCTGAGCAGCTGTAGGGTTGGTGTACCAGATGTGAAATGGGAATGACTCTCCCATGTTTACAACTTCTGGGCTGGCTCACCCATACCTCCACGAATAGGTTGGCTCTATTATGCTGCTCTGGCAAGATTCAGGGCCTGCTCTCCTGAGTGTTGCAGCTGGTGGGGGTCAGGAATGTTCTCCTGCTCTTATGACCACAGGGTCAGCTCTACCGCCTGCCCTAGACTATGTGTGCTTGTCCATTCATGCGTTTCCCATCATTGAACTATAACATTCCACCAAACATCACTCACATTATATTCCTTTTGTAAACCCTTGGTCATCTCTGCTGTTACTTCACAACAAAACCCCAGACTTTTCAAAAGACATCTACTTAGCTATGAATATCTGACAAAATATACTCAAGATAAAATCTAGGATGGAATATCCTGAAAATTAGAAATTATCCTTATTTAATTAGGATTAGTTTCTTCCTCTCAGCTGTTGATATTTTAACACTGTCAAATGTGTAATCATAAACTTAATAATTTTCAAGCATGCAGTGAAATTGCTAAGCAATCCATATGTAATGATCCTTAAGTGTCTGTCTTTAAAGCCATCTGCCATGTCTTTTCAGGCCTTTTAAGTCAAGCTTCAATATTGACACTGGCATTAAGTGAGTCTTTGTCCATGGCTGTCAGGGACTAATTCTTGAAATTTGTAGTTTATAAGTAATTTTCAAATCAGTTAATTAAGATATTTCTGTGAGAAAGATGACAGGTATAATGAACTGCTACTTAATTTGTAATCTCTCTCTCTCTCTCTCTCTCTCTCTCTCTCTCTGCATGTGTATACATATGTTCATTCGTCTGTGTGAATGAGGACATGGCCTTGCTATAGAGTATTCCCTCACATTCTATTCAGACAAGGTCTCTTGTTAATTTGTGCTTCATATCCAGCCAGGCTGTTCAGCTCACAAACTTCTGGAGATTCTCCTCTTTCTCCCTCCCATCTCTCTATGAGAGTCCTGGTATTGTAGATACATGCTACAACACCCAGCTTCAGGTAGGTTCTGGGTGTTTAAACTCAAGTCCCCACACTGACACAGCAAGCAGTTTACTCAATGAGCCATCTCTTAGCCCCTTTGTTGTTGTTTTGGCTGTTGTTAAGATTGAATCTTGCTATGTAGCCTTGACTGGCTTGGAACTCACTATGTAGACCAGGTTGGACTTGAACTTGTGGCACACACACAAGTTCTACTTCTACTGTTTCTACTTCCTATTTTAACTTCTAAAGGTTGTGATTATTTTCATGTTCAACAATACCCAACACTAAGATTTTTTCTTTTATTTTTGAACACACACACATATTTGTGGTTATAGTCATTTCCCATTACCCTTGGTATCTCCCTTCCTTTCTCTCCCTCTGAACCCTGCTTTTACCCATCGTCCTCCAGTGGCTACATCATCTACACATATTAGAGAATATGACAGCCCTCCTCCAGAAACCTTTACAGTTGTTAGCTCCTTAAGAAGAGATGGGTCCTCGTGGGTACTTCTTTCAACCATGATGGAGAGTGGGAAGGCCCAACTTGTGCAGGTGTCCATAGTTCCTATGAGTTCACGGTTGACATGGCAATGTCTTACCTAGATGGGAGCATTTCCTGACACTCTTCCCTACCCTCAGGGCCTAGTTCTTTCCAACCTCTCCTCTGGGACATTCTCTGGGTCTTGATGGGTAGGGTGGGAGTGGAGTCCCCTTTAAGATTCAGACCTCATCAGTCATTTATTCTTAGCACTTTGCCTGGTTATGAGTTTCTATATAACTGTTCCCTTCTGGGAAAATGAACTTTTTTCACCCCAGGCTGACAGCTGAACCAGTAGTCTGTGAGCATAAACACAAATACTTAACAGCAATATGCTCACTTCATTTAAAGAAATAAGAGTAATGTGCCTCCCTTGGGCCCTCCCCGCCCCAGCCACAGGCTTTTAACCAGGTTCATAGCATTAGAGATACATTTCTTCTCATGGAGTGAGCCTCAAATACAATCACAAAGTAGTTTATTATCCCCAATATACTCTTAACACTATTGCACCAGTTGGTATATGTCTGGTGTATCAGTATTGTAGTACACATGGTCTACAGCGGGGCAAGACCATTGGTGAGTTTTCTCACCTGCTAGCATACATGTCTATTAACTGAATAGATATTGATAAGTGTTACATAAAACTGTGAGATTCTATCCAGTTGGTAAAGGAAGAATGAAGCCATAAAATTTTTAAGGAGGTGCATATCTTCCAGGCCATATGAATGCTAGCCAGAAAGGAGAGGTTTTTGAGCTCAGTTTCATTCTTGAGTTTTCTACGTCCTATAGCCAAAATGTGTGTTGCCTCCTGCCAGAGAGCCTTATCATCTGGTTCTGGTGTGCAACCAAAGGCAATGGCAAAACCCCGTATATTTTGGAGACTTCTGAGAACTTTCTGGCCAACAACTCTTAAGGAGAAACCTCCCCTGACACTGGGTTCTAGTTTAAAATATTATGGTTTGGAAGATCAGCATTCTCCATTCATGAATGGTACCTCCCTTTCAAATACTTTTTTTTTTAAATCTTAAACATATTTTTTAAAAGTATATATTTTTGTTTCTATATTACTTTTTAAACACATATTCAATTTTTGTTAACCATTCCCACTCCTCCCCCGCCTCTATTACCCCACCCCAACTCTGCCTAAGACTTCATCCTTAGGATCCTTTCAACTTTCACACACATCCTTTACTATCTCCACTTCATAAGGCTCCTTTATTGGTTCCTGGTCTCTACAGACCCTCACGCAAATACAGGAGTCTAAAAATTCAAAGCTAGGATCTGCATATGAAAAAGAACATATGGTGCTTGTCTTTCTGGGCTTGAGTTGCCTCACTCAGTATATTTCCCAGTGCCACCCATTTTCCTGAAAATCTCATAGTCTCATTCTTTAACAATAAAGTAGAATTCTACACTACATACAGATCACATTTTTAATATTCATTCATCAGCTTCTGGACAAGATATAGGCTGATTCCATTTCCTACCTCTATTTTGTCTAGAGCTGTAATATACATTAATGTACAGGTGTTACTGTTGCCCTGGAAACATACACACAAATAAAAGTATATGATTGAGCAGATTATGTTTACATATTTAGGAATATATAAATATATGCAAAAACATTTAAAGAAAAAGAGGTCATGAAGTTGAAAGAGTTCAAGGAGGTATTTGCATTGGGAGGTTTGGAGGAAGGAAAGGGGAAGAGGGAAATGATATAATCTCAAAAGATTGAGAAAAATTTAAAACTAAAAATAGGACTTCCATATGTTCTAGCTGTTCCATTCTTAGACATACATTGAAAGGACTCTAACCTACAACAGAGATCCTGTTCACAATGACCTGCGAGCCTTAAATGCAGGCATTGAGCTATAGATGTCAGTTGGGACTGAGCTCCACGATTCTGCATTTTCTTTGGCTGTAGCCTTCTGTAATGGTCTCCATCTGTTTCAGAGAGAAGTGTCTCAGTAAGGGGTGAAGATGACATTCATCTGTGGGTATAAGAACAAATACTTAGAGTGTAGTGAGGGATTCTACTGGTTTAGTAAAGTGGTGATTTTAAGTTCTTCTCCAAGGTCTGTGACTTCACTAGTCTTGGGTGGCTGGCTAGGTTTCCAGTAGCAGGCATGATTTTCCCTTTGTTGAATTGACCTTAACTCAAATCAGAGGGCTGTTGATTACTACCAAGGTATGCTTGCCACTACTGCACCCTATGGTTAATGTGCCATGTTAGTGATTGTTGTAGCTCATAAGCCTCACAGCTCCATGGGACTGTTGGTTGCTTCCTTCCTTTGGGAGTTTGCATGATGCCTTCTGGTAGTCTTCAAGGAGGAGGCTTTCAGAACAGATCCAACTCAGGGGTCTCAGGACCCTGAAGAGCATGTATGCACATCTTTTGCAACTTGGATTATTTTCCTAATTTCTTCTTCAGTATGCTTGTCAGTTGGTATACAGGAAGGCTGTTGGCTTTTGAATGTTAATTTTGTATCCTGCCACTTCGTTTAAAGTGTTTATCACCTGTAAGAGTTTTCTGGTAGAGTCTTCAGTGTTACTTACGTATAGAATCAGCAAATAAAGATATTTTTACTTCTTCCTTTCCTCTTTGTATCCCCTTTTTATTTTCCTGTTTTATTATCCTGGCTAAAACTTCAAGCAATATATTGAATAAGAGTGGAAGAGTGGCCCTCAGCCAGACACACGGGGGGAGGGCCTGGGCCTGCTCCAAATGATGTGACAAACTTTGAAGATTCCCCATGGAAGGCCTCCCTGAGGAACAGAAAGGGATGGGATGGGGGTTGGGGCAGGACAAGGGAGGAAGGAAGAGAGAGGGAACTGGGATTGACAGGTAAAACAAGCTTTTCCAAATTTAAATGAAAATATTATCATAAAAAATAAGAGTGGAAGAGTGGACATCTTTGTCTCGTATTTGGTTTTAGTGGAAATATTTCCCCATTTATCATGGTATTGCCTACAGGCTTGTTGTATACAGTCTTTATTATACTGAGACATGTCCCATCTAGCGCTATCTCACTAAGGCGTTTATCATGAAAGGACATTAGATTTTTGTTACAGTCCCCCCACCTTTTTGCATCTATTGAGGTGATGATGTGATTTCTGTCCTTGAGTTCCTTTATGAGGTGGAATACATTCATTGCTTTACATGTTTGAGCCATCTTTGTATCTCTGGAATGAAGTCAGCTTGGTTATGGTAGATGATCTTTTGGATGTGTTCTTAAATTTAGTCTATTGAGAACCTTTACATTTGTGCTCATCAAGAAGATTTCTCTGTAGAGTATTTTTCTTGTTGTTGCATTTTGATTTTGGTTTGGGCATTGGTATGATGGAAGCACCCCTTCTTCTTCTATTTTATGGACTAACTTGAGGAGTATTGGTTTTGGTTCTTTAAGAATTCAATAGTGAATTTTTCTGGACTTGGGTTCTTTCTAGTCTGGATGTTTTTTTATGTTTGTTTTTGTGTTTACTGTGCCACAGCTATCTGTGGATCTTATATCCATTTGTTTTAGCTTTGGTGGGCCATAAGTATTTAGAAATTCATCCTTTAGTTTAGACTTTATTATTAAGGATACAGGTTATGAGGTATGACTGGATTTCATCACTATCTTTTGCAATGCCTCCATTTCTAACAATGATCTTATTAATTTGGGACTGAATAGATGTGTGGTGTACCTCATGTATGTAGGTGCCTAAGGAGCTGAGAAGAAGGTGTAATATCCCTGGAACTGGAGTTACAGGTAGTGGTGGGCTGTCTACTGTGGGTGCTGGGTGCTGAACTAGAGTCTCTGGGAAATCAATTTGGTGCCTCTGGAAGAGCCACAAGTACTCTTAAAAACCATGTCTCCAGCCCTTCCAAGAGACATGTAGGCTGGCAAAGAAAAATTCTGTGTGAAGATGGAGCTAGAGTGTCAGCACACACCCTTTCAAAGCTTTAGGAGAGGCACAGAATCTCTCCTGGTTTGAATACAGGAACCCTGTACCATGGGCCTCTTCTATGAGAAAAGATTTTTCTGTTATTTAGCCACCAGGTATGTGGTAGTTGTTAGAATTATCAAAGAAAACTGGTTAGAAATTCTGAAGTGGATCTAATATATTATGCCTACATTTTTAATGTTCAACTAGTCACTATCAAAAGGCTTTAAATGTTCATGTTACTAAAAATCGATCAAATACAATTAACTTTTTAGAAAATAATTACCCTAAAAATAGTTTTTTAATTGAATGGTTTTATAGGTGCATAAATATAAGATATTCTTAACTTTGTAGTATTTTGAATGCTATACGATCCCCCTACAGATGTTGTTCAAACACACACACACACACACACACACACACACACACATATACTCATAGTTATACAGCTATATCTGTCCTATTGCTGCCATGTCCAACTTGGTAGCCACTAAATGTGAATGGTGAGCACCCGAAATATGGTTTATGTAACTAAGGAACTGAAGTTTAGATTGCATTTCATTTCAATTCATTTAAATTTAGTTCCAGCATGCACAATGTCCTGGGTTCAGTGTCTCACACTGAAACTTAAATAAATAAATAAATAAATAAGATAGATAGATTTAATGAAATGTGACTAATGTCTACCGTATTGAAGAGGGCAGCCTTAATCAATTGTTTTCTAAGTTAGGTTCCATATAACCTTTACATTCAGGGAATTGAAGAACACAATCTCCCATGAGTGAGGTAGACTGAATCAGTCACAGTGACCACATATCCCCATGTGGCAGAAAACACATGGCATTCTGGCATTGAGTTACAAGAGCAGGGGACTTGTAATAATTGGATTGTTTGTGAATATGAGCAGGACATAAAGAAACTATAATGATGGTGAACACCCTGTGGTGGCAGTAGGTAGTTTTATCTGTGGTCATCGAGTAACACAGAGGAAGGGTTTCCAAAACATTCTCAAATGGATGTTGTGTGTGTAGAAACTCACCTCTCTTTGAAATGGCTGTTTTGCAGGCTAACTTCTGAGGGCTTTGAACACTCTGGTTTGTGACTTGACTAGTTCGTCTCCATTGTCACATGACCTTTCCTGTATAGGCCTGCATACCTCTCTGTGTCTCTTGGAAACGCTTCTCATTGAGTTCAGGTCTCTTGGAAAAAAAAAAAAAAAAAAAAAAAAAAGAAAAAGAAAAAGAAAAAAAATGGTAGTGTCTTCATCTCAAGGTCACTAACTTGCCTGGGTCTGTAAAAACCTCTTTATAACTTTCTGCTCTCTTTGGTCTCTACTAGAAGTTGAAAGCCAAGCACACTCATGTGTCCACAGAGATCAGCCACAGGCAAGAAGTGGAGCAGAGAAAGATGGTGTAGATCTAGGAAGATAGGATGCTATTCAGAGAAAATGGAAATAAAGTCATTTTTATTACAAATATGCTTTGGGCATCCAATGTAACTGGAATTCGAACCACTGAGTGACCATGCTGTAAGAAAACTCAACTCTGTGTTTTTACTTATGTGAACAAGAACTCCTCCACCTGAGCTTCAGGTTCATTTTAGTAAAAGTGACTTGTCTAAAGTAAGATGTCCTAAGGGTGAAGAGGGACACCCTGTTTATCTCACGTGTTCTCCCCAGATGTGCCTAGAACAGTTGAACATTTGCTGTGTATGAGGCTTAAAGCAATGGTGAGATAGAAGAATCATAATTACAGTTTGAATCAGGGAAAAATTCTCAAAATCAGGAGTATATAAACAAGAGAAAAATTTTACTTAGTTTGTGCATATTCAGAAGGAAGCCATGTGGTAATAAAGCATTTAATCATAAGGTTAAATTCTGTTATGGTAATATCTATAGAGGAATGGGCATTGAACTTTAAGAAAAATAATGTAAAATGCTGGACTTCCTGAGCTTTATAAAAACTATTTTAGAGGTTTTTAAAATATTTTGTATGTGTGTGTGTGGTGTATATATGTATGCACACGTATGCATGTGTGTGTATATACATGAGTTTATAGACACCATGTGCATGCAGGTGTCTGCAGAGGCCAGAGGAGTTGGCTTCCTAAGAGCTCAAGCTATGGATGGTTGTTGGCTGCCTGATATGTGTGCTGGGAAATAAATCTGGGTCCTCTAGAAGAGCAGCAAGTGCTCTTAACTGCTGAGTATTCTCTCAAGCCCCAAAAGAGCCTCATTGTGTTCCTTTGGGATGGGGTGATGTTGTTAAAGCTGGTATTGCTCTGGAATTTTGTATTTTCATTAAAATTTAAATAGGGATTACCCTACCATTCATTTAAAAATTCCTCAATTGTCACACATATATGTGCTTTAGTCCAAAACCACCAGCATTATATCCACATGATGACAATCCTAAGCCATGTGGATACACACAGAGGAGGGGGGGAGGGAAGGAAGGAGAGGGAGAGATTTTCTTAGATGAACATGATTTTTCTCTGATCTTCTTTTGACCAGACAGTGTACTGTCTGGGCAGTATCCTCTGCAGCTACTGAAGATAAATAACTTGGAAGTGCTCATGCTGGCTGGGTGATTTGCTATGCTCCTGGGCAATGGAACACATCTAAGGGAACCCAGTCTCTCCACCCCTCATTTGGCTCTGTGTCTCATAGTACAAAGCCAGCAAAGCTGTGATCTCACATGTTTTCTGTTTCCCGGTGAGAAAACTAAGGAAAACCATTCTGATAGAGATAAATGAGAGACTGATGAATTACACCTCTGCAGACAACCTGGATGTATAAGCCATGACAACCATTCACTCGTTTTCCTTTCTGGAATAGTCCATTCAGCTTACAAGACTTTTAGTAACTATTTCTTAAAATTTAATTGTATTCACATACACACACACACACACACACACACCACACGACCATGTGTGGACACTGGATTCCTAGAACTGGAGTTACAGGTGGTGATGAGCCACTTGATGTAGGTGCTGGGACCTGAGCTTAAGGCCTCTGCAAGAACCCCTGAGCTGTCTCACCCATTCACTTTTGTATAAACATTTGAACATATCTCCTGAAATCAAGTATTTACTATGACTATGTTGGGAATGAATGGTGGAATGTTCCAGTCAGGCAGCAGATACCCTTTCACACCAGTACGCAACGTGGCTTTCAAACACTGGTGGGATGGGATTGTTTATTTCTGGAAAGACAATGCTGACTGACTGGATGTAAATCGAAGTTCAGCTGTTGACAGTTTTATATGATGGTGACATTTCCTCAGAATGAGTGAGCAATAACCTACCTAGCCCCAAAGATGGAAGAGCTCCTCTCTTGGGAAGTGCTAGCTCCTGAAGTCCCTGTAAAATGACCGTGCCCTTGTGACCTCATGTGTGACCTCCCACAGCTGCCATTCCTCATGATGCTTCCTTACAAGCTCTACATAGAGAGAAAGCCACCATGGACAGACCAGACCGTTTCCAAGTGAACAACAAAGCAATAGAAAACTTTTTAAGTTGTGTGATTCCCATTGATATGGGAATACATGTTTATAAGGAAATATTCCTGAGTGTTTATAGAGGGGGCTTGGTGTGATCCTCTCTGATGTATACACCACAGTAGACTTCATGGGGGGGGGGTAAATTAATTTAAAAAATGTTTATAAGGTTACAAAATAGATAAATTCCTTTTTTTTTTTTTTACATACTATTTCCTTACTATCACTGCTTAAGCAATGCAGTGTAACGCCTTTTCCACAGCACTTATACTGTATCCATCATCTAGAGAGAAGTCAGAGACGTGGCATCATGTACATAGGACATATGCAAGTACTGTGCTAACTTACATTAGAGACTTGAATTATGCGTTCATCAGAGGGAGGTCTTAGCCTCATAGACACTGAGGAATGCCTGTATTACTTTTATAATCTGAACAGTTCCTGAAAAATACTTGTCCGCTTTCTTCTTCCCCTCAATTCTTGAAATACCCTGTCAGAGAAATAATGTTTTATACATCTTTATGTTGGAAAATGGTAACCCCAGTGTCTCACAAAGGAACACATGAACAAAGTGAAAGTAACTTGGCAAGGTCAATCCTTCTTGTAAGAAGGGTGTGTGCAGAACCCAAGTTGGACTATTGAATGTACATAGTCAAGATAGGGTCTGTGTTTTATAGGTGATGACAGGGTCTCACCCCATTGGTGGAAACTTGGCCTTACACTCTTAAGTGATTGGCTAATGAGGGCAAAGGGTGAGGGCAAGGTTCAAAGAATATGGACCCTTGTTGGGGTAATTACCTTTGATAGAAAAAAAAGAAAGAAACTACTCACAAAAATAAAGCATAAAAGATGCATTTCAAACTATCTATCTCTTATCATCTAGTTTCTTTATTCTCTCTTTCTTGATCTCAATCAATGCCATAATGACATAGTAGATATTTGGTTTGGAGAATACCTCTAGAGGGGTCCAAAACAAAGAATTTAAAGAAGTTACATGGATAGTAGCAAGCTAAGAGAGAATTTATTGAAAACATGTACATTTCCAAGTGAGGAAACCTGCTGACTAAAGGACAACAGTTTGAAGGGTGTCATCTTAAACTGTCACCATGGTGATTTTAGTATTATGATGAGCCCCACAGGCTACTCAAGGACACTGGAGTGACTGTCCATGCACCAGTAGCTGTATTTTACAGGACACACTTGAGCATTCTTCATCACTTTTTGTTCCATGTGTTAATTTAGCAAGGCCTGGCACAAGGCCTTCTGGACCATACTTTCTATTTTCCTGCCACAGAAGTTTCTACCATTGATTGTAACATTAGGAATATCTGAGTCCTCTGTGTGTGGTCTTCACCAGCATCCTCAGTCCCAGCATTCAGGACCGACTGCAATCATGTGGCTCAACTGGTTAATGTGCTCATGTAGTCCACCATAAACCAACCCAGAAACGGCACTGCTGGGCTAGTTGTCCCTCAAACTGTCTGCTGCTACCGGTGACAAAGAGCAAGCTCAGGGTTATTTTGCCTTCCCTGGTCTTTCTTAAGCAATTGTCCTTATTCTCCATCTTAACAGGAACTGCTCCATTCTAGTGGCTGGCAACAGTCTTTTTACGCCCTTCACTTAGACAATGGCAACTCACTTCCTAATCTCTTCACTCACCCTGGCAACCGCCCTGTTATCTCTTGGGCAGTTACTTGCCCCCTCCCCAGATCTGAACTTATACAGGGAGCTGAGATTGCACCCCAGACAGGGTAAAGCCACAAAACTACTGTATAACTTCCTCACCTAGAGTAACGATAACAATCATCTCTCCTTCATTCTCACCACAAGCCTGGAGAAGATGTAGGGTTGTCTCCGTTTCTGGGTTCAAGAAACCAAAACTCAAGAGGTTTCTTAGAAGTCCCGTGCTAGCTTCACCTCCCCACTTCCATCAGATTTATCCCAGCCCAATTATTGCTGTAGAATAATCCTTCTGTACACCGTGAATATGTATTACACTCCTTGGTTAATAAAAAGTTGAAAGGCCAGTAGCCAGGCAGGAAGTATAGGTGTAGGACAGCCACACACAGAGGACCATGGGAATAAGAAGGAGGAGTCAGAGGAGTCACCAGGCAGACATAGAAGGAGCAGGAAATGACTGTGCCATGCTAATAAATGTACCAACACACGGCAGAGTATGAATAAGGAATATGGGTTAACTTAAAGTGTAAGAGTTAATAAATAATAAGCCTGAGCTATTGGCTGAGCATTTATAATTAATATAAGCCTCTGTGTTGTCATTTGGAAACAACTGCTGGGACAGGAAAACTCTATCTACAGATGATCTCTTTGAAAGGAAAAGGAAAAAGAGAAACAGGAAGAAAGGAAAGAAGCTAGGAAGGAAGGAGGGAGAGAGGGAAGGAGAAGGAAGAAAAGAAGAAAGGAAGGAAGGAAGGAAGGAAGGAAGGAAGAAAGGAAGGAAGGAAGGAAAGAAGGAAGGAAGGACAATGTTTCTTTTTGCTCAAGGAACAAAATCTAACTTGTCCACCTGGGCATGCAGGAGCTGTCAGTGGATGTCCTCTGGCTTTCCAGTGGGATCCATCATCCGCTCCCTCAGCCTCCTGGCACCACTACCTCAGGCCCACAGGTCCTGCCTCTACTCATAGATGACCCAGCATATGTTTTCACCCCTCAGCTCCCTGCGTGCATTCCTTCTCACAGGACTTTCAGACCTTTCATTGGAGTCACCCATGGGCCAGGTGTACGCCAAGTACTTCTCTGTCATCGCACAGACCCTGAAAAAAAATCTAAAACTCACTCAGTTTCTCTGAAGTGCAAAGAGAGAGCTTGAGAAAACGGTCTTGTTACTCCTCCTGCAGTGGTGTCCCATAGTGAACATTGTCAGCTCAACAACATATAAAGTAATACAATTTTAAATAGAACAATTATTAGTGAGCAGAGTGGAGGCAAGAGGCAGGTTTTATGACATTTAGCAATTAACCCTAAGAGTGATGGCTAGGCTAGTCCCTGCATAGAGACCTTTTGTGTCCAGAGGAAACTTCTCATTGCTCTGTTGCTAGAACCAGGCTTTAACTTCCGCTCCCCGCTCCCTGCTCCCCGCTCCCTCTTCTTTCTTCCCCACACCCTTTTGCTCCTTCTCCTCTTCATCCTGCTCCTTATTCTCAAGTCTTCTCATCATCAAAGAAAGTCTTCCTGGGACGATCAGCCTGAACAATATATTTGAAGCAGTAGCTCTGCTGGCAGTGGGTGGGGAGCCCTGAGCCTGCCTCCTGTCCCCTTCTTGCTACATTCCTGCTCAGTGCAGGAATCTGAACAAACCAGTTTTAAGGTCCCAGAGGGTGGTGTGTGCAAGTGTGGGCTTGCATCCTTGCTTAGAGATGGAATGGATAAAAGGTGATTTTATTGTTCTTTTTTGTTTTGGTTTTGTTTTAATGTAGCATGTTCAAAGTTCCTCCCCACTTTGCCTCTAAACCTCTGATTTTACATTCTGGGCTTCCCAGAACTGGGGTCAAACTGTAAGCCAACAAACACTTCTGGTGCTTGCCAAGACATCATCCTGCTGAGAACTCACAGCAGTCCCTGCTCCAAGAAAGCTACAACTGACTGACTGTCATTTTTCCTCAGAGGGACTGCAAACTTGCAGGTCTTTATCTGATTACTTGCTATGACCCCATTTTCATCCAAACTCCACCCAGCCACATCTGGAAGCATGCCCTTTGCAGCTGCACCTGGATACATGCCCTTTCTGCACTATACCTGGAAGCATGCCCTTTTGAAGCTGTACCTAGATGCATGCTCTTTCTGCACCTTCACTTGGAAGCATGCCCTTTCTGCATTATATCTGGAAGCATGCCCTTTTGCAGCTGAGTTCTTTCTCTGCCCCACCAGCCAGCTCACAAATAATGCCATGGAGACTTTTTGGGGCTGCCAACCAGAGCCTAAATAAATTTCCAACTACACTGTTTCTTCAGCTGCACCTGAGTGCATACCATTTCTGCAGCTTCACTTGGAAACTTGTTCTGCATTATACCTGTGTACATGCCCTTTCTGCAGCTGTACCTAGATGTATGCCCTTGCTGCATTATACCTGGTTGCACGCCCTTTCTACAGCTGCATCCAGAAGCATGCCCTTTCTGAGACAGCCTGAATTTGTAACATCAACACAAAATTGTTTGGTAAAAGAGAAACCGTGGTAATCGGCAGAGACCACCAAATGACAAAAGCTATATGAATATCTGTGGGAGGCTCCGAGATCTATAAATTATTTGAAGCTCATCACTAAGGAAGGAAGCTGAGAGCCTCCTGAAATGAGGACATGCTTGTAGTTATCTCAGATGCTTCTCACACTGTGGTCCCCTCCATTAGTATGATTCATAAAAGAAGTGTTTTATAGGAAGTAGTCTTTAACTATAAGTCAACGTCTACATGTAACATACAGACAAATTAAAAAAAAAAAAAAAGTCTGTTCCAAAGATGGATGAACAAACTGACCTTGATGGTTGTACTGAAACAAGGTACCACATACAGAAAACTGTATTTACTATAATCTCTGGTTAACGACCGCAATTTCTGAGAGTGGTTTTGAGCTCATTGTATCTACTTTAAAAACAAGTCCAGAACAAATGGCTTTGTTGTGCTTGGCTCTGTTGTAGGGGACACAGAGGATGCAGGCAGCAGCCTGTTGCTCTGTTAGGAAAGCTTTGAACTGGCCCTGGAATGGGTGAGGTGCTTTCCTCCCATTTCAGACATGGGCTGGGCCAGCGGCTGCCCTCACAGGGAACTTACACTGAATGTTCTTCAAGGTTCTTTCCAACTAAGCATTTCTGGAGTATATGAATATAAGTTCATTTGGAGGTCAGGGAGGGGAGAAACTAAAATTAGAAGGAATTTTAGTGGGGACTTTCAGAATGGAGGAAGTTGGAAGGGCTGCCAGGCTTTGGAGATTCGGGAAGAATATATTCCAGATGGAAATCTATATGTCACAAGTGCAGAAGAGGGCTGGGTGGGTGTAAACGAAGGGGACAGTGGGTGCTGATGGAAAAATGAGAGATAGAACAGAAAAGGCCTCTGGAAAGATAGATATCGAACCGTCCGAACCGTGTCGGAGTCAAAGGTGAGCAGAGCAAAAGCCTGACAGGTATTCATGCATTATCTGCTAAAGCTGACAGTTGCCTAAGGACACATGAACTTCAGAGCATGGCAGGAACACAGGAATGCCAGTTTCTTCCTGCAGAGGGATTGGCTTTTCCTAACTAAATACAGGGGCATGGCTGCCTATCCAAACAGTCTGTAGATCCAGAGCAGATCTGCCTTCATGTTTGAGATATCTCTTTTGTCTGTATGGAGATGAAAGGGCATCATGGAAAAATCTGCAAACATGCTCTCCTGGCCAGAAATATGGGAGTCTCAGAACTTCCATCTTACCACAGAGCATATAGAGGGCTTTAAAAATATCAGAAAGATCCATTCTTAGTGGACAAGTTAGTATGGCTGGAAGACCGTTAATAAGAAGTTAAAACACAGGAAGCCAGCCAGACGCGGAGCTGTTTGCCAAAGGGTGAAACTCATTATCTATTTTGTAGTTCCACCGTTATAATTACACAATAACCTAAGTTCCACTCCATGCATAACTAATAATGCGCACTGTTATAGGACAGCCCGGAGGAGGTGCAGTGTGGGGTGATGGTCCACCTTCTGGACCGTGAAGGGCTGGGTCCTTATGCCATAGACCCCAGGTAAGCTGATCTCTGGGGATAGAGCTGTGGACAACGGAGCAGGCAAGAAGAATCAGTGTTCCCTAAAAGCTGTACTCATTCCAGGCATCCTCACAGGAGACTCTGTGGGTCATGCTATGATGTCTTGTGGTCCAAATTCTAGCCCCTGTATTTGGAATGCTTTTTTGTCTCCCTTCCCCCTTTGATGACCTGTTTTTAAGAAATAGAATAAAGATACAAATTACACAGTTCTAAATCCAGTAATGCCTGGTCATGTTTCTCCCACATTTCTTCCTGTGTAGGTGCCACCTCTCTCAAAAGCCTCCGGTCTTACAGCCGTGCTAGTAGAGCTTTTCTCTCTCTTCCAAAATTTCGCTTTGGGGAAACACAGTGGGAAGAGCCAGGCCAGAACACATGGCTTCTCATGGGCACAGGTTGTGTGGTTAAGGAACAATCTTTAAGCAGAACAATCTTACAGTTACATCGCAGATGTGCGCGCACGTGAACACACACACACACACACACACACACACACACACACACACACACACACACAGATCTTTGCTTGTTCCTCCTCCTTCCTTTCCATTCAGTATCTTCCCCAACTGTTTCAAGGTACAAAACCATCTATGCCCAGAGGACCTATTGTCAGCCACTGCCCAGTCACACTGAGTCCAGAGTGACCAACTAGTCTGATGGAGAGCAGGTAGAGTCATTGTTTGCATCTGGACAAACCACAGAGCAGACTGGAAAAACTGGGCCCAGATACCCAGACAGTGCTGTGGGTAAGGATGAATTCACCTGAGACTTAAAAAGAATAAATCAAGTGCACCTCCCCCCCAAAGGCCAGAAGCTGAAAGTCTGATTTCCATGGCGGGAGAGAGATTGCCCCATCTCTGAAAATGGAGAGATGAAAATTTAGTCTGGGCTGGGTGATCTTCTGTCAAATAATGAAGCTCCCAAAAGCCTCATGTGATTCTAATGCCATAGGGGATCCCCCACAACTGTCCCAGGTGGCACGACAGCTCCCACTGAAATCCTCAGAAACTTTCTTTGCAAGTTCTGCCATACGGCTTCGTGCTGCACAAGAGAGTGAGTACTTGACCATCTTGTTCCCTTGAGCAAACACTTTGGCAGAGAAGCCATCCAGATAATGGAAGATAACATGTTCCTGGATACTTGCCACCTCCAGTCTGAAGATTAAAAAATAAATAAACAAAAAGCACCTTTTTTTAGAAAAAAGCAGACTGGATGCAGCTTTAGGTTTATGGATGTATTATCAATGCTAAAGGGCTTTGTTTACAAATAAATTTTTTTCCACACACTTTGTCTGACCAAATCATAGGGTACAAAAAACAAAGGGTTTGAATTGATAAGAGCAATGATTATTTGTGAAGGGAAACCATTTCAGATGTATTCAAAACTATCCCTCTATTCCCCCACTTTCCCATTCCCCCATTCCATGAATTTTGCTTTCAAAACCTTCTTGATTTAAGTGTTTTACTTTTATTGTACTTATTTCAGAACTGGGAAATGAAATACATAAACAGCATTATTTTAAAATAATGTATTTTTATCTAGTATGATACTTTTAGTTATTGTGTAGAACTATAATTTGAAATACTTCATATGTCCTGTCTGCATTTCCAAAAGTCACTGTTATATTTTTTATTGATGCTAACATTGCTTACAGTACTACACTTGTGATCTGCTTCACATATTTAATGAAATGTTTTCTCTTTTTTTACTTATACACTAAGGCATTTTAAAAATGAATTGGGTAATTTTATAAGTGGAAAAAAATATCCAACCTAACACATAAAATGTTGTGTTCTTTGCTGCATAGACATTTAAAAACCAGAATTTCTGCCTCAAAATGTTTCCAAACTAAGGAAAATAGATGCTTTTAAAATGTTAAGAATAAATTTGAACCATGTGTGCTGGCTCATGCCTGTAACTGGAGCATTTACTTGAGAGATGGGTGATTGCTACAAGCTCAAAGCTAGCCTGCACTACATAGTGAATTCCAGGCTAGCCTGGACTACAGAGTGAAATTCTGTCTCAAAAAACAAAGCCAAATAAACAAACAAAAATCAAAAGGAGAAAGTTAGTCTTCTTATTTGCTTTGTCTTTGTTTTGTTTGATATTTTCATCAATCTGTTCTTAACAGCGAGTCCATGTTTGTTGAAGTTACACTATGAAGGTTTATTACATGATTATTTGCAGTCATTAAAACAATGGAGACAGGACCAATGAGATGGCTCTGTGGTAAATGTGCCGATCACCAAACACGATAACCTGAGTTCCATTCCTAGTATCCACAGTAGAAGAATAAAACCAACTCCTGCAAGTTTTCCTGCGAATTCCACATTTATGCTATAGCAAATGCATCCAAACACACATATACACACACACACACACACATACACACACACACACTGAACAAATGTTTAAAAAAAAAAAACAGAAAGAAATAACACTGGAGACAGAATGTCTCCAAATAAGGAGCTAGAGAATCTATGCCATATGGCCTATAAAAGGTTTATAAAAATTATTTAATGATAAGAAAAATGTTTGCTGTTTTACATGAAAAAGTCATATTCAATATGACATACAAAGGAAAATTAGGTAGAATCTGAATAAATAGTATATGTTAAATTTGTTTGAAAAATACTGAAAAGCTACTTATGTCAGATTAATAGTGGCTTTCTTTACATCAGCTACATAGGTTTCAAAGTTCATAAATCATTAATTCTTACACTTGAAGGACCTTTGAGATCACTTGATTCAGCTGCTCATTAATTTGCTAGATGGTTCATTCCATTTATAGATTGATCCAAATATTTGGGAATTCTTTCTTAAATGGAACTTACCTGCCCCTGCTCGTTTTGACTAGTGCTTTGAGCCTGCCTCCAGGAGATAGGAGTAATGCCTAATTCCTAATAGAGCCAGTCCTTCATATTTTTGAGTCCTAAAACCATAGATTCAACCAAACTCAGATCAAAATCTTTTCAAAACATTATAATGATACTGAACACGTACAGATCTTTGCCACGGTTCCTGAAACACTACAGTATGACACCATTTACATAGTGTAGCATTTACATTGCATTAGCTGTTGTAAGTAATCTAGAGATGAGGACACACACAGAAGAATGTGCATAAGTTATGTGTAAATACTGTCATGCTATGTAACAGATTTGAGCAAACAGACATTGCTTCCACTACTTAGCAGAATGGTCCAGTTCTTCTAAGATTTTCTTTTCCTCACTGTGATCCCCAGCTTCTTCTTCAGTTTCTTGACTCCTTCTATGGTCCTGCCATACTTCCTGGAGGTCCTGCAGGAGTTTGTACCATTGTAAACTGAGTCATGCAGTTCAGAACATGCCCTAAGCTGTGCTCACATTGACCCAGATCCCAGGTGACCATTTGTTCCTTCAGTCTCTCTATACAGCAGAATTTGAGCCTGAAATCAAGGAAAACTCCCCCTAGAAACCTTACACAGGAGCCACTGTTTAAGAACGGACTGTCCCTATCTGAGTTTCTTCTATTAATTCTTAGATCACATATTCTCATATCCCAGTCTGTCAAGCTCATTTTGAATCACAACTCTATCCAGCAATATACTGCATTTTTCTCAGTTTTCTTTTCCTGGCATTGATTAATAAGGCTTCTCTACACCAACTCACCTCAGAAAACTCAAAAGTTAGAAGTCCATCTTTTGTCTCTGATGTTCCAAGCCTGTCTTTCCCCAAGAAGACTTTATCACAAGGTGTTACACTGGGTCCCACCGCTTATTCCCATCTCTGTGAGGTGAACATGTAAGCGCTTATGAGGAGAGACAAGAGGGAAGGAACTCAAGAATTCCCTGTGCTTGAGTTCAAGCACTTGTCCTAGTTATGTGTATGAAGAAGGTCAAGGGGAGAACACACACAGAAGGAAACAGGATGTACCCAAAAGAAAAGAGGCCTGAGAAGAAGATAAAGTCTCTGGCATCAGTCAGTGGCTCCACAGAGCTGACAAACTGGAGTAAGCAGAGTGACAAGCTGGGTTTCAACCTAGTGACCCCTGCCAATGTCACCCATGCATGACCCATTTCCTTGAAATGTGGCTTCCAGAAAAATACAGGATGAGGGAAATGAGCAGCTAGGTGTTTTGGAGATGATACTTGTTATCACAGAGTGTTCCACCTGGCCTCTGGCTCCTCACCTACAACCTAAGGAAGTTTAGCTTGTGACAGCAACATTGTCCTAATTTCATTAGTTTTGACATGATGAGATGATGCACTGTTTAGGGCTGATTACAATGTGTTTCAAACCAAACCGTGACACATAGAATTGATCATTCCAGAACCTCTGTCTTGCTCAGTGTTTCCTTCATTTATCACAAACTGAACCTACTTTGCCCACACGTTTCAGACACCACTTTACCCATTCCACATGCTCTGAACTCCTACATGCTCCATGCTATTATGGGAACATCACTGAAGTCTAGCACAACAGCACAATTCCTGTAGATTTCTATTCTGGAACTGTGTTCCGTGCCACTCATTTGAAGTACAGTGGGAATCATGATTCCTGAAGACACTAAGCCTGTAAAGGTGGGCTTGGAAAGTGGCACCAGAACTTGTGAAAGACCCCCAGAGACCCCAAGAGTTTGGAGCCTGTCAGGGGGAAGGCCCTTGCCCCCAAGAGACGAGACCAGACCACTGGATGCAAGTGCAAGAGGTTGTTTATTGTTTACACAGGTACCTGTGGACGCTTCAGTCTTTCGGGGGACTGAGCGTGCTGAGGTTAAAACTCAGGCAGTTTATATAGGGTTGGGGTGGCAAGAAGCATGGTTACAGGGATTTCATTGTGTCATCTAAATGTAGCAGTTGTAGTTAACCAAGGACAGTTGGTTATTCGGGTTGGGCACAAAGAATACAAAGAATTCAGTTATGACTATCTCAGCATACTGGACACTGTCCTGCTGACCTTGCTTTGGTCCAAGCTGCAGACCACAGATATCTGGTTGGCGTTGGATGAGAGCAGCACCTGGTTCCCTCCTGTACTTTTTTCATAACTTGACCTTGGCAAATTAGCAAGAGCAATTTAAACAGGCAATAAGCATAGTGGGGGTCTTTCACTTGGAAGTAAAGTTAGTCAATATCACAACAGGCCCTGCATCACTACAGTGTCCACTCCTGCCTTTGAGCCCATCTCTTGCCGTGGTGCTGATTCTGTTCACTTAGTCTTTTTCTTCAATTAGCAATAGTTCTCCTTCAGGTTGCTTGCTTATGCACACTCTTCTCCATCCAAATTAAAGAATAAAAACAAGCAGAACAAATGAAGTTACAATTAATTTTTAAAATCAAATCTCCCCCAAACTCATTAGGTATCTCAGCTCTCCAATGACAGACATTGACAATGCCATCTGCCTTCATCGCCTTTCCCTTTCATTGCATCTCCCCTTCCAAAAAGTTGCTTCTCTGTGAATGACGTTACATGCTATTTGCCCATCCATCTGGCTTCTCCAATCATCACTTCTTTCTATTTTTACACCTGTTGGGTTAGTGTGCATCATTCATGCACTTGATATTGAGAGCACAAACATTAAAAGCTTTTAGATCAGGCCTTCATGGATGGTACAAAGATCAGCAAGGAAACAAAGATTTTTTTTTAAAGGAGTTTGTTAATAGGAAGATATCAAAGCCATGTTGATGGGGGATATCCTTCTGTTCCTCTTATTGGTTGATGAATAAAACACTGATTGGCCCGTAGCCAGGCAGGAAGCATAGGAGGGGCTATGAGATGAGGAAAATTTTGCAGAGAAGAAGGCATAGAGAAGCTTCCAGGGAGAAGTCATGGGGCTGCTGAGGGAGCAAGATTCTCCAGTAAGGTAGGCTACATGGAAATACTTAGATTAATCAGAAATGGGTTAATAATAAAGAAAGAACTAGCCAGTAAGAAGCCTGAGCCATTGGCCAAACAGTTTATAATTAATATGTCTCCACATATTTATTTGGGACCAATGGCTGCAGACCCGGGCAGGACAGAAACTCTATCTACACCATGTGGACTAAAAGGATGTGATCAGGGAAGCACATATGGACTTCTGGTCAGGAGATGGATGATTGAGAGTATGATGTGAATCATGGGAAGGAACTGAAAAATTCTGAGCCATTTAGTGGCACAATGAGATTTCTAGTTTAGGAAGAATACTCTGGCAGGATGGTGAAGAAGGGGGTAGGTAAATAGTGCCCAGAAGGTAGAAGACCAGAAAGAAGCAGAATCTCTAAAAAGGCTGGACTAGTAAAAGAAAAAAAAAATGGTGGAACTGAGGGGGGAAGAAACTCAGTTGTGACAAATACAGAAGAAAGCCTGTCACAAAGGGACAGGGAACATCCTGCTTTCTCCTTCCTGCTTGACTGGTTCTCTCTCAGGCCCCCGGGGATGAAGCTGAGAAGGCTCCCTGTACTGTCCTTTCATGATGTCCTGGATCTCCTGCACAGAAAGGTCACAAGCCCCAGAGCTACATAAATGGCCTGTATTTCATATCTCAAATCCCAGCACTAGTTCACAGGGATGTCCCAGCATGATCCTCTCTGTACACTTGTTTCTTCTTATCTGTTGGAGGAAGAACATCGCTATATCAGGTATATGCTTTGCATGGCTGCTATTCCAGTTGGATGCTTTAAATGCCTTGACCTCAATTCTTGAGCACTGAGCACCTAAAGTCTATCTTAAACTAAGGTTAGGATGGTGACCTAAACAAAGTTAATTTTCGTACACAACTTCATTCAAGTGAGAAACTAATAGACAATATGTATGTGTGTATGTATGTATTTCCCGAGTGCTTGCTTTCCATGTTCAGTAGAGTACTGTGCAGACCAGCTTACCTGTCAAGCATCCCTGCAAAGGGAAGTGAGGACTGAGAAAAGAAAGAGACAAAAGACAGAAGACAGGGTCAGGAGGGCTCTCAGTGAATACTGTAGACATCTCAAATTTATTTCTCATAGCCCTTTTATACTCAAATCAAAAGGGGGAGGGCAAAAAAACTCCCTTACCATGATACAAGGAACAAAAAAGCACAACTACCTCCTTAATTCTCAAAACATCTAGTAACCACACCCTAAGTCAAACTCCTGTTATTTGGTCTTGAGGAATAAGACATTAAGTAGCCACACCTTTGGTCAAACATCC
This sequence comes from Phodopus roborovskii, assembly GCF_943737965.1. Classification (NCBI taxonomy): domain Eukaryota; kingdom Metazoa; phylum Chordata; class Mammalia; order Rodentia; family Cricetidae; genus Phodopus; species Phodopus roborovskii. The sequence goes on along the minus strand of NW_026125295.1, from coordinate 36,138,584 downwards.
TGTTATTTGACCTTGAGGAGCAAGAATAAGTTTGAACTCTCTGACCTTAGTCAAGATGGAACAAAATCACTGTGGGCTCCCACAGGATACTAAGTCTCTCTCTCTCTCTTTCCTCTTCCATCCTCTCTCCCTCCCTTCCCACCCCCCTTAGACAGGGCCTCAAACTCTCTATCATCCTTACCATACCATAGTCTCTTGAATACACACATGCACCAATACTCATAGCTCCTTTTACTTTTTTTTCATTATATGTATAAGTGGTGTGTGTGTGTGTGTGTGTGTGTGTGTGTGTGTGTGTGTGTGTGTGTGGTGTTATATGAAAGACTGTGTTCTCATGCTTGTGGATGTACATGCTCGGGTGTGGAGACCCAAGGTTGATATTGGGAATCTTTCTCCAGTTCTCTTCTACCTTATTCATCGAGGCAGTGTCTCTTAATCAAACCCAGAGCTCTTGGTTCTGGTTGGTCTCAGTAAGCTTTCTCTGGGGAATCCCCTGTCTCTAAGGTTGGAATTACAGACAGGCTTCATTTAAGCTACCTAGGACAAAGGGTAGGAAGTGTATACTTCACATGGGTTGGGGGATCCAAACTACCATCATCTAGCTTGCCTAGGAAACACTTAATTGTTTAGCCATCTCTTCATTAATCACTTTTATGTGTTGAGAGATTTTTATTCTTCTGGACATTTCATAGGTTATGTTAACTTGTGCTTATCCTATTGTACTAAGGACAAATCAGAAATAATCCTCCACTCTCTTTGGTACCCTTAATTGAACTTATTTCTGTCTCCTTTGCCCATCTGCCCCACCCTCCAGTGGAATTCATTCCATTATTCTGAAAAAAAATGTCATATTACACTTCACTAGTGATTAAGAACATGTGGTATTTGTCCTTTGAGTCTGGCTTACTTCACTTAACATAATGACATCCAGTTCTATCCATGTCTCTGCATGTGACAGGACTTTGGTAATTTTTACGGCTGAATAAAATAGGCCGTATTTTCTTTGTAGTTTCATCTTCTGAAGGATTTCTGGCTTGTGGCTAGCCCTGAAGGGAAAATAAGGGTGCATGAACTCGTTTGGTAAAATTACTTCATCTCCTTTGGATTTAAAGGAACGCTGACTCGAATGACAGATCTACTTTCAGATTTGGGAGAGGGACCTTTTTCTGATCTCCATTATAATTGTACTGATTTATATTCCCCCAGCAGTTGCATAAGGGCCTCTGTTTCTCTGTTTCTTCACTGATTGTTGTTATTTTTGCCTTTGGGAAGATAGCCATTCTAATAATGTAAGATGACATCTCATTATAGTCTGGTTTACATTCCACTGATGATTAGCTAACTGAGCATGGCATGAAACTGAGAAGCAGTTATTAAAGATCTTGGCTTTCCATACTGCCTCAGCCTCCCAAGTCTGTCCATGCTTATATTGCAGTCATAAATCACCAAAGAAGGGTAGAAGGAGGAGCAGCAGGCTTTACATTACTTGTGTTTTCCATTATATGCCTAGAGTGTCTAGCACTGATTAATTAATTACTCAAGAAACATTTATTGGGTGACTACTATGTGCCAGACATATTCTGGATGTTGGTAATTTCCATAGCATTGAAGAAATCAATTGGAGGGAAGGTGGGGGAGATACCAGCTTTCCTTCACTGTGTGTTATTAGTGTCTTTGTAAAAAAAAAATAATATTTCTAGGTAAGACAGCAAATAATGGGTTGCCCCTGTGTGAGCCTGTCCGTCAAAGAGGCAGAATGAGTAGAAAGAGTTTATCTCAAAGAGAGAAATGGAGGAAGCTTGTTAGAAATCCATGCCAAAAAAAAAAAAAAAAGTTGAAGGATACCAAGAACAGCAGAGCAAAAAATAGGACTCAGGAGGCAAAAAAGAGACTACTGTGTCAGCCATGAGGCTCCCTCCTGCCTGAGGAGAGCTGCTGCTGAGTGCTAAGCTGCCTGTTTAGCATTGAGCCCTCAAAGGTTACTTACTAAGGACCTGCTTAAACTCAGTGGGCCTCAAAACAAATGTCATAAATGTGGGAAAGGAATCTGTACAGAGAGTGGGTAGTGTGGGTAGTGGTTACAGTAATCAGAATGGATATAGGAAACTGTCAAAAATTAATTCAAGTACAAGTTGTTTTTTTTTATTTTTATTTATTTATTTATTTGTTTATTTTTGGAAAGCTTACCTTCAGGACAATGCACAGCTCTCTCAAGCTCTCTCAAAATAGTTACAGGTTTGGGTAAAACTGGTTTCTACACTGTCAGAGGGCAATCCTATATCATACTCTGTGATGGAGGGCAGCAGCCAGCTCCATCTTACAAGAGACTCTATTGTTAGAAGAGCTGACTTGGGGCCTGGGAATAGGGAACAACCACAGGTCAGGGAGGTTAAGGAGCTTACGATAGCCCCTAAGCAATGGGATGGTCTGAAAGGCAGCTACAGCAAGCCTGAGGAATGAAAAAAGCAAGCAAAGCCAAGGGGTTTGGGCTGGGAAGTGCACACACAGCCTTCCACAGCTGGTGGCCAGGGACAGATATCATCCACTGAGAATAGCCTGTAGTTTGATAGATGATATTCTGTAGCCAATTATCCATCCTTCAGTGTGATAGTACCTGAGAACTCTGAAATTCCAAGCATGTACTTGATACCTAGTACAATATCCCTCTAGCAGGGTGATTTAGTTACATAGTCCATACTCTGATTACACTGACCTCCTGCTGTTACTGCCTTTTTCTCTCCTTTCTTCTGCCCTTTCTCTGCCCTTTCTTCTATCTACAAAGTTAGCTGGCCCACAGATGAGCTCTGGGAAGTCTCTGGGAGGTGATGGAGTCTGTGCAGTTCAGAGAAAGCAGAGTAGGGCAAATAGAAGCTCCTGATAAAGACAGCACTGGTGGACAACAGATTCTTGTCCAATACTGACTCAACCACAGAAAAACCATAGGAAAGTTGGGCCCACAAGTTCATCTAACCTCACCATCCATTTGAAAAACTCCCTCCCTATCCATTCATGTAACTAACTAGCAGTCTCAAATTCCTCCAACACCTCAGCTGTTTCTTTTTCCTTTCCTTCCTGTGTGTTTACTTTCCTCTTATGTATTTAGCATGTTTTAAGCATCATTAGGTTAAATTTTGTGTGTTTTCATTTGTTACTCTCCTTTATATATTTGTGTAATTCTGTTTATGCATTTTCTTTCCATTTGGAAAGAATATTTTTACCTTACTTTTTCTTTTATTTTTCTTTCTTCCACTCTAGCCCCTGTGTTTCCTTCTTTTCTCTCTATATTTAGTAGCATTTTGACTTTACCTAATTTTTTAAAAAAGCATTATTGTTCTAACATTTTAAATCCCGCTTCTTATATTTATCTAATTTATGTGTTAATTTTCTCAGTATTGGGAAATAATTTCATTTTCTTTTCTTTCTGTTCCTTTTGTTTTCTAATATCTTGCTTTCTCTTCCATAGCACTCTTTTCCACTCCCTTTTCCTCCATTTATTTAATCTTACATCTTCTCCTCTCCCCTTCCCTCATCTTCTCTTTAATTCCCTCATTCACTGTTTTCACACCTGCCTGAAGTGATCTCTAACTTTATCGCACATTCTCCAGTAGCTTTGCCATTTTCTTTTAACAGTCCTTGACAATATTTAGAGACCATAACTGACCTTGTGTATTCTTGGATCTTGTGTGGTTTGATGCTGTCACTCTCACAGGAGTTTGTTTCTTGTTTTCTGGAGCTGCACAACTCTTTAAGCGTAGGTTGCTGCTCAAGCACTACTAGACTGCTAGGAATATCCCCCCAAAAAACTGACAGGAGACGGTTGAGATTACTATTGCTGTGGCAAAATACCATGACCAAAAGCAAGTTGGAAAGGAAGGGGTTTATTTGGCTAGCTTCCACATCACTGTTCATCACTGAAGGAAGTCAGGTTAGGAGCTCTAACAGGGCAGGGAGGAGCCTGAAGGCAGGAGGTGATGAAGAGACCATAGAGAAGTGCTGTGTATTGGCTTGTACCTATGGCTTGCTCAGCCTACTTTCTTATAGAACCCAGCACCATACCCAGGGCGGCCTCTACTTACACTAGGCTGGGCCTTCCCATAGCAATTGCCAATTAAGAAAATGTCCTACAGTCTTGCCTACAGCCTAATCTTATGGAGGCATTTTCTCAATTGAGTCTGTCTCTTCTTCAGTGACTCTAGCTTGGGTCAAGTTGACATAAAACTAGCCAGCACAGAGACCTTCAAAACACAGATGTGAAAATCACAACATAGAAATGTAGAAGACATGAAAACTCAAAGTAACAATTTCAAAAAATAAAAATAAAAACAAAACAAAACAAAAAAACCCATAGTTTTTAAACTACTGAATTCAAAGATAATAGGTAAGATGCCAGATGAGGATGCCAAAGCTTTTCTGATAAAAATGATCAATTACTTAAAAGAAGACACAAATGAACAGATGGATTCAATCTAGAATATAGCAGGGAAAATCAGCAACATAGAGAACAAAATCAATAAAATGTATAGTATCAGCCATTAAAGACTGGGCTCACAACCAAAAAGATATAACAATTATAAATATATATGTGCAAATGTTGAAGCTTCAAATTTCATAAGACAATCACTAATGAACACAAAAAGTCTGATATATCCTGACATAACAATACTTTTTAAGTCGGTTATCAAAAAAGTTGGAATAATTTAGAGAGTAGTATGGTACCTTGCAAGAATGATATGCAAATCTGTAAAGCATTCGTATATTTAAAAAAAAACCCAAAAAATCTTAGATAAATGATCTCAAAGTCTTATGAGAAACAACACCATCAGGCTAGAGAGATGGCTCAGAGGCTAAAAGCTGTAGCTGCTCTTCCAGAGGTTCTGAGTTCAATTTCTAGCAACCATATGGTGGCTCACAACTAACTATAATGTGGTTTGGTGCCCTCTTCTGGCATGCAGGCAGGAAACCATACATAATAAATAATAATAAAAAAATAAAAAATAAAAAAATTAAAAGACCTTCTAAACCCAAAAGCAATAGGGTGCAAGAAATGATAATTGGAGCAGAAATAAATGGAATGGAGATTAAAAGAACAGGAAAAAGATTCTGCCAAAGACCAGTTTCTTTAAAGAGTTAAATGATTGGCAATCTCCCATTCAAGCCAAAAGAAAGAGAACAAGAACAAGGATCATTAGGGACTACTTTGAAAAATTACATTTCATACAACTGGAAAATTTAGAAGAAATTAATAAAATGCTGTTTCTTGGCCACCTTTAAGTCAACTTTGACACATTAAAGTTATCTAGGAAGAGAAACATCAACTGAGAAAATGTCCTCATCATATTGCATGTAGGCAAGTCTGCAGGGCATTTCCTTGATTAGTGATGGATGTAGGAGGGCCCACCCCACTGGGAGTGGTGCCATCCCTGGGTAGGTGGTACTGAGTCGAATAAGAAAACCTGACAAAGCCATGGGTACCAAGCCAGTAAGCAGCATTCCTCCATGGCTTCTGCTTCTTCTGCTTCCATTTTCCTGCCTTGAGCTCCTGCCATGACTTCTTTCAGTGATGAACTGTGATTTGGAAGTGTAAGACCAAGTCTTTCCCTTCCAAGCTGCTTTTGACCATGGTCTTTAATACAGCAACAGAGAAGTAACTAACACATGATCTTCCAAAACTAAATCAGGGAGATGAGCAACTTCAAAAGTCTGTATCAATAATGTTGAAGCAGTACTAAAAAAAAAAAAAAAAATTCCAACAAAGAAAACCCAGGACCATACAGATTCACTCCCAAATTCTACCAAACATTTAGAAAACAACTAACATCAGTGTTTCTATGGGAGGGATCATCACTAATCTCATTTTATGAAGTCGGCATTATCCAAGAAAAAAAAATGCAAGAAAAAAACCAAACAAACAAACTGGAGACCAAGTTCCCTGATGAACATATTTGTATGAATTGATAATAAAATTTTTGCAAACCAAATTTAAGAACACATTAGGAATATTAAATACCATGACAAGTTCATTTCACTCCAGTGGTGCAAGGTTGATTCAATATACACAAATCAATAAGTGTTATTCAGCACATAAGAAGACATGTGTCCAGGAATCACAAAAATGTCATTTGATGCAGAAAGGCCCTTGGAAGAGTGCAATATCTTTTCATGATAAAAAGCCCCATAGAATCCTGGAAGAGAAGGAGCATACCTCAACATAGCAATGCCCATACATGGCAAACCTATGGCCAGCAATATACCAGTGGCAAAAGATGAATTCTAGAGTATTATTTAGAATTGTTACACTTATATTCATGGGATACTGGGTCATTCGCTTTCTTTTTCAACTGTAGCTTTATCTGCTTTTGGCATTGGGGTATAACTGGCTTCTTTAAACAAGTTTGAAAGACTTCCATTTTCATTTTTTTCAGTATTTTTAAAATAACTGGAACTAATTTTTATTAAAATATTATATAAAATTCAGCAGTAAAGTTATAGATCCTGAAGTTATGTAAGATGAAGCATTTTTAAAATTATTGCTTCAATTTTATTACTAATTATTGATTTGTTTATACTTAAATTTACTACTTCTTTTCCATTAGGTTATATATTTCCAGAAAATTATCTACTTCTAATACAGATTTTTTAGCTTATTATTTATTCAGGTTAGTGTCTTTAAGATGTTGTGTCTCTGTGTTTTCAGCTGCAATGTGTCTGTTTCATCCTTTTTACTTATTTGGGTGGATTTTCTTCTCAGTCTAGCTAAAGGTTGTTAATTTTGCTTTATTTTCTTTAAAAAAAACTAACACTTTGTTACTTAGTTCTTTGTATTGTTTTTCCTTTTGGTTTTAATTTTATTTATTTACACTTTGATTTTTATTATCTTTTTTCTATATTGTGTTTGGTTGGTTCTTGTTTTTAAAAAGTTTTTTGAACTGCATGATTATGTTGTTTAAGATCTATTTTTATGTACATATCTATTGGTGTAAACTTCCTTGCTGGTACTACCTTTTCTGCATTCCACACATTGTGTGTGTGGGGGTGGGGGGTGATATGTAGCCATTTGTTTCCTTTTATCTTTTTACTGATAGCCTGCTCATTTAGAAGCATGATATTCAATTTCTACTGCATTTTGTGCTTCCCATTAATTTTGTTTTTATTTGTAGTTTTATTAAGTTATGGTCTGATAAAATGTGTAATATAATTTCAGTTCTTTAAAACTGTATTGAGACTTGGTCTGTGACCTGAGCTTGAAATGAGAATGTACTCTGCTACTTTGAATAGGATATATGTGTGATTTTTCTGCTTGTATGATTGGTCCACTAAGGAAAATTAGGGGCTTTATTCTCTCACTATTAGTGTATTACACAATATGTGTGTGTGTGTGTGTGTTTGTGTATATAGTATTTTTAGATATAGCAGTATTTGCTTTAAATATGTGGGTAGTCCCTTGTTGAATACACATAACATATTATAACTTTTTGCTAATGTATCTTTTTATAAATATATAATTCATTTCTGTATTTCAATAGTTTTGATATTAAGCCTACTTTATCTGAGTATACCTACTCCTGCTCACTTTAAATTTCTGTTTTCATGATATACTTTTTTCCCAACTTTTCACATTTAGTTCTGATATACTTTACCAGTGAGGTGTGTTTCTTGTTTGCAGCAAATAGTTGGGTCTTTGTGTGTGTGTGTGTGTGTCTGTGTGTATGCACAGTCTTTATCTTTTATTTGGTACATTTAATTTGCATCCAATACTATTACTGATAAATAATATCAATAATAATTTTCATTAGTTGTATTCTGCATCTTTTGTATATTTTTCTTTCTTTTAACCTCTTTTCTATTTCTGCTATTTAGTGGTTTTCTGTTGTGCTAAGGTTGGACTCTTTCTATTTTGTATTTCTGTTCTTCTGCTGAGTTTTGGGTAACTCATGTTCTGTGATAACATTTATCCTTCAATTTTTATGTATTTCTTTTTATAAAGATAGTGTTATTATTGTGTGCATAGGATGTATATATGGGGCATGCATGCATCAAAGTACACATGAGGAGTTCAGATGGCAACTTTCAGAATCTGACATTCTCAATCTGCTGTAAGTTTCTTGAATGAGACTTAGGTCATTGGGTTTACACCGCATCTCAGGCTGAATTGGTGGTAATTCCCTTAGTTTATCTTTATCTGAGAAAGATAATTTCACTTTTAGTTTTAAAGGATGATTTTTCTGGACATAGTATGATTTTTTTTATTTGTGGGGAGACACTTGTGTGTTAGGGTACACATACATGGAAGACAAAATGAGGTATCAGATCTCATGGAGCTGAAATAACAAGCATTTTAGGGACATCCAGGTTGCTACATGGTGCTGGGAGCTAAATTGTGATCCTCGTGATGTATGTGCAGGTATCCTTAACCAATGAGCAATCTTTCCAGCCTCCATAAGGGGTTTTGTTTGTTTGTTTGTTTGTTGTAGCAAGATCTACTGTATACCTAATAATCCTTCTCTTAAGTTTGACTTGACACTTCCTTTTGTTGTTTTTAGGGGCTTCGCTAAAACTTTTAACATTTTGACTATAATATGCTTTGCTGAATGTTTGCCTGGATCTAACTGGAGGTTTTTGAGATGCTTAAAGATATCCACCCATATCATAAACACTTTCCAGATTTTTATTACATATTGGAATTTTTATAGTATAAACAATTATTTGCTGGATTATTTTCCAAAGTTTTTATAAATGTTATTCGTGTTTCTTACATAAATTTTCTTTACTATTTTCCTAGTTGTTTTGCCTTAATGAATCTATTCAATTAGTTGTATTTCTTTAAGAAGAAAAATATAATAGAGAACTTCCATAACAACTAAGGTTCAGAGATTCGTCCTTGTGCTTTTTCTAGTTTTTTTAAAATGTAAGTTCTCTATTATATTTTTATCTTAAAAGTTTTACTATTACTTTATTAATTTGTGTGTATTTGAGCTTTGCCTGAATGTGCATCTCTGTGCTATGTGTATGCAGTGCCTGCTGAGACCAGAGAGGGTGTCAGATTCCCCTGGACCTGGAGTTATGGATGATTATGAGCCACCATGTAGATACCGGGAACTGAACTTGGACCCTCTGGAAGAACAGCAAGTACTCTTAAACAGTAAGCCATCTCTCCAGTTCCTTATTATGTTTTCATTTAATTGATTGAAGTATTTTAGTTCCAGGACATCCCACTGGATTTTTTTTCTGTAGTTTCTATATATTTGGTAAGTTGTTTCCATTATTTCAATTTCCTATTATAATTTTTTGTGTTCTTTTTCATCTCACTGAATTTCTCAGAACCACTAATTTTAAATTATTTTTCAGACATTCCATAGGCTGCCTGATGGGAGATGTCATTCTGTATATTTGGGGCTGGCTCGGCGGCAGGACAAGACTGGCGGCGGGTGGAAAAACCATACTCCTTACAGCTGCCTTCATATTTATTTTGAAGAGTTACTGTACTTCTGAGGTATGCTTTTAAGCTTCACGTTTTTGATCCCTGGTGTCACTGGTTCTTTTGGAGATTTTTGCTATACCTTGATGGTGTGGATTGTGTAATGGGCTGTCCTCCAAGACCTTAGGGCAAGCAGAGTTGATACCCAGAGTTTTGACACCAGTAGCCACAGATCTGGCAGCACAAGATATGAAAAAGATCTTGTCCAGGATTTTCAGGATGAATGCAGGAGATGGTCCAGTATTTAGCATCATCAGGCAGTGCTTGTATCACAGAAGAGTAAGGGCTTTTCTCAGATCCTGCCAGATAGACTCATTTGGTTCTGCAGTCTCTGGCACTAGTAATATTGGATTTAAGGTGTTGGACACAAAGGATACCTTCTTTCAGCTCCATGGAAAGACTGACATTGGTCAGTTTGGGAGTTGTAGAGCTGTTAAAGTCTTCCATTGAGCTAGGGAACACAGATGATTCTTTATCCTGGTTGCAGAGAACAAATAAAAGAAGTTCTAGTGTGTTGGGCACCAACAGCTGTGGTCTGAAGTGCATGGATTTCTGAGGTGTTCCATAGGTTATTCATAGCATGTACAGGTAGGTAGCATTTTGGATAACAGAAAGTAGCATGCATACTTCTTGTGATATAGGATAATGTGAATATCTTTATTGGGTCTGTGGGTTGAGCACCAGGAGTTCTGATGCTTTTGGTTTCTGCACATGTGGTCTTGCACCTGTGGAGCATGGGTAGGACTATCCCATAAGTCAGGGTAGTGGGGGCAGATAGTGGTGACATACACCTTTGATCCCAGCATTTGGAAGGAGAGCCAAACTCTGTGAGTTTGAGTCTAACCTGATCTACAGAGTTCTAGGACAGGCTCCAAAGCTACACAGAGAAACTCTGTTTCAAAAGGCCAAACAAGCTGAGCAGTGGTGGCACACACCTTTAGTACCAGCATTCAGGAGGCAGAGGCAGACAGATCTCTGTGAGTTCGAGACCAGTCTGGTCTACAAGAGCTAGTTTCAGGACAGCCTTCAAATCCCCAGAGCCACAGAGAAACCCTCTCTCAAAAAAACCAACCAAACAACTACAACAACAAAAAAGCCAAACAAGTTGTATGGCATTGGAAGTCACAATCTGGGGCATGAATATGAATGGGCTCTTTCCCTAGTCTCCAGGGAGAAGATTGAATGCTATCAAGGCTTTTGTACCAACAGGCACAGTCCCTACCTATGCCATTAGTTAAAAAGAAAACCTTCCCTGTGCCCCACCAGTTAAATACAGGTGTTGATCAGTGTGGAAGCCACTGAGAAATTTTGCAAGGGTGATTACAGTTTCAATGGCTTCGGCTAAGAAGGAGGCATTCCCTAGATACTTCCAGGTGAATACAGGTGTTGGAACCAAACTGTACCCATGTTTCTGGAGTTGTGAAGATAGGCAGGTGCCTTTCTAGCTCTGGATGCACGAGCTCTGTGTAACTGACATCCCCCAACAAATGACTCTAGTCCCAAGGCAATGAGCATTGCCTGGGAGATTCACAGAGGACTTCCTTGGGTAAGCAGTATTCAAAATGCTGAAAAAATGCATTGGATGTGTGTGTTCACGTTTCTGGGGATATGTGCCTGATGATACGGGAGGGTATCATTCTCTGGAAGCTTTGATTACTGGTGGAGGAATCTGAAGGTAAGAAGGTAGACACTGGGAATTCTATGAAGAGTTCCAAGGGCTGATCTGAGGAATTAATATTGAACTCATTAGATAATGGATATGTATTGTTTTGTTAGATCTTTGAACATAATGGCATTATCATTTGTTTGTTTATATAACATCAGCAAGATTATTGTCTTTTCCTGATATGGACCATTGGCAATTCAGTAAGAAGTTACTGCACAAGATGCATGTTGGATCAATAGCTTGTGATATAAAAGTGAGGAAACCTTTATGAGCGATAATATGAACTTGTGCCATAATAGTGTGCTTTTGAGCACTGGAATATTTGTGACTTCCATTTATTTTAATTTAGACTAAAAGCTACAGGGAACAAACCTATCCATATGGTTTTTTTTTCTGTTTACTTAGATGAAAAAAAAAAAAACAAAGGAAAATGTTCTTTGTCATTTATCAAAATTCAACGAATTAGAAGATTCTGTAAGGCACAGCAAATTCAAAGACAAATTTTGTACAGTATCTGCAGTCTTAATGAATTTCTGAATGATAAGACTACAAATATGGTGTCTCCTCAAAATATTTTATCCATTTTTAGGATGAGATGATGGATCCTAAGGATGTGGTTGTTTATGTTTCTAAACAAGAAGATTGAATTAGTGAATTTAAATTTTATATTAAGTTACAAAAGCAAAGTCTTATTTCAAGAGTTTTTAAAGGCAAATAAACCCATTGGTGTTACCAAACACAGATTGTGTATATTGCTTTCATGACTTAACAATTGACATTCTGGATTAGCTTCTGAACTGTCTGTTAGTGGACAATGTATTCCAAGTACTGGACTGGTAATTTATGCTAACTTCCTTCTGAGTAGATTTGAAACCCAGTACAATTTCAAGTTTGGCCAACCTTACCAGGGGAAGTGAAGAAAGGTTTCCATGGCTTCGAAGAATCAACAGTGCCCTCTAAAGGAAACTCACATGATGTGCATTCAATGTCCAGGTTTAATTTAGCCACAATGCTGAATTTATGACATGAATTTAAAATTACAAAAGAAATTCAAGGTAATTTATTATCATGGATACCGAGGAGCTGTCAATATCAACCTTGGATTGCATAGTAGAGCCATTTTAGCTCTACTCGCTTCTATTCAGTATGAACTACTCCATCTTTGTGGAAAGTTCTCGGAGACGGGGGAGCATGATTTCTGAGTGAAAATTAGACATCCCAATGGGTGGATCATCAGAAACAGCGAGTCCCCATACATATCTTGGGGAAATGTGCTTCTTTGAAGGGTACATGTGTAGAAGTAAGTGTTGGGAAAGCCTTGTCTGCTTTTGTTCAGGGCAAACTGAACAACTGTGTCCTGGGAGAATAGTCAAAAACAACTTCGTCCTGGGAAAACAGTCAAAAATGCTGACTTAGAAGGGGACAGCACAAGACTGTGACTAAACATGAAAATTGAAAGATAAAAGTGATGAGAAACATTTAAGGATGTGTCCATCTGTCTGATGTTGTGGTTTATTCTTGTACTTTCTCCATCCACCCTGATATATAGAGGGCTATATAAAACTTGCTTGATACTGTAAGAAATATTAAGTAAAGCTTTCCAGGATACATGCCTGAGAGTATTAATGCCTTAGAGACATACATCAATGAATGAAGGTAAGTCATATGTCAATGGATGAAGATGTTAGTGCTAGAAATAACTAGCAGTTAGTGTCACAAGGAGATAGAAAGGAATAAAAATAATTTTGTTTCTTCTTATCAAATCTATACCTATATAACATTATGAGCATTCTTAAAAGACTTTTCCTTGGAGTTCAAATCCAGGGACTTGGAAGATGGCTCAGAAGGTAAAGTGTTTGCTGTTTAAGAACCCGAGTTAAGACCCTCAGAGTTCTTGTAAAGCTGGGTGCCCTATCACACTCTGTAATCCAAAGACCCTTGCATGATATGGGAGGCAGAGACAGGAGAGCCTTTGGGAGCTCACAGCCCAGCTAGCCTGGTGTATGCATCAATAAACAATATTCTTTGTTTCAAATAACAGAGATGAACATCAATATACTATGGCATGGATGTACCTGCATTCACTCACAAACATGCACACACATGTACACACACAAGATTTTATGTATGTATGTATGTATGTATGTATGTATGTATGTATGTATGTATATTTGAAATCCAGACTTAGTAGGCAATTGAAAGAAGTTAGCTTGATACTAGGTGCACACACTTCTATTGTGCTCAGCATCTTTCTCTGCACAATCCCTTGCAAGGTCAACAGAGCAACTTCTAACAGCAGAGCAAGAAAATCTTCACCTGGAGCCTGAGGAGGATTATGTGGGAAGATTAACTTTCCAGTCATCATCTTCTTACTGAGCTATATTAGGTTAAATACTAATGGAATCAAAAATCTTGTTCCCCAGATTTGGGGACAATCAAGGTTATAAGGAACATCTCAGCAGAAGCAGTTGCTGTTGGTAAAGCAAGCTGGTCATTGCATCACCTTAATTAGATGTGGCATGTTGTTCTGAAGAAATCCAAGGGAAAAGGAGCCAGTTTTAACAGCCTCCTCAAAATAAGACCAAACCTAAAAGTGTGTCAACAGAGCAGCAGGAATGGGGAAGTTGCTGAGAGTGGACTCTGACACCACATGAACTCACATCACTCACAACCCTCCTAGAACGCATTTTGAAAATCACAAGCTAGAATGAAAGGGGATTTTAAATATTCATTTAGGTTTCCCTTCCATCTGTTCATAGAAAACACAGAACCCAGACAGTGTGCATTCTTAAATCTCCTGGGTGGCATGTGACACTAACCCCCTCCTCCTGTCACCTAGGTTTTTAAGTAAGAGCCTACTTGAAGTAGATGCCAAAGACATGCTTCTAAGGAGTCTGTCACCACCTGTCATGTAGCTACTTGGACAGGGATTGTGATGTACCTTAGTGGGGTATGCAGCCTTTCATTAGCAATAGAGTTATTGAGATTGTATTAAAATGAATATAAATTTCTTCCTGAACCCGAGTGCTGCTCAGAAAAAAAAAAATGGGTCTAGAATTCACAAGCAAATAGCCTGGACAATATAGGACCTCAGTATAACTGTGTCAGATCTATCTGCTCTCAGTGTTTTGTCATTTAATACGTGGGCCTTCACAGTGGCTCTTGTGCTCCTGTGGGGTCTCCGAAGGGCCACCACTTTCACAGTCCAGTTCTGCCTGTCCTGTGAGGTATGCTTACATGGCACTGTCTGTCATCGAGTGAGAGCACATACACGGCAGTGTAGGTTTCTCTGTGGGGCTGGCTGAGTGGTCTCACTAGCCTCACTTGGCTGGTAAGGAAGCAAAGGGAAAGGTAAACACTGGCCTAGAGGACATTCCACTAGCTGAAGTTCCCAGTCATTCTTTGTATCACTTAGCTTTATGGTCCTTTGGTCCTTATGACCCTTTGTTATGTATCAAGGGGCAGTCTAATAAAATAACAATGTACCAGGCTGACAAATACTTCCCCTTGGCATCTTTTCCGAAGGGCTTCCTGGAGATAATATCTTAAGGTGGTCACCATCTTGGTGAAAATTTTAGGCTAGCAAGGAAAGAATCTTCTTGTAACGTTTAGGGATGTTGCACAATAGTGGGTAAATGTACAGCTTTTGAAGTGCCCCCAGTCTATGCTATGCCATCCTGAATGTGTCGGGTCTTATCTATAATGCCTCCTATATCATGCTCTGGGTACACAAAAATATACCCAGAGAATAATTTTTGCCATGTGAGAAAATTGCCCAAGATAATGGGTCTCTGCTCCCTGGTGAGGACAGAGGTAGAAGAATTGGGTCTTGGATACTACATCAATCAGCTAAAGAAAAGAACTTACAGAAAATGCCCTGGCATATCTTTTGGTTATTCTACTATGAAGTCATCTAGGTATCTCTTGTGAACAAAGGAGCAAGTAGTCTCACAAATTTTACTTCTAGATTTTAGGGACATTTTCAGGGACCAGAACAAGAGGAAACACAGAGAGGGCTGGAAGTACTGTGAGACAAGACAAATTGAAAAAAGTCAAGGGTCTAGGAGACTGCTTCATTGGCAAAGGGACTGCCACACATGCCTAAGGAGCTGAGTTTGGATTCCCATCACCCAGATAAAACAGGATAGGACAATGCTGGCCTGTAATTCCAGCATTGCAGGGACACCAGGATCATCAGAGCTCCATGCCCCTAGTCTAGCTCAATTGTGAGCTTTGGATTCGGTGAAACATCCTGTCTCAAAAAATAATGTGGAATCACACAGAAGCTGGATGAGTGGGAAGTTAGGATCTGGGAGGAGATGGGGGAACAGAAACTATGATCAGATTATATTGTACAAATGTTCAATTACAAGTAATAAAAATAAAGGCTGACTATGCTAAATAAAGAGAAGAGTAGTACTTGGTCTGGAAAGGAAGCGGACAGGTTGCTTGCATGTGTGGGGTTTATTATAACGGGAGCATCTCAAGCCTCATCATGGCCTGAGGTTAGGCATTGGACAGAAGCAGTAAAATATGTGGAGATGTAAACACGATGGGGCCTTCAAAGAAAAGAAGGGCTTCCCTTTAAAACCTGGAGAGAAGCTTAAGCATGAGAAAGCGTGGGTGAGAGAGACAAGCAACTACCTGTGAGTGAAAGAGAAAGCTCAGATAAGCCTCTGCAGAGAGTGGGCTACAGAGCACCTCTGAGCAAATCCCCCCAAAAGAAAAGCAGAACGGGCTGTGCACAATCTTTCAAGGGTGCCAGGAAGCTGCACATCTGGTGATTTAGTCCAGAAAAGTGTACTTGATAAAGACCATGGAGGAGCCAGGCATCATGAACTGAGAGCTGTCTGGTTACTGAAGAGAAGGCTTCTTGGCTATCTTCTGGGGGGCCAGGTGTGGGGGTGGGGCATGACCTGATTCAGGCCGTGAGATCTGACCTAAGGGTGCAGGCCCATGTTCTAACAGAGGATGATAAAGGGCAACATATACATGGTGCATCAGTATGATGATGCACACACATGTGCAACCCCCACCATGCACACACACAGAGAATCCATAATGTCAATAAGAGTCTACTGAGATGAGTCTCTGTACCAAGCTCCATTCACCAGATCTTCTGATAACCAGAGAGAAGCCAAATCCTGAAGATTAACTTCTAGTCTCACCCATTTCAGGATCAGTCTGCAGAGGCAGAGAAACAACCCAAATACAATGACTTCCCTCTTTGGTGGATGCTCACGGGTACAGTTAGAAAATAAAGGAACAAGGAAAAGTTCATTGCCTTCAGCAAGAGAATGCTGGATCCAGTCCCAAAGCAGTGTGCATCCCTGAACAGAGAAGACAAGGGGCTGTAGCCAGGTACAGTCACAGACATTCATGCAGGAAGTCCCATCACCACTTGCAAATGTGGGCTCATTCCTCACCTAGCTCTGAGAGGCCACACATTCCATGTTCAAAGGAAAGGCAGATATGAACGTTCAGGGGGTACAGAATTTAATGTTTTAACAAGCAAAGTCTATTCTAGGTCACCTAATGGGGGGGATTTGGGCCAGGCCCTTATATAATTCTCGGGAGACTCTTACTGAAAGAAAGAAAAAGAAAATGTCACAACCTGCTGGCAGTCACTAGTAAAGGGCAGCAGCATGAGTGGCAGGCGATGCAATCCTGTCTCCAGTTGCTTCTTCTAGCTGTGCAAAGTTGTGAGGAAGGAAAGTCTATGACTCCTGAGAGGAGTTTGAACATCCTGGATTCTAATGGGTGACAAACCCTAGTGGTGCTCAGCCTTGACTAGAGAAGTCACCCACAGACTGAGTATCCATCCAGGAGACCAAATGTTATCCTGAGCACAAAAGACTAGAAACCTGAGGCTGATGCTCAGAGAATTCACTGACCTTGGAATATTTTTGTACTGAGGACAAAAGTTATAGAGAACCCCAAATATAGTTCCTGGCTGCTAGGTGGACAACTCCTGTGTTCTGCAGTTGGAGTGGCAGTGACTTTCTTACTGGGCCTCTCGTGTCTTGTAGTGTAGCCGTGGTGATGTGCTCCTGGAGTCAGGTGGCCTTCTGCATGGGCAGAGGGGGTGGTTCAGCCCCCCAGTGTTCTGGGAACCATTTCTATAAGCCCACTCTACAGAGCCCTCCAGTTCTGCCTTCACTCCAGGATCCCTTTATCAAATTCTTTCTGTGTAAAGTATCAAGAATGGATTCTGTTTCACACACCAAACTCAATCATGAAACAGAGTATGAAGACAGATAAGAGGCCTGTTGTAAATGAATCCCATAGATGTTTCATTTCCCTTGCAAATGAAATTGAGACAAACAAACAAGTTACTAAAGGAGGAGAACATGAGTACTATCGTTCTCTATAACACGACATGACAAGAGAATTAGATTGGTTCAAGTTTGGGAAGTGATGCATGTTTCTAAGATTCATAATCGGTAATCACATAATACAGAGTCACAGAGGCTTGCAAAAAAGAAGTATGCCAGTATTGCCAATTTGTTTCAGATTCTTAGCATTTGACAAATGTTAGTCTATTTACTTTTGAGGAAGAAAGTCTATATAACTTACTAAGAAAATACATGAGACATCGAAAACAAACTATCAAAATTTTATTTTATTTTTTATTTTTCAAGACAGGGTTTGTCTGTGTTGCTTTGTAGAGCAGGCTGGCCTGGAACTCACAGAGATCCACCTGCCTCTGCCTCCTGGGTTCTGGGGTTAAAAGTGTGCACCTCCACTGCCTGGCTCTCAAATTTTTAAAAGAAAAGACAAAATAGAATAAAATTCTATAAGCAATGAAACCAATACAGTTCTGTTGACGGAAGTTTCTGTCTCATCTGGTCCCACAGTCATTTGGTCACAAATAAACACAGAGTCTTATATTAATTATAATTATTGGCTAGCTCTAGATTAATCTGTATATCTCCACTGTTTGTTTCCTGGTGATTCCTGGGGTCTCTTGCTTCCTTGGCAGCTACATGGTATCTCTTTGACTCCTCCCATTACTCTATCCCTGTTTGGAATTCCTTCCTGGCTAACTCCTGCCTGTTCATTGGCCAAAACAATTTTATTCATCAACAAATAATAAAAACATAAATTCACAGCATATAGAAGGACATCCCCCATCATCTCCTCTTTTCTGTTTAATAAAAAGAAGGTTTTGACTTTAACAAAGTAAAATTATATGTAACAGAACAGGTATCAAGAGAAAGGATAGAGGAAGTCCTTAAAATAGTTAATAATATTTAGTTCACTAATTTGACAAAATTTAAAGAAAATGTCCTATCATCTATACTATGAGAGTCTAAAATTTTATATGTAACTCATCTTTTATCATAACTAAGGAAAACCATAGCCATAACTATCTGTCCTCAACACCATCAAAGATCCCAGAGGGATAATATAAATTCCAGAATTGGCACAGACATCTCATTGCCTATACAGTCACCCAAAGTTCCTCTATAACATTGGGGTATCCTCTTCAGCCCATAGGCCCAGAATGTCTGACAGACTTTTTGATGAAGCAGGAGCCTTGCTGGACCATCCTGTCCCTTGGCTAGTTCAGCGGTCCCATTTCTCAGTCACCTGCTTGTCTAGTTCCGACAGTGTGCTATCGAGCAGGCAAGGCAAGAACAGTTTCTTGTCCAAATAGCTATCACTGCCGTGTTTAAAGCAAACTCTATAACAAGTTTCTTTGATCTTTCTCTGTGACGTAACTGGTGTTGCTAGGAGCAGGTGTGTCTCGTCATGAAAACCCTAATAAGCATTTTAAATGCTATTTTCTGTGGGTCTTTGAAAGGGTTTGAAGAATACCTATCCATTTGAAATATGTCTCTATATATTTAGAAAACTTAAGTTTTGACTATTATAGGTGACTATCTGTAATCTATAATTATATATTACATTTTTAAATGATCTGTATAAATATAATACCTAACAAGAGTAGAAATACACATATGACCAAATTGACCTTAAATTTGTATCAATAAGCCAAAATCTATACCAATTCAAAGTATCCATTTCTATATCATATTCCTTTTTTTTTTTTTTCTTTAGAAAGAGTTTGGCTGTGATCATTAACCATTTATAACCAAACCAGTTTAAACAAAAAAAGTATTTATAAACAGTATTTGGGATTTTGGGTGTAGTTTTCTCCAAACTGCTTCCTGATGTTTGGGGGTGCTATCAATCCCAAAGGGATTCTGAGGAAACCCAGAACCCTGCCTAAGTCCTGGCTCTAGTAGTCTGGTAGAGACTGCATCATCTCAACTGTTTTGGAAGTTGTATCACTGGGCCACTGCTTCAGAGGGTTTTGTTTGATCAAATCATATTAGTCTGGAAGGAATCCACAGCTTTTCATCTTCTGTGGAAACAAAAGCAGAACCTCTTTTCCAAAGTAACACAGACTTAAATTCTGAAGTCAAGTCATTTTCAAAATATAGGTTGGATTAATCCCGCAACATTTATAATCAAATGTCTTTTAGCAGCTGTTGCTCTTTCCTCAGCAATCAAACAATTCAAAGGCAACACAATAACATACAGTATCCAGAGTCTCTGTGTATTCTCCATCTTTATATAGCCTTTTAAAATTACTCTATTTCTTTTTGTTTTTTGTTTTTTGAGACATGGCTTCTCTGTGTATTTTTGGCTCTCTTGGAACTCATTCTGTAGACAAGGTTGGCCTTGAAATCACAGAGGTATGCCTGCCTCTGCTTCATAGAATCCACCTGCCTCTGACTCCAGAGTGCTGGGATCAAAGGTGTGTGCCATCATACCCAGCTACTCTCTTCCTTCCTTCCTTCCTTCCTTCCTTCCTTCCTTCCTTCCTTCCTTCCTTCCTTCCTTTTAAGGACTTTCTCATCCTCTTTCTTTTCTCTTCCAAGCCTATATTTTTAAACACACTGTAAATCATTTAGAGGGTTTTCCCCTCTGAATCTGTCTTTACTATCTCTAACTTTTTCTGACCATACGAGTTCTTATTCTAGGATTAAAACAGAGGTTTTGGCAAACATAGCATGCTTGTGGCCCCGGCTTCGATTATCTTCCCTAGCATGTGCTACCCACCTTGTTGTTGCTCTGCCCCCACTGTAGAAATCCCGGGGCCAGGGATCTGCCCAGCCAGGTATCCCATTCATGACTAGTTACTGTGGGTGAACAATAGAAAGTCTGTCTTAACTAGAAATCCAGATGGCATCTTCTAATGGAGTTTTGCATGCAGGGAAGCTGACGTTTCATCCCAGTCTGATGTTTAAGTATCTTTCTCAAATGGCTTATGAGATGAAAAGAAAAAAAAAAAAAAAAAAGCTGAAGGTAACACTCTCTAGACTCCAAAATGGGAACCACTAGCTTTAGTGAAAATATATAAAAATAAATATACAAAAATCACATTACAAAGGAGAGACTGGCCAGTTGTAGTGGTGCACGGCAGGAAGCAGAGGGAGGAGGATCTCTATGAGTTTGAGGCAACCTGGCTTATGTCATTCTGTGGTTCAGAACCCCTTTATGGGTCAGAGGACCTTTTCACAGCGATGGCCATCACTAAGACCACCAGAAAACGCAAACACTTACATTATGATTCATAATAGTAACAAAGTTGCAGTTATGAAGTAGCAATGAAAATAATTTTATGTAGGGTCACCACAACATGAGGAACTGTATAAAAGGGTCCCTGCATTAGGAAGGTTAAAAACCACTGGTTTATGTAGTTTCGACCAGAGTGATGTACAAGGAAGAGAACTGGATATAGAGGATTTGAACTCTGCTAATAAGGTACATGCATTTATGGAAAACCTACAATTTTTGAGGAAATGTTAAGCCTTAAATTGGAATCTATAAATTCCTCAGAGTGACAATGCTGTCATATATATAACAGTAAACAATAAAGTAGAGAATTAGCAGTGTATAAAATAGCAGTAAATTAAAAGTTAAAAAAATGATCAGAAATGTCAAATAACTTTAGCCCTGTAGTCAGATAGAATTAAACCAGTTTCAGGGTTACACTGCATCTGATGCTTCTTGTCTACAACCTCACAGTCCCCTCCTTTTACCTTACCCCAGCCGCCTTCTCTGTGTCATGTCCTTCCATGTAGACTACAGTCTGTCTCTGTAGGTAGCATCTCACCTGAGTGGTGAATTGTACTCGGGGATTCTCACATCCTCAACCTAGAAGAGCAAGAGAGCTAACACCTTCAACCAATTAGGATGATGATCAGCATAGAGAATGCTTCCCTTTGTCAATTCCGAGAAACTTTTAATACAGTCGTTAGAGTATCCCCATGACACCAAAAACCATGTAATCTCAATGAATACCAATTCACCAGTGTGGAAATGTGTTGGATCTCTCTTTTTTGTTTATTCTCCATGGTCTCTCATCCCTGCATGCTAGAAGCCCTTCCACAATGTCTTGTATCGAGCTCACTTTTTCTGTGTTTCAGAAACATCAATTAAGTCAATATGGTTCTAGAAATATGACTCTCTGTGTCAATCTAGAGCTTAATTCCGGAGTCAAATGGCAATGAGGACCCTAGTGTGGGGAAATGAACCTCTTCCAATAACTGAAAGAGGACAGTGCACATTGCTGCAGAAGGCTAGCTTCTGAATGTGAAAATATTTAACAGAAGAGCAATGCAGAACAGGGTATCAGAGAGAATGCAAATGGTTTTATGTCCTGATAGCACAGACATTATAAAATGAATACAGCTGGTAATAGAAGAAATTTACAGCCTCATCTATGAAGTCTAAAGTTGAAAGACATCATTTAAAGTTGATGAACCAAGGAGCAGAAACATAATAATATTTAATAATACAAAGAATAAGAAAGATAATGTCAACCAAAGTCGTTGGTGAAGAGAGCACAGGAAAAAGAATCATGGTAATTGTTAACACCCTGGTTGTGAAACTATATAGACACTATCCAAAGGAATACAGGAAAAGGGTATTGGACACCGAAGAAAAGCAAATCTTTCTTAATACCAAAAGGTAGGTAGGTAGGTATGTATGTATATATATATATATATATATATATATATATATATATATATATGCTAAGAAAATTCCACATAATGGCAAAATATTTTTCTAAACTGCTGACATCAGAGTATACAAAGCAACAATGTAGAACAAAAATCAAACTTACCTGAGTAGAGTAAATGTCAAGTAACTTAATTTATACATTGACTAACTTATCCATGGAGCCCTCAACTAATGCCTGTTGGAAACAGAAGCAAACACCCATACATAAACACGGAGTCGAAGTAGAACTCAGATGCAGAGGGAGAGGACAAGACCAGGCGGCAGAAACGCATAGAGACAGCTTACCAGAACAAGGAGGAGCTAACGGGCCACCAGACTGATAGCTGGGAAGCCAGCATGGGACTGACTCAGGCCCCCCTGAATATGGGTCTCAGCCAGAAGGACTGAGCAGTCTAAGGGACCTCAGATAGTGGAGCCAGGATGTATCCCTGGTGCACAAAAGGACCTTGTGAACATATCCCCCATGGAGAGATAACTGCCTTAACCTAGAGACAGGAGAGAAGCCCTAGTCCCTACTTCACATGACCTGTCAGATCTACATGACCCCAACTGGATGGCATTCCCCTACATATGGAATTGGGGTGGGGGGATGGGAGGGGAGGGTGGTTAGAGTGCATGTGAGAGGGCAGAGATGGTAAAAGGGAGGGAAGGAGGAAGGGAGGGAGTGAGGGAGTTTGGGAGGGAGGGAGGGAGTGAGGGAGTTTCGGAGGGAGGGAGGGAGGGAGAGGGAACTGGGATCGACATGTAAAATAATAAATTAAATTTAAAAAAAATGCTTTGACTCCAAAATTTAAGTTCAAGGACAAGTTACTGGGGAAAAGGATTTCTATTTGTGTTTCCACAGAAAATGAAAAGATGTGGATTCCTTCCAGACTAATGTGGTTTGATCAAGCCAGACCACCTGAAACAGAGTACCAGGTGATCCTACATTCAAAACAGCTGGACAAAGCAGCCTGACAGACTACAGCCAGGATTTCTGAATCCTCTTTGAATCCCCCATGACAGCGCCCCTTACCAGCAGGAAGTAGTTTGGAAAGAACAACGCCCAAATTCCCAAATATTGTCTATAAATGTTTGTTTTCATTTAAATGGACTTGGTTATATAAAATTAAAAAAAAGAAAAATAAAAAAATTATACATTGAAAGTGATTTTGAAGCTGGATCACAAAACAAAGCTAAATATAACAAGGATACAAATCTACTTGACAATAAAAACTGGATCAAGATCTTAATAGGAAAGGTGAAATTCAACCCTCAAAGCATAAATGAACCATAAAAATAAGGATGTTCTTAAAGCTAATGGTCCAATTCACAACGAGGATGCAATTATAAATCTTTTATGCATCAAATAACACTTCAGTACATTGTATAAAGTAAAAATTACAGTGGCTACAATAGGAATAGAAACATCTCTTATTAATGCAATCCACCACATTAGCCCTGAGTGAACAAGTACATAATTGTATTGCTGGCCACAAAGAAAAACACTTGAAAACAACTGGACAATTGCTCTTGATTAAAATTCTTAAGTAAAATGAGAAAATATATGTACTTACATAACACAAGGAACATTAAAGCTACCTTAGCCCCAAAGTCAGAACCACATTTAAAAAGAAAATAATGCATGCACCCCTAAACTATACATGACTCGGTTACAGACAGCATTGTATCAAGTTGCTGGAGGAAGAAGCTGATGGGGTCACCAAGAAAAGTGAAAGAGATGTCATATGGGATGAGGTGTTGGAATTAGCATTATCAAAATGTTTATAAGCCCTCAAACCTCAAAAATTGGTTTCTACATATATAAACAGTAGTCATATAAAAGATACCATGAAAGAAAATGGCATGTTCCAGTAGCAGTAAAAACAAAACTAGGCCTGGGAATATAGCTCAGTGGTAGAGCCCTGGGACCCAACCGCCACAGCACTGAGAATAAACTTACTAAGAAATACGTAAAGGCCATGCAAAAACAATCCAACAAAACCTTAAAACATCATTGAAATTTATAGAAGAACTAAACAGAAAACAGACTACAGTCTCACATACATAGGGTGACATTACACAAGTATCAATATTGCTTTAATAAAAATGTACCAGGGGCTGGAAAGATGGATGAGTAGTTAAGAGCACTGTCTGCTCTTCCAGATCATCTGGGTTCCATTTGCAGCACCCACATGGTGGCTCACAATCCACTGCAACTCCATTTCTAGGGGATCAGAATCGTCTTCTGGCTTCCACAGACACTGCACACATGTGGTGTACAGATATACCACGAAGATCACGCACACGCGCGCACACACACACACATACACACACACACATACACACACAGACACTTTTAACTAAAATTTAAAAACAACCCCAAAGTCTTTTCTTTAAGTTAAACATTTTTTTTTTTAAACCTGGGATGTAACTTAGTTTGATTGTCTGCCTAGCACGTACAAGGGCCTAGGTTTGAGCCCCACCTGAGGAGAGAAAAGCATAGTCTTTGCCAAGCATGGGGATGCATGCCTGTAATACCAGCACTTGGAAGGTGGAGACATTAGTTTTACAAGTTCTGGATCAGAACCCATATAAGAACTGTTTCAAAAACAAAACAAACCTTCAAGTCTGTAAAGCACCAAATGTTTGTAACAGTGAAAGAGTCGTTAAAATAAATTAGTAAATTTCATGGTTTCCAATAAGAGCAGGGTAATAAATGGAACCAGAATCTGAAATGGGTGCTACTGTGCATAATAATTTAGTATTGTGTTTAATATTTAGTATGTTATCAAGATGGAATTTCAAAATACAATGTTGAAATTCTCAAATAACTAAAAAATATTATACTTTAAAAATTAGGATTTCAAATCCAACTCCTAAATTTGTTGTTGTTGCTGTTAAGGTAGAAATTGAACTTCGAACCCTCAAATTGACTTTTAAGAAGTGGCGTCAGGAGAGTTTGATAGCCATTTAGAAAAAAAAAAGTCTGCTGTATCATCCCAGAATATATGAATATAAATTTGTAGAATGTGAAGAATTCTTTTGATTCTAGAATGATTAAAAATAAATTACAGATAAAACTTTTAAAAGGGTAAATGATGAGGAAAGGCAAAATCAAAAGGAGAAAAAATGGAGGGGTTTCTATTTTATTGCATTTACATTTATTTATGTATTAGGTTTTGTGTTTTTATGTCTATGATTGTTTTTGCTGCATGTATGTTTGCGCACCCCTTGTATGCAGTGCCTGCAGAGGCCAGGAGGAGGAACTGGATGCTGTGGAACTGAAGTTACAGCTGGTTGCATGCCCTTCAATGTGGGTACTGATTCTCTGTGATTGCAGCACAGTTCTTGAGTTCTGAGCCATCTTTCCAGCCTCAAGTTGGGGGAGGGGAGTCTCCTAAGGCAATCACACAGGAGAGATCAATAACCTGATAACAGAAAGAATTTGAACAGGCATTGGATAGGCATTTGAGAAATGAATGGTGCTTAAATACCAGCTCATAAAAAATATAAATAAATAAATAAATACCACCATCTCAGTGTTGAAATGCCCATTAGAAAGACAGCATAGGCCAATGGTTGTGCAAACTAGATACAGTCCTGGAGGGCAGTATTATAGTAACTGTCAACCAGTGATGCCCCTCTTGCCTGATCATTCTACTCCTGAGACTCTGACCTACAGTCAAATGGGAGGCAGGTGCACATAGACAAGTGGTAAAGCATTATCCATAATAGCAGCACAAACGCCCATCCAGAGAGAACTGGCAATTAGCTCTGGGTGTATATATACATGCAATACCATGATGCTATTCTTTTAAAATGAAGGTGTTGTCTATGTAATGATAGGATATGCTCATTGGATTGGTTTCCTGGGGCTGCCTCAGCAAACTTCTGTAACTGATGTGGCTTTTGGACAACAGAAACATATGTCCTTATAGTTGTGGAAATTAGAAGTTTTAATCCAGGTGTTGGCATGACCATGTGCTCTCTGGGGGCCCTGAAAAGCATCTGCCTGGGCTTCTATCTTGCTCATGGAGGTCATAGCAGTTCTCAGGATCCCTTGGCTTGTGGTTATAAGGGTAGTCTTTCTCCATCTTCACATGGCATCCTCCATTACATTAGGAAAAAGTGGTTACAGGGGTCAGGGGAGAACTTGAAAGGGAAGGCAGGGGGTTGATCAAAATACATTATATGCATTATGAAATTCTCAAACAATACATTAAAAAAAGAAATCAGAATTTGGTTAAATAAATGAGTCAGTCAGTCAGACACAAGAGCCCAACCAACCACCACAGTGAGGAGGAGACTAAGAGAAAATAAGCCTAAGTATATCACAATATACACAACACACTATCTTTCATTTAGTAAAGACAAAAACCCATGTTGCTTCCATTTGCATATGTTATGGAAGGATTCTTAGGAAATCAACAGGAAGACTTTAGTTACGGATACAGGTGTTTGTGACTCAGATTGGGGACTGTGGAGAAGGACAAGAAATTACTGTGTGTCTTTCCCTGCCATCTTAACTTAGGAACCTAGGCTACCTAGGTTAATGGGCTTTTTCAAGAGGGTGAAATGGTGTTGACATGGGAAAAATAGGATCATCAGAGCAAGTCACAAAGTCAGAAAATAAACAGACACAGATGATCAGAACAGTTCTTCAAATGGGTTGGTATAACTAAAGGTTGACGTCATCTTATTTGCCTATCTACCAATGGCTGGCTTCTGCAGTAGCTACAGGAAAACTATTTCAATTGTCTTCCATTTAAGAAGCAAGCAATTAGTGATCAAAGCCTTTTCAGAATAGAAGAATGCCCTTTCTGCCTAAAAATCTTCAAAAATCAAGCTCCTCTCCTATTAATAGATGGGGAGATGGGGGTGTGTTACTTCATTAACTGCATAATTCAGATATTTTTGAGACTTTGAGTGAAAATGAGAAATTATTTTTAAGGAAACTGTTTTAAAGGTAGAAGCAAATGATCAGAATATTACAGTGTGTTACTACAACCCTGTTTCAACACGTGTTTTGCACACTAAATAACCTTGTGCAGATCCTACTATAAATGTCATCGTGTGTAACAAAGCCCTAAATCTCCATCTTTGCTATAGACTTGATTTCTGTCTGCTGTTCTCATGTTTGTATGCACGTTCAACAACTCGATATACCTAAGAAAGAGCTAGAAGCCAGGCATAGTGGTGCATGCCTATAATCACAGCACAAAAAGAGGAAGGGGAAGACAGTTAAGAGCTCAAGGCCATCTTTAGCCACGTAAACGATCTTGACTTAAACAAAATGGACAAAAAAGGTGAATTACCATGAAGCTACTTGTCACTTCCTCTCCAATCTGTTCTTCTTATAGTCTTCATGGCAGCTCCTGGTACTGTCACCTCCTTAGTTACTGCAGGCATCTTCCTCCCTCATCCAATTGATTACCAAGAGCTGTCAATGCTGTCTCATAAATAACTCTAGTATTCATTTATGGAGTGGATTCCCACAGACTCTTTCATTACGTCTTATCTGCAATTCCTGAGTTGTGCAATCCATCTTCTGTATTAGTATGGAATTGATGGTTCCAAAATGAAAATCAATGTTGTAGTGACATTCAAAACTCTTCTTATGGCTTCTAGCAACTGCATTATATATGATAAAAGCCCTGAAAGCACTTGTTAAATGAATAAAAACAATTAACGAGTGCATCATAGGCAGGGAATAGACACAGACACCAACATTTTCATATTTATTAGCCATAACATAATTGTTAGAACATCATCCAAATAAAACTATTTGCCAGTCCTTAACCTCAAAAAACAACTGTCCATATGAAATCAATTATGATCGAGGAATTTCTGTTTTTCTTTTTAAGCTTCTTGATTTTATTTTACTAAATCAGCCGAGGACCATGATTGAAATTTGTATGAAATTTTGGAATCAAATACACCAGTAAACAATACACTCCTAACAACCACAGTGGGATTTCTGCAGAGCTCCACACATGATGGAGATGGAGTCTGCCGACGATTGGAATGCAGAATTCTTTCAGCTTCAAATCTGTGGACACTGAGCTCTCCCTAAAATAGATGACGAATTCTCAGCCACCAAATTATTATTCCAAACACATCCTTTGTGTGCATACCTAAATACATTTCTGTGATGCTAAAAGCATTCAGAGTTGGATAGCACTCATCTTGCTATAAATTTAAATGCAACCTGACCTGTATTTCTATGAATGATAAAAATGCTACTTGGGCAATCTAGCTTGTGCAGTTAATCAAGAGAATTGTGTCTTTAAGAGTATCCTAGCAACATGCCTGCAGCTAAGGAACACCCAACTGACACTGCTCATGGATTTAATTATGCTGCTGGACTCCATCAAACTTTCTAGTTAATCAAAAAGGATACTTAAAA
Source organism: Phodopus roborovskii (assembly GCF_943737965.1). Lineage (NCBI taxonomy): Eukaryota > Metazoa > Chordata > Mammalia > Rodentia > Cricetidae > Phodopus > Phodopus roborovskii. The sequence goes on along the minus strand of NW_026125295.1, from coordinate 36,110,015 downwards.
AGAGAAACAGAAATGAGGCTGCAGCTGCAATGAGAATGGCTGGGGAAGAGGAGAAAGACGAGAAGCGCAAGCCAGTGAGGTCACTAGAGTATGTTTCTGAGCACACAGAACAGGAAAAGATGTAAACAAAGTTCTGAGTCCAGTGGCAGGACCAGAGCCAATGTATTAATTACTTAAGAGACTGCTAGTCCCAAGACAAAAGTTGTATTGGGGTAACCACCGTTCAGAAATATGTTCAAAACTAGTAACTGTATTACAGTTTCACCGGCCTGCCCAATATATATTATCTGGAGCCTATGCTTGGGAGAAAATACTTGGGACACATCAGGAATCACCAGGAATAGTTACGTCCACTGTCCACAACTATGTCACCTCCATTGTCAGTAGTTTGTTAGCTTGTTTTATACAGCTTCTTATTTGGTACAATAACAAATCCCATGTAAACAGATTTCACAAAACAGGTCTGTTTAAGATGAAATGGTTTGTTTGTTTGGCTTTATAGTAAGCCAGGAAGTGAATGGAAGATGTGGAAATTTGCAATCAAAATCCCAACTCATAAAAACCCAATGGGTGTTGACCATAAACAACACATGTATACACAGATGCCAAAGAATACATGAGTTTAAGTACTTAGCTCTGCTTTCCTTTTACTTAAACTACCTCCTGTATGTAGACTCATCTTTAGATAATTTTAGTATTTATTAAGCCTCATTCACAAGTTTTTGGTTGGATCATTAAAAACACACAAATGCACAGATACACATGTACACACACATACACAAATATGCTCACATACATACACACCAGTTTTCTAAACTTTCAAAAAAACTTAAAATTTTAAGAGACCAGTTGCTAAAGTAACTGTCATGTTCACATAGAATGTCAAACTTGAGCGACTAAATAGTCCTGTTTCAAATTATTTTTTTTTCTGGAAATCTGAGGATTATAGGATGTAGCAGAGAAATGTTATACGAACTGCCCAGTTGTTCTGACATTCGTTGTTTTAATATGATCTTTTTTTCTTCCTTTTTTTTAGAACTAGTTCAAATTTTCTGATATACTAGCCAGAAAACTGACAGTAACAGACCACAACTAGCTGTAGCCATTGAAAAGATAATGATTGCAGGGCTAGGGAGATGGCTCAGCCACTAAAAGCACTTGCTATATAAACCAGGTGATCAGAATCCCCAGAACCCACACAATTTGTATGCAGCGATGGGAGTGCCTGTAATTCTTGAGTCCTATGGTAGACAGAGACAGAGGAATCTCCAGAAGCTACCAGGTCAGCTAGTGTAGTTAAGCACTGCAAAGGGACTGTGTTTCAAAGTAGAAAAGCCAGGACTATCACCCTGCGTATATTAGCACATGTGCCCTTATCTATACCACACACACACACACACACACACACACACACACAAAACTTCAAAAGAGTTTCTAGAGAACATGCAGTAAGAGGTGTAGAGTCCACATATCCATCTGTACACTGGGATTACAAGCTCCAAGCACTGGATTTGAGCCTGTAAAACCTATGGACATTCCTATATAATAAAAGAACACCCTTTCCCCTTTGTTTTCCCTACTGCAGCTGTATCAGGATGGCCAGAGGGCTCATTGAAATACACATGAGCTCTGATGCTATCTCTACACAGTAGGTTTGTAACCTATCTACCCAGGCATCTTCACCAGCTTCTGAGTGCTGTAAGCAGTTGTGGGGTGGGAATACACCACTGTTTTCCTGGTTGGTGCTTTTGGGTTCTCTTGATTCTACATCTCTTTTGGAAATTATTTAAGTGGCATACCGGTTTGTACTCATTTGAAGGAGCCCCACTGAAACTGTTTAGGAGAGTAAATATTACCCATATCACATTGATTAGAGGTTCATAAAGAAGCTAATTAAGATTTTTAGAAGAAAATTTAAAGGAGAAAATAAATTTGAATGTTTCTAGGAAAGACAACATCCATGACTATCTGTATATGAACTCTACTATCCGTATCAGAGTAAAAATTGGACATTAACGATGTCCTGTTAAATAGATTGTGTGAAAAGTGTACCTTGTCAGAATCAATTCCTACTAGACAGTTCTCTTCAGCCCTGAAATTCAGGGACATCCAACACTGCTGGCTGGGGAGGGGGGCTTCCTCTAGAAACTTTGTATTCTGAGAGCATAAGTGTCTTGGCTCCTGGTTTCTCCATGAGTTCAGCAGTAAAGCAAAGCTCTGTACAAACTTGATTTCTCCAGCCACCGGCTGCTCCTCCACAGAAACAGCAAATGCCTTCTCTGGAGGCCTGCAGCCTCTGCATGAGTCAAGGAGGAGGAGTCACTTCAGTTGAAGATGGCCAAGAACACGGCTAGCTTTTCAAATGTTCATATTGACAAGTCTCTACTGTTTAAAAAAACATTTGCATGGAGATGTTAATGTATGAGCATAATATGTGCACACATTCATGTTTACTGTGCACCTACATACCTCCTCTCTCTCTCTTTCTCTCTCTCTCTCTCTCTCTCTCTCTCTCTCTCTCTGTGTGTGTGCATGTGCATGCACGTGTGCACGTGAAAGCCTCAAGTTGACATAAGGTGTCTTCCTTGACCATTGTCTGTCTTAACTATTGAAGCAAGGTCTTTCCCCAAACCTGAGCTCATCCATTTGACTTGGGTGTCTAGCTAACCTTCCCCAGAGGTCCCTTCTCTCTGCCTCCTGAGCATAGAGATGACAGGCAGACAGCCACTTTGCTTTAGTCATCTCCCCAGCTCAAGCATGTATCTCAAGTTCAGAGCCAACAATACTGCCCCTCTTAATGATGTGCTCCACTCTACTATTTTCTTTTCCTAAAAATACACCACTTCAGTTGATTCCCATAAGCATGTAAAGATGCGAACAATCCCATTTCACATATGGAGAATTTATAGGCAAATTATTTATTGAAAACTGTAATTTGTAAGCACTCAAGTCTAACCTATTTCCTGACCTCAAAGTCAAATGTTTTTCTATCCTGTTTTGACTTATTTCTAATTTTTATTGTGTTAGGAGCAGGTTGGATACATTCACATATGTAGAAGCACATGTCAGAAATAAACTATTATAATTTTAAATGAAAAGGCTTTTTTATTCTTTTAGAACTTAATACATACAATGTATTTTGGTAACATTCCACTTCCCCTCAACTCCTCTCAAATCCCAAACCCCGCCAGATTGCATTTCTACAAATTATCTACTCCAGCCCACATACTCATGGGTGTTGGGTTGGGGCAACCACTGGATCAGAATCAACCTACCAGACACCACACTCTTAAAAAACAAAACACTCTCCCCAGCAGCCATCAACTGTTTAAAATTGCTCCATCAGTGGAACCATGCCTTCCTCATTGCACAGAAACCCTGACCTTTTCTGACCAGAATAAGAGCAGGGAGTTCAATCCCCCCTGCACAAGGCAACCAGCACAGAGGGCGTGCATATCACAGCACACATGGGCCAGTGACACTCCTGACAGTCTGTAGTCGTTTTAGGGCGATAGTGCCAGCTTGAAGGGATCATGTAGGCCTGAAGTTACCAAGTTAGTGTTCTTACTGAAAGAATACCTGAAAACAAGATAGCAAAAGTAATGTATTTTGTGTTGAGCTATTTTTGTAGAGTACACACTGATGCACAACTGGTTTTTGTTTAGTTTGGTTTCTTATGCTGTTAGTATTGAGTGCAATATTCCACTTTCAAGATCTGGATATACATTGTAACATGTGTTATATTTGCCTTGATTCTATAAAAGGAACAATGATTGATGAAATACAAGCAACTCAGGAAAAACCTCTGTGAGGAATAAATAAGCCAAAAGACACAAAAGCAGTAACTGCCATCTCTGGCATTTTAAAAATGTGCTCTTCCCTTTTCTTAATTCCTTTTTCTGTAACAACAGCCGAGTAGGGAAGATGTGAGCAGCCCTGGCTCTAAGCATGTGTGTGAATCAAATCATCGAACCTGTGCAACTCCCACAAGGTAGACCCTCTCAATAGCACTGTTCTGCAGAGAAGCAAAGGAAACTCGGGATTCCTCGCTTATCCAGACATGCACTGTGGCAGAAGTGGAGTTGTGAATTAGACCAGGGAACTGTAGGCCAGTATTATCCAGATTTTTAATTGCTGTGAGGCATGCCCCTTGTCCCATGGCACAAAACCTGTCTTGAGAAAGTTCTTCATTAGCTCTTTTTCTGCTGCTCTATGGAAGAGCTCGTAGTACTGAAAAGACACCATATTTTTATTGATGTTCTATAATTGGGGGCTTAGAAGCTTTATCTTCTTATGTCTTGTGTGCCCTGTATGTGTGTGTGTGTGCACGCGCACGTGCACATGACATGCTCACACATAGGCACATGCATCTTTGTTCCATTTCTTCAACTATTCCATGATACTCATAATTAGCTATGATAACAGGAGCTGTTTATCAAGTGCTTATGATGTGCTGGGCACTTGGCAGAGCAGCAACCTCAGAATTTTACTCACGGACACCCACCATAAGGACTGCACAAGACCATTATGAACTGAGGAAGGCGTAGTCCACAGACACAAGGAGTAATACAAGACAGTGCCTGTTGGGTAATTCTCCACCCTCTCTACCCACATCATACAGGCAGGGTACTCCCAATGAGAGAGAGGAGAGCACTTGCGATTGATTTTTTTTTTTAAAGCAGACTTGAATGTGAGAAGGGTATGTATATATTGTGAAGCTGAAAAAGGCTTTCTGGATAGTCACTGTTGCCAAGTGACAGTGATTTCTACATTTCGCAAAGCATTCACACCATTACTAGGGTGCACATTTCCCTTCCCTGTGTCCTAACCAGCCAGGGACATCAGCCTGGAATAGGAAATGAAGATGGTCAAGAAATACCAGGTCAGCCAGCAAGCAGGCCAGTGTTTATGATACAATTTAATCCTCCCTGCCTGCACCTTCTCTTTATTACCATGTGAAATATGTGTCATTATAATAGCCATTAAGGTAGAAAAGACTGATTGGAACTATAATTATCTGATAAGACTGCCACACTGTCTACCCTAAGTTAGTACAAATTCCTGTGCTTCCATTGAAACTGCTGGATAAAATAAGCGAATGATGAGGTAAGAAAGAACCTTCCAGATCCTGCTTTACTGCACATCTCCTGAATACAAAGGATCATTAGATAGAGTCATGGTGTGCTTTAATTTTTTTATTAGTAAGATTCCTGAGTACAAATAAATTTAACTTGACATTTAGAAAAACTGATTTGCTCTCTAAATTCTATACATTTTAATATCCAATTTTAATACTAAACATCACGCTTTTAAGCTTTTAACTTAATTTTTTTTTAATTTTAGTAATTCCTTACTCATTGAGTTAAACAAATTTTCATGTAGAAAAAGGCATAAATCTAATTAATGCAATGAATAAATTTTTCTGGCAAAGATTTTTAAAAACCTTAGAATACTTCTTTCAGTAGAAAATTTACAGCCATGAACAAAATTAACATTACATAATGTTTTATCAAGAACTGTATCACAAATAACATGTTTACTTATATTACAATGATTTGCAATATAGTAAATGCTAATTTACAGGAGATCTAAAATCCTCTTTGAGGAAAGTTTTAATTATTATTTAGCACTTTAAGGAGATTCTGTTCCCAATAAATGACAAGCAGCTGATCTAGGAGGCGACAGACTGTGCAGCTGTGATGGGGAGATCTAACCAGGTAAAGTCTTATCAAATATCAAGCAGCATTCCCAAGTCAACATTTAGAAAAACCCCAGATTCCGTGGGAATTCCTGCCCCCAGTCAGCATGAATGCCTAGCCCAGCATAAGACCCACACTGTGAACAACAGGTTACAATGCTTGGTCACTCCACTACACACAGCGTTTCTCCTCAGCTCATCTGTCACTCCAGCAGACCAGGCCTGCTCAGCACCTGCCTCTGCATCTGCCTTGAACTAAGTAGAAAGAAGCTGGGCTTTTCTACAGAAAACTATTGAGTTTCCTTGGCATGGTAGGTGCCCCAATTCTAATCCATGGTTACTTCCGCATCCATCCTGTAAGCCTAAGAGTAAGTATTACACTTATGTCTCCTGGGTATGAGCACAAGTTCAAATCTTAAGATTATGTATTAAAATTTTCCAAAACTAGGACTCTGGAAACATAATTGAGTTGAAAATCACTCTGTGTTGAGCTGTCGTTTCTTCTGCTTCCTGTATTGGTAGGGAATCTTCCGCCAGAATACAGAGTGTACAGGAATGGAGGAATGACTCTGTGCCCAAGCCTCCTACAGCCACACAGATGGTACCATCTAAAGCAAAAATGTCTTCCAGTGCCCCCTATGTGCTCACACAGCAGCAGGGAGTGCTTTCAGGACTCTAACTGAGGAGGACGCACTCCTCAGAGGTAATGCCCCAGTGCACACCTTAGTAAATACCCCAAATACCTGTGTGTGTGTGTGTGGGGGGGTATTTCCAGAGGTAGTCTCAATGTTGTTGCCACCACCACTCACTCAGGAGTACATTGGCTTTGTCACCTCAGACAAGGGCACAGCTCCTAAGTCCCAGTGCTCAACACTATCTGAAGTCTTCACTGGAGACCCTTAATTCCCGTTTAACCATCAGAAGAAAGACAATACTTAGGCTCAGTGAGATTTGACCAAAATAAACAGAGATAAAAGTAGGAAGTGTGAGAGACTCCAGTGAAGTAAAACTTCCCACACGGCCAGCCAGCTCAGTGAGACCAGCTATAAAAACAGAAAAAGTAAGCAACAACTCTCCTCTTGGTTCATTTCAAAACAAAAGAAAAGAGCATTCTTAGCAACGTGGCTATGTGGTATGGCGCTATTTGTTTAATTGTGCCATATTTAGCTGCTAAAAATTACTCCCTAATAAGGCTATTTTACCATTAAAAACTTAAATTTTTATGATAAAATACTGTATTAAAATACTTTAATATTTACAATTGAAATATATATATAAATATATACACTGTGTGTGCTCCAGTCAGTCATCTGAGTGTAACCTCTTCAATGTCCTCATCCACAGAGTCAACAGCTGTCACCGTTGGCTTATTGCTGGTATGCTTCAGCCGCTGTCTGTTGGGATTAAAACTTCTTCCTTCACTGAGGAAGAAGTCTTCATCTTCATCAGGCTCCCGAACTCTGCTGCTTTTATCTCCAGAGGGGAAATTAAGAGGGAAGTCTCCTCTGCCGGCAGTCAGAAAATGTGGGTCACTGCTCTTGGAGGAAACGGTGGTACTGCTGGCACTGTTGCCAAACAGCTCCTCCATCAGGCTCGCTTTTTTCTCTTTTCTCGAAATTAAATCTGCACTGTCCTTACTCAGGCTTTCCAAACTGCTGTTGGGAAAATCTAAAAGGCTACTTTTTTGGCTAAGTGGGTTTGACTTCCCTGACATTTTTGCAAATGAAGGCACATAGCTACCAAATGAAAAGTCATCTGGAGGGGCAGGACTCCGAATGGGTCCTGGACTTCGGCCTTCTCCTCTGGCAGTTAAAAAGCTCACGTCTGACAATTGATGCCCACTGAAGGATCTGTCTGAAGACTCAGAGTGTGTGTATGGCTTGGGGCTTCTGTCTGGAGAATGCAGCTTTGATTCAAAGTTGGGAAGCAATGGCAAAGGGGGCCGATTGAGGTTCTGAGGGTCTTGGAGTTCTCTGTTGATTTCATTCAGTTTGGCGAGAAGCATTTCTGTCTTGAGTCTTTCTGCCTCGTCTTCCAGCTTGTCAGCATTCTGAGTTTGATATGTTTGCACATGGAACCTTCCAGCTTCCGATGCTGGCTTCTCTGCTCTTGAGAGCAGAGACGCCTTACCTTTGACCTTATCAGGGTCTTCTGTTTCCCACTCTGTAGAAAATGAAATTTAACAAGAGTTAAATAGGAAAATTTAGCTATCATCTTTTGCAAAAAAAGTCTTTTAATCTCCATTTGACATTCTAAGATAGGCAAATGGACATCATGATAGTTTGTTTCTACATTTGAAATTCTGGATTAGAAAGTAATTAACGTGGATTGCACTTAAGAGCCCACACATCACACACTGCTCCTCAGTGAAGCAGCAGGAAGGTTCTCCATGCAGTACTGTACAATTCATGGTGGGCGGTGAGACAGAAAGAACGGGGACCTTAAACATAAAGTGTTGACTGTCCTGAGAAAGCATCCCCCACACAGCAAATGCACTGACTCAAATCAAGAGGAAAATTTCAGTTAATTCTCAAATGAAGAACATTCTATTTTTTTTTAAGGTATATACTTATCAAAAATATTAATTGCATAGAGTAAAAAAAATAAGCAAAAATACTTCATAGTAAAAATGACCCTAGAAGTGAGAATTAAACACAATTTATGATTATGTTCTGAGAGAAGAAAATGCTTCAAGGAACAATCTTGTGTTTACCAACAAAAATCACAATATGGACAACAGCCGATCTAAATGTGTTAGCATGAGAGCTCCCAAAGTGTGGAACCCTGATAGAGAGCTGTGAGGGAAGGCCTCTGCTTGGAGGAAACACATGCCGAGTTCTTAAGGGTACAGATATGAGGTGCAGAATTCATTCAAATGGTTTGGTTTGTTTTGGCCATCCTTGGAAGTTTCCTATAGTTTTGAAATCATTTTCAAGTAAAAGAATTAAAAATATTAAAATATCATAATTTCAGTAAATGGCATATATTCTGATATCACCCACATATTTAAGGAGACAGCCTATGAGACAAGCCATGGTCTTCTGTTATTTTATTTCTCCTTTTGCTCCCTAAGATGGGCTGACCATAACAATTTCCCATTCTGTGGCTTAACACATGAAAGCATCCTGCTCCGCCTCTGGCCAAAAGTGATACAAATAGCATTTCACATTCAATAAGTACGTTAACATCCCCATTCAATATGCATGTTAACAACTTCAAGCAACAACTGGATCACAAATTTCTGTTCCATGAATTTCAGCTTAAAACAAACAAACTCAAAAGGTTTCACTGGACACAGCTACAATGGAACTAATGAGTTGCAGAAGTTAGTATGGGATGTCCTATAGCACATTCTATACAGATGGAAATGAACTTCGCCTACATCATCTAAACTATGCAAACTGTTTCTCCCAATTTATAAACAATGTTATTAAAGGCTTACAAAATAAAGTAAAGCAAAAATACTCAGGGCCTTGTAGATCACTGACTTTTCTGTTTCAGCCACTCCATGACCCAGAGATCAAGGCCAGTAGAGTAAAGGGCTCTCTTGATTAACTCTTCATTTAGTAACACGAATAGTTTCCCTCTTTGATTAAACATTGTTTCATCTAAATTCTCTGGAGTTCATTTATTCCTTATTCCCAAGCCCCAGCAGCAACTTTCCATCTTCCTTTTATTTGGTAACTTCATTCAATTGTTCTGAGTCCTCTGGTTCCCACCCTCTGCTGCTTCCACCACACCTTCACCCCTGCAACCACGTACAGCTCACTAACTGCTTACACAAACCCTTACCCCTCTCAGGCTTCCCCGCTTCCTGTCTGCCAGAGCAGCCTTCCTGATCTTCACTGCTCTTCTCTTCTTTTTCCAAAGCTTGATTTAGAATCTCTGTTCCACGCTCGTTTTGCTCTTGGTATTCCAGGTACTATTATTTCAAAAATACAAATTCATACAGAAAGAAAGGGGAAAACAGTCTTTAGGCATGGTGGATCAGCCATTATGAGTAACTACCAAGTTAGAAACTAAATCAGATCTTTACTTAATAAGACAAGTTGCTATGTTTTGAATGATGCTGCAAAAAGGATAATGCCTTAATTGAGCTACATTTTTAAAGACAGTTATAAGATATATCAGAACCAACCAATACAATGAAAATAGAACCAACAACCTATATAAAATTATGATGAGATAAGCTGTAAAAGTAGCTTTGCTTTGGTTTGTGTACTTTTATAACACAATCTAATTGACTCACCTAACCAGAAATGGCTATTAGCCAAATATAGTAGCCAACTAAGGTAGTGCTGAGTTGCAGAGCACAGGCATTGACAGGCAACACTGAGTCTTTCAAATATACATTATGTCTAAACCTCTAATTAATAATTATGTAGAATTCAAATAGAATAATGTTATAAACTTATCTGCTAACCCCCAAGATAGTCAATCTTCATTGTCAGCTTAGAATCAGTTGTCTAAGGAGATACACATCTGAGTGTATTCCTAAGATATGAGGAGGGGCTGGAGAGATAGCTCAGTAGTTAAGGGCAATGACTGCTCTTCAGGGGTCCTGAGTTCAATTCCCAGCAATCACATGGTGGCTCACAACCATCTGTAATGGTATCTGAGTACTCATGTACATAAAATAAATAAATAAATCTTAAAAGAAAAATGAAAACTGAGGAGGAAGGCCCACAATAAATTATGTGTGGACCTACTCTATTGGCTGGGGATTGAAAGGGAAAAAGGAAAGAGCCGGTTTTGTGGCCACATTCATCTCTGCTTCCTGACTGGATGTAATATGACCAGCTATCTCACACTCCCCAAAGTGGATGACACCCTCTCAAACCAAGAGCCAGAAGGAGCATTTTCTTTGTTGGGCTGCATCTTATGAGATATTTGGTCACAGAAATAAGAAAGGTAACTAGCACACTTCTCCAGAGGACACAGGACCAGTGAGGGGTGGGGCATATGTGTGGAACTTCTGACCACATTTATGAAAACAGATTTCTTAATCATCGTGTTAAACTCACCGAAGAAAGATAGTCTGGTTCATCCCATTTGTTTTCATAACACAGAACTGTCTGTGGTGTACCGGGAAATTCTTCAAGCTCAAAGTCTTCAATGGTCTGTACTCCTTTCGTACACAGGTCTGTAAAGTCACTCTGGCATGATACTACCAAGAAAACCATAAAAAAGTTTTCTAACCCCACTGAACAATGTCAACATATATTCAATTGGCAAGATTAGTCTAGATGAGAGTGCAGACTTTCTTCATGAAGGATTAACTAGCAATTAGGTGGTTTGAGGACAACTATACTACACATGCTAATATCTTTCCCAAAGTTAATGCTTTAAAATTTCTGTAATTCATAGGAGAGTTATAATTCTGTTCAAGAAAAGTAAAACTGCACAGTAATGCAGAGTATAAGTGAAGTGATATGATATCTGGGATTCACTGTGAAATACGCTAGAAAGTAGAAGGAATGGATGAGACAGCATCAATGAAGGATTAAATTGTTAAAGCTAGGTATTTAATACTTGTGAATAATGACATATTTTATGTCATCAAAATTACAAGAAGGTTTTCAACATTTATTAAAATTAAGTTTATTTAATGATAACATAAAAGCTGTATACTAACAACATTTTGGAATGCTTCAACACAGGAACATATAGATTTTTTTTCAAAGGTTGTATAAAACATATATTTTTTAATTTTGTAAATTCTATTTTTCTATTTATGTGCAAGAGTTGTCTCTGTACATGATATATGCCACGTATGTGATGTGTGTGTGCTCAAGAAGCCCAGAAGAGGACATCATATTTCTTGGTGCTGGAGTTGCATGCAAGTCACTGCGAGCTGAAGATCAGTAACCTCTCTTACCCTGCTGCCCATCTCTCCATTCCCCCAGAACCCGATTTTAACAAGCTCGCTTTAGAAACACAAAAGTTGAAAGACTATGGTTATTATCAACGCTGACTTGTAAAACTGAGATCACATATACTCAAGGGCTCTTCCCTCACTTTCTTTACTTTAGAGTCCATCATCACTAACAGCTCCAATTTCAGCAGTAACCCTACTATACCATTTTTTCTTGCAATAATCTCTTTGTCTTTCTTTGGAGAGGACTTCGGCAGACGATTAGCATATATGTTTTTTATATCCAACTCTCTTTCCTTTTCCTGAAAACAAACCCAATACAAGAAAGGAAGATAGTTAGTTTCAAATTAAACAAATACCTTCAGTGTGATAACCAATACCTTCTTTATTGAACTGAAATATCTCCGGGTCAGCTCTCTACGGTAACTATCAAACTAGAGGAAAAGATATCTCCTAGGAGGAGTGGGAGGGAAGGGGAAAGGAAGAGGGTGAATACAGAGTGGAAGGGTAAAAGGGGGAAAAGGGGTGGGGAATAGGGAGAAGGAAGCAAATACCACAACATCCACCTCCTCCCCACAGATCTGGTAATGCCTATCTGTGATCTAGGCTTGGCCCCAGGGACAAGAACAGAACCTTTCTTATGTATGTATTATGTATGTGACAAAAATTAGACTGTGTTGTTCAACACAAGAGATCTTCACAATATAACCTTTTTATGAGAACCTGAGCATCAAAGAGAAAACTATATAAGGCTATGCATAATTTTGTGGACTTCTGAATACAATTTCAACCCATGAATGACTTCCATAAAATGAAGACATGTTCAATGTGAATTGGTCTCCTTGAAACAAAAGCAAGCATCCTGGGATCATATGAAGAATACTGATCATTCAGGAGTGTGACCCACATGCTCATTTCCATGGTTCTCTTCCAGAATATGAATAGTGACCGCTTTAAAAAAAAAAAATACTAGGCAATGTATGTGACAGGAGAAACAGTGTGGTCTAAAAGCGCATGCTTACCTTTAGCTTGTGATAGAGCCGCTGCAGCTCCTTTTGAAGAAGTTTATTTTCATCGTAAGCTTCAAACGCCCTTTTCCTTTCAGCGAGCAACTGCCGCTGGAAACTGTTGGTACTCAGCTCGAGGTTTTTGGATAGCTCCTTTGTGTAACAACAACAACACCAATAGTCAAACGCAGAACTTGGAAGTGCAGGGCTACATCTTGGTAGCACTGACCAGACTTAAAAACCAGGCTCAGTTTAGTGTTCATGTGCATATCATAAGCCAGGCAGCAGGCTCCCTGTTAGTAAGATCCTAGCTCCATGATTCCACCCTTACTTTTCCTGATGATGGATAGTCAATCCTCACACATTTGCCTACAGCTCACTGTCACTTGAGGGACCAAAACATAGAACGGTAAGAGAGGAGCTTCCAGAAATCCGTGCTTGGAAGTAAACACCAAGGTAGCTAAAAGCAAACAGCACAGGTGCAATGTGTGCACTGGGATACCCTCTCAGGAAACTGGGGGCTGTTCCTGTGGCCTCTGAACACGTATCATCGAGGTTAGGGAGAATTTAAATTAGAATACCTTTCTTTTCAAATAAGTAGTCATTTGCCTACCTTCCAGGCAAAATAGTCTTCTAAACAAAACATGAGATCATATATAAAAAAGGAAAACATATGGTAGTTATAATCACTTCTCAGTAATCATCACTGTCAGCATCTCAGTGTACAACTCGAGACTTCTCTGTGCTTCCCCTCACTATCATAAAAACCTGAAAGCAGCAGACTTCTGTCCCGCAATCCTTTAAAATGGAATCATTTAAAGGAGAGCAGCATAATTTATGTAAGCAGATTCTGCTGCCCCAGTTTTCCTGTGCTTCCACTTTTTCCCAGGGTGAATACTCCAGAATAAATAACTTCAAACATAAACTGATTATTTCCCCAGGGCAATGCTAGGAAATGAAGCTTCTTGGATCTTACTGAAATTAAGAACACCTGTCTTCGAAAGAAACAAAGTGAATTAAAAAAAAAAAAAAAGGAAAAAAAAAAAAACATTTTTGAGGGAAATAACTTTTCTGATTTATATCACTTATCAACACACATACATGCATGATATATAGAGAATAGTCACAAAAGTCAAAGAAACGAAACATCTCAGTAAAAAGTAGAAGAAATATTTGAACAAGTGATTTACCAAAGACAGAGACAAATAAGTGCCAAGCATGAGGCTCCAGTATCCTTCCTTGTGAAGAAAATACAAACTGATGCCACAATGAAGTAAGACTATCTATCTGTTTGGATGTCTAAAACTAGGAAATCTAATCCACAATGGTTCTTGGGGATGGACAGGTGTCCATGCACTCTGAGTGGGATATAACATGTAATGTAGCCACAGTTTTCAGGGCAAGCCAACTAGCCTGGCTTGGTGACCTTCCTCAATAGTTAATGGTGAAAAGCAGAGAAAACCAATTTACTCAGCATGACCACACCAATAGGGACAGACATCACCAGCCCCCAGAAAGATCTTAAGAAGGAAATGTTATCAATATTGCTATTCAATGTTGCACCAACAGTGGATACACTTAGTTTAGTAACACTGATGCATCAGGGGTCACTCTTATGTGCAAAGTTAAGGATGCTCTAACCTGAACCTAGTGGTGGGCTTCTGTAATCATAGATATGGGAAGGCTGAGGCAGTAGGAGCCTGAATGGAAGCCAGCCTGGATTACATAGTAAGATTCTCCTCCTCCCAAAAAAAATCCAAATCATAACATAGTACTAAGTTAAAATGTTCTATATAAAAGACTAGTGACCTACACAGGTCAGCACCATATTTCCTGAAGATTGGATCCTGTATTTCAGAAGGAAAGTACTATAAAAGACATTGTGTCAACAAGAAAAAGAAAACTACTAGGGTCGGTTGTAAGGAGTACGGTTTTTCCGCCTGCCGCCGCTGGTCTTGTCCCACCGCCGCGCCAGCCCCAAATAACGCACAGAGACTCTGTATTTGATACAATGCTATAGGCCAGGTACAAGTATTAACCCATTTCTGCTGATCTATGTATTTCTCTCACCGGGGAGCCGGCCGGCATACTGCTTTCTCCAGACTCTCCATCTTGACTCTCCTTCTTACTTCCTATTTCCTCCTTGTCTCCAGTCCCTCCTATCTTCCTTTCCTATTGGCCAACAGTGCTTTATTCATTAACCAGTATGAGAAACATATTTACAGAATCGTATCTCCCATCAGTCGGTGGACAAAAAGAAATCACTATATACATGTAAATCACAATACTGGTATATTGAGGATCAATGGGCATGATATATGTAACTTCCCCTCAGAAAGTTAATCTGTGTGTCTGCATACAACAGAGAAAGAACATGGGATTCCATGACTGCATAATATAAGTCAAACATGTTAATGTTTACAATAGGTGAGTAAACTATTTAGTTCAGTATTCATTGTAGCATTTTAGATGCACAACTCTATGTAAGCTTGAAATATTTCTACAAAACAGGTAGTAAGAAAACTGTGCCTGTAAATATAGTGAGGCAAATTAGGAAGTAGTCATTAAACCAAAGAGTTCCTGAGGAACCATCATTGATTTCCAGAATGGCCACACAAGTTTGCACTCCCACCAGCAGTGGAGGGTGTTCCCCTTTCTCCACATCCTCTCCAGCATAAACTGCCATTGGTGTTTTTTTATCTTAGCCATTCTGACAGGTGCAAGATGATATCTCAGACCAAAGCTACCCTTTAATACAACAGAGATGTTTTCCAGGATAAGTCCAAACTAAAGCAACTCATGGCTGCTAAACTAGCACTACAGAAGGTATTTAATAACAGGAATAGAAAAATAAGGAAAGAATCAAGCATATTTAACTCAGTATTTGGCAAATTCCTAAAATAAATAAGGAAGAGAGAAAAGAACAAAAAGTATACAAATAAACCAAGAAAAAAATTCAATAAAATTATAGTAGCATAACTCTCAATATTGACCCTGAACCTAAATAAGTGGTTGTTTGTGGTGATGTATTACTTATGATTTATTAAAGCTTGTCTGAGGATTCAGAAAGAAAAGTCAATCACCCCAGCCTTTAATCCCAGAAGCTGGAATCTAGGAGGTGGTGGTATACACCTTTAATCCTAGGATTCAGGACTAAGAAGTAGACAGATCTCTGAGTCTAAGGACACCCAGACTGATCCAGTTCTAAAGAGAAACAGCTCACACAAAGATGATCTCAACACCTGGGATCACATGCCTTTAATTCCAGCATTAGGGAGTTATATAAGACAGAAGCAAGAGTTAGTAGGAGACATTCATTCCCCAGCCACACTGAAGACAGGCAGGCTCAGTATCAAGGAGGATAAGAAGACACTCAGTCTCAGGATTCTCCAGCCACCCATTCAACCTGAGGTAGTGGTAGAAGCTACTGACCCATTACTTTGCTTTACTGACCTTCTGCTTGAAGTTTAAACACCAATATCAGTCACTGGGTCTTTTATTAATTCATGTTACACTTCTTAGCTCTCCAACTAAAATCTGCAGACTAGCATAGGAGCTGACACACAAAATCCAACCTCACTGGCAAAAAATAACACACACTGAAATGGAAAGGCTGGAAAGGGATTTACCCAGCATGCAGAAGCTGTAAACAAGCAGCAACAGGTGGGTTTGATAGGGAATAAGAGACTTCAATTCATTATTGGGGCAGGGAGTGGGGGGATGGGGGGGGAGAAGAGCATACTCATAACAAAAGGAACAATCCATCAATAGGATACAATGGTTATAAATATATTTGTATCACACAGTGTTATACCTGGTTTCCTAAAACAAGTGCTACAGGTCTAGATAAAACAACAGTGATCTCAACACACTAACTTTCACCAATAAACATATTATCAAGACAGAAAAGCTTCAAATTCAAGTTGGACTTAACAGACATTTGTGGAATGGGCATAAGAGCTGGGAAGATACTTTCTTCTCAAAAGTTCATGGGTTTAGTCTCCAAAATAGGTCAATTTTAAGCCATAAAAGAAATCATACCAAATATTTCAAAACTGAAATACTTTCATACATCTTCTATCATAATGAACTAAAATTATAAATCAATAAAAAACCACAGAAAGAAAAAAAATACTGAAATATAAGATGAAGGGGCTTGGAGGGAAAGGGTGGGAAGTTGATATAATCAAGATACATTATATACATGCATGAGATTTCCAAAGGATAAACATGTCTAAAGGAGTAAAAAGAAAACATGCAAATACTTAAATATTGAGCAATAAGCTGTTGAATGATCACTGAGCCACTGAAGAAAAGGGTGAAATTGCTTAGAATCTAATGAAAAAACAAACAACTTTCTAGATAGTTCGGGGGGGGGGGGGGTTGCTGCAATATGTGTCTACCTTAAAGGAACCACAGAGAAATTATTTCCCAACAAGGAGAAGCCAGTACTGATGTAGTCACTGCTAAATCCTGGTGATTTTCCTTGTTCCTGTGACAACACACCTGACAGAAGCAACTCAACAAAGGCAGGGAGGGTCTAACTCACAGTTCAGGGTGGAGTCCATCCTGATGGGCACGTCATGGCAGGGCACTGTAACACAGCCTGTTACATGCACCCACAACAGAGAGACAAACGCTGGTATACCATTCTTCAGTCTGGCACTCCAGATCATAGAAAGGATCATCCCACCTCAGTTAACTGGACCTAGAAACTAGACACTCACAGAGGTTCATTTCGTAAGTGACAGCAGATCCTGACAAGCTGACAATCAGTATTAACATGACAAAATATAAATTAGTCCAGCCACTATGGGAAATGGAGGGTCCTAAAGAAACTAACAACAGAACTACCATGTGACTCAGTGGTTGCTACTTTTAAGTGTATATTCAGGAACAAGACAAGGCTGTCCACTCTCTCCATATCTCTTCACTATTGTACTACAAGTTCTAGCTAATGCTATAAGACAACACAAGGAGATCAAGGGGAAACAAATTGGAAAGGAAGTGAAACTGTCACTATTTGCAGATGATATGATAGTTTACATAAGTGACCAGAAAAAACTCTACCAGGGAACTCCTACAGCTGATAAACACCTTCAGCTAAGTGGCAGAATACAAGATTAACTCAAAAAAAAAAAAAAAAATCAGTAGCCCTACTATATACAGACAATAAAGGGACTGAGAAAGAAATCAGAGAAACATCACCTTTTACAATAGCCACAAACAACATAAAATATCTTGGGGTAACACTAACCAAACAAGTGAAAGACCAATATAATAAGAATTTTGAATCTTTAAAGAAAGAAATTAAAGAACATACCAGAAAATGGAAAGCGCTCCCATGTTCTTAGATAGGTAGGATCAACATAGTAAAAATGACAATCATGCCAAAAGCAATGTACAGATTCAATGTAATCCCCATCAAAATCCCAGCACAATTCTTAACAGACCTTGAAAAAACAATACTCAACTTTATATGGAAAAACAAGAGACCCTGTACAATAAAGAAACTTCTGGAGGCATCACCAACCCTGACTTAAAGCTCTATTATAGAGCTACAGTCCTAAAAACAGCTTGGAATTGGTGCAAAAATAAACAGGAAGACCAATGGAATTGAATTGAAAACCCTGATATTAACCCACACACCTACAAGCACATGATTTTTGACAAAGAAGCTAAAACTATACATTGGAAAAAAAGAAAGCATCTTCAACAAATGGTGCTGGCATAACTGGATACTGACCAGTGAATATTCTAAACAAATGAAGTAATTTCTCCTACCCATGAGTATCATGGCACTATTCCTAACAGTAAGAATTGGACTAGGTGCTCAACAGGTAAAAATATAAAGGAAACACAAACACACATACAATATACACACATACCATATATACACATACACACTATAATATACACATACATATACATACCATATACACAAACAAGCATACCATACACATACACACATACCATAATACATGTATATACATACATTATACACACATACAATATATACATGTATATGCATACAATATATACGTACATTCACATACAATTTACACATGTATACATGCCATATACACATGTATAGCATATGCACACATACATACATCATAAACACATACATGCATCCCATATGCATGTATGCACACACACCATATACATAAGTATATGTATTAATATACATACACATACCATATATACATGTACATATACCATATGCATACATACATACATATCACATGCACACATACACATATACCATATATATGCATACACACACCATAGAGTATCATCTGAGAAGAATAAGGTCCTATCATTTTCAGAAAAGTCAATGGAATTGGAAGTCATTATGTTGAACAAAATAAGCCTCACACAGGAAGACAAGTATCATCTTTCCCATATTGAAAAAAAAAAAAAAAAACCATAATAGTGACCACTAGGGAAGGGCAAGGCTATGGATGCAGGAGAGCGTGACAGAAGGGTAGATAGCCATAGTGATCCATGTCATATGCTTGTATGGGAATACCACAGTGAATCCATTAACATTTGTATGTTCTACCAGAAATAGATACTTCAAGATGAAAAGAACAAATATACACTACTCCAAGGAGCTAAAACTGGAATACAAATCATTAGTCTATGAATATTAACAAAAATACATACTCAGGGAAAAAGACAAATACAAACTTAGAAGTACACAGGCTTGAGAGGTGAACTGTATAGTGAAGAGTAAAAGGAGGGGATACCTCACACATCATTCTAGAAGAGATATCTATAGCCTTGAGTTTTATAAACTGCATGAGGGCAGCTTAAAATAAAATAAAGTTGTACATGAAAGCTCCCCAGTATTAGCATAAAGAATCAAGCAATATATAAAACTGCATTGTGCAAAGTAGCATTAACCCCAATGTACCTAAATGCATCACACTAATGAAACAAGAATGCATTAACCATTCTGGTAGACATAGATACCAAGCATCTGATGAGATCCAGTTTATTATTTAAAACAAAAGCCCAGTACCATGTTCCTTGTTATGCATGATTTTCCCTCACAGAGAAAGATCCAGAAGGATGCTGAAAGCTATGATATCTGGGTGGTAAGAATCTTTAGTTTTCATATTTTTTTTCACTTTTTAAAAACGAACAAGAAAAAAAGCTCTAAAAATTAAATGAGCAACACTATGACCGAGTTTGAAAATAAAAGGAAACACTCCCAATAGCTTCAGCAGAGTAAGTCCTGAGGAAGGCGGAACTTTATTAACACTGCCTTCTTTGTCTTCTTTTTCAAAATCGGACCAAAGGCAAAAGTAGAAATCAAATAAGAACATGAATGTTTCAGATATTCTCTTATGTTTACATTATTACATAAGGATAATTTGCCTTCAAAATTTGAAGAAATTAAATGGACAACTTAGGAATAGTATCTTTGGCTGGTAGGACTACTTTAAAATAAACTTTGAAATGTCTTTAAAGAAACATTTTAATGAAACAAAAACTTAAACACTTAACTTTTCCCAAGGCGAAGTGTGCCACAATGCTAACTCTTTTGAGAGACAGACAAAAGGTGGCTGCTGTTTGACAGCTGTGCAAACACACTCGAGGATACTTTTTTTTTTTCCATTTATTTCCTCTTCCTACTATTAAATACCAACCGAGTTTGTTTAAATGGCTGTGTTCATGTTATCTTAACCACTATTCAAAGTCTCACCCTGACAGCCCACCCTACAGGCATGTCACTTAGGGGGTTCCTGCCACATGAGCTCAGCCTCTACTCAAGTCCTTCCATGTATAGACAGCTCACTAATCACAACAGTATGGCGTCCATGACAGGAAATTCAGTGATTAGGAAGTTCTTTACAAATGAGTAGACACAGTTTCTATGTAATGTTCACCAGGGTTGTACTGCTCCAAGAACACAAAAAGTAGCATTTCTCTTCTTCCATGCCACAGCCCTTTGATTAATGAAGTGACATTTCCCCTCAGTCTGATCTATGCCTCCATATTTATTCCATTTATTAAAACAAAACAAAACAAAACAAAGCATACAAACAAACAGAAATCACTTTAGTGTCTGGCATTGGTGGCTCACACCTTTAATCCTAGCACTCAGGAGGCAGAAGCAGGTAGATCTCTGTGAGTTCGAGGGCAGCCTGTTCTACAGAGGGAGAGAAACCCTGTCTTGAAAAACAAGAAGAAAAGCAAAGAAAAAAATTATTACTCTGTGTGTGTGCGTGTGTGTGTGTGTGTGTGTGTGTGTGTGCACGCACGCACGCACACACACATGTACCTGTGCCACATAGCACATGTGGAGGTCAGAGGACAACTTGAGGGAGTCAGTTCCACCAAGTGCATCCCTGGGGTTGAACTCAGGTCATTAGACTTGGCTGCAAGCACCTTTACCTGCTGAGCCATCTCAAAGACCAGCTCTGTTTTAGTGTGTTGTCTTGCATGACAGGTTTGCTGTTGTTTTCGCTTCCTAGCTATCCCATTTCTCTCTACATGTCAGCTTGTTAATATTTTATGCATGTTATTACATGTAATATGAGCAGTAAAATTAGAGTTAGCAATACTGCTAACACCTCAAGGTGTTACCTCTAAATAACTCTTTCCCCGTGTTGACACTTTAAGCAGCAACACCATCTTAACGAATAAAAAAATGATCGTTTTTAGAATCCGAACTATTTAACCAGAGGTTCCACAATAGGTAACCACAAAGTCAACTTTTAAAAAATATTTAACTTTAATCAACTTTTATGAGTTTGTTTGGAGCCAAACTTTGAGGTGGGGATGGGATAGATTCCATTGTCATCTTACCATCAAACTAGCCACCCTCTGCATTTGTGAACCTGTCACAAATGCTTCATGGATCCAAGCCATTCACTCATTCTTTCCAGAAACATTAATTATATTCCAGACAGCATATCAACATTGTGAGCACAAAACCAAATCAGGCTGGTTCCTGACCTTTAGGAACCTGGTTAGTTGAAAGCTAAAGGGGATGAGGCCTGACATGATGCCCAAAGCACCGCTTCTCCGTGTTCCCTGCAGCTTGTCTATACCAAGCTTAGGTACGCATGCATTTGTAAAACTTTCTAACATTACCTTCAATTAGTTCACTTTCTTCAGTGAAACAACAAACATGATGGGATGAGGAGATGGCTCAGTTTGCACAGTCCTTGCTGCATACGCATGAGGGCTGGAGTTTGAATCCCTAGCACCCAAAATGCACTTTTCAGTGGAAAAGTAATGTACTAAAAATTGTTACAATATGCTCCTGTCCGTGGTAAGAGGGTATAGAATGACACTGATACACTGCTCGGGGCTTGCAAGGCAAAGACTACTTCCTAACAGGGACTGATTCTCAGGAGCTGCCTATAAAAAGACAGACGAAATCATACTTCACTGCCGACCTCTTCACAGTATTAAAGCCCCTCTTAGTGCCTCTGTTAGCTCTTCAGTACAAAATTCTTATGTAAACATTAACACAAAACCAAAATAATTGTTCCATGAAGTGAGAAGTTTCCACAGACCCTCCAAACATAACTACTGAAGTCATGAAGTATAATATTTAATTACATTAACATATATATGGTCTAGTCAATTTTGAGATTGTTTTACAGTAACAATTAGCAGGTTCCTCAGTTTTCGTTTTCAAGCATTCATGTTTTCAACATTAACAGCTTTTTATCTGTGAAACATTTGATAATAGATACAATAAGAATCTAATTCAGAGTGTGAGGTCCTGGAAGGATAGCTCAGCGGTTAAGAACATCTACTGCTCTCACAAAAGACTAGAATTCAATTCCCAGTACCCACATTGGAAGGTTCACAACTGCCTGTAACTCCAGTGCTGTGGGATCCCATAGCCTCTTCTGGATTCTGCAGGCACTTGCATTGACACATATACATGCATGAAATTATAAAAGTAATATCCAAAAAAAAAAACCCTCAACTTTGGGAAACCAACAGTTTCCCAAGTGAAAAACATTTTAGGCACATGAAGGGCTTGAACATCCTGACTTCTGGGCCACTGAGGGGCTCAGAAGACAAAGGTGCCTGTTATCAAGCCTGATGACCTAATTCAATGTCTGGGTCCACATGGAAGAAGAAGAGAACACAAACCCACAAGATGCCCATGAGTGTGCAATTCTACACACATAACGACACAAAGACATATGTATGTATGCACACATGCATGCTTGTGTGTATGCAATACAAAAAAGACAGACAGATAATGTGATAATAAAAATTTTAAGTATGACCTAGACCTATCAGATTTCAGAGCTCAAAGGCACCTCAGGAGTCCTAGTGTTTAATTCCACAGATGTGCCAGCCAAAGCCTGGGGATTAAGACAGACCAGAAAACATAGGGACAAGAGCAGAGATAGCTGTTGGTCCACTATTATCTTAATTCACTTGTGTTAGAAATAGCACAGAAGGAGCAGAGGCCACAGCAGAGCTTCTGGACTTGGGGATCAGAAGACAAACACTCTGAGAACAGAATCTGGCCTCTGGAGGATGGTGTGGCTGGGAGAGAAACAGATGTGTCTAGCCAGTGAGAAGGGAAACCATGCTCAATTAACCTTCGCTTCAGGTGACTACTTACTTGAGAGGCAGTTCTATTTTAACAAAAGAAGCACTCCCGCTTGAGGGCAGTCCTGGAGTCTGGGAAAGTGAGTAATGGTCTCTTACAGGAAAATCTACCAAAAGAGATGTCTGCCCAGACTCCTCTACAACCACATATACTGAGCCCCACAACTGCAAGCTGCTTCCTGAATTTTCACCAGGTGATAAAAGATAAAGTCTCAATAGTTTCATCATGTTTTCTCGATAAAGTAACTTACTCTGTGCCAACCTGTTATTCCAAAGCAGGTGGATTTTCATACACCAAATGCACACCTACAGATTGCTGTACATCTTGCTGTGTACTGTAACTACAGTTTTATCTTTTCATTAAGACTGGAAGACCATTTTCTGTTTGATGGCTGTTAACTCCTATGATGGTGACAAGCCCCAATGTTTGCTTCAGGACACACTGCTATCTATGATGAACCTTGGTCAGGAAGGCACTCAAAGTCTGGAGAATATAATGTGAGATTTAGAATAATATTAAAAAAAAATCTACTTGCTTAACGTGCTATTTAACCATGCCTCTATTTTCTAATTACTGTTAACATCTGTGTGAGGTTGGATTGTCTGTATCTGTATCAATTACAACAACATATTGCAACAGATTGAGTGCAGAAGCAGATATGAGAACCCAGCTGTCCTGTACTGAGTCAGACATTAAAGCTATTTACAAATATACAAAGCAAACCACTTTCATCTGATTTACTTCAAGTTCAGAAAAAAAATATTATTAAAGGGCTTTTTTAAAAAACGATTCATTTTATTATATGTGTCTACGTTGTGTGCCTGCATATATGTGTGTGCTTCATATATATACCTGGTACCTGTAGAGGCCAGAATAAGACACTGACCTGGAGTTACAGATAGTTGTGAGCTGTCCCATGGGAGCTGGGAACTGAAACCAGGTCAGTCCTCTGCAAGAACACCTAGTGCTCTTAACTACTCAGTTATCATTTATACTGAGATATCTTATAATGCAATGTAACCAGTGATTTACCACTGTTTAGATGTGTTAAGGAATATTTATTTGTAAATGTTCTAAACTTTTCATTCCTAATGTGGCAAGCATCAGTAGACAAATCTCTGCATCCTATAACTACAGCATGCTTCTTTACTTTCAAAATTAGATTTTAAGTACTAAAATTTGTATTAATCTATTAAAGAATATACATTAAAACAGGACTTCTATTTTGAGGAAACTATTTAATAAACTGATAATGTGTGCTGTTGCACAGTACAGTTTCTAAAAAGGACAACACAGAGCTGTCATGCAAAGGGTTGACTACAGCCAACACAGAGCTGCCACACAGAGCAATGACTACAGCCAAAAAGGAGCTGTCATGTAGAAGGGTGACAACAGACAACAGTGTGTCATTTCTCTGAAGGGTAATATTAGACAATAGCAAGCTATGCATCTGAAAAAAAATTTAAGTTTCTTGTGAGAAAGAATTTTGAAAGTTTCCATGCAATACATACACATATATAGAACCCCAAATAAAGATGTACAATCATTTTAAATAAGGGTTAAATATGCGATCTGATTTAGGTGCCAGCCCTTTGTACTGTGTTTAGCAAGAATAACTGTATCAAGCAGTTCACCCTGGTATGTCCTGGGATTGGACTAGTATAGGTGAGCTGATTCCTAAAGGGAGAGGACACCTGTCAGGCAGCTGACTCCATTGAAATATTTCACTAGCTCTGTAAACACACACCCCTTTCTAAACTATCAACTGCACCCCTACACTACTGAACGCCCTGATGGACTGATTGCCCAATTCCAAACAGTCATCCCCAAACATGCATACATATTGTAAACACCAAGTGGACTCAGCAGGCTGTAGTTACATAACAGTAATAGGTGAAGAAGCCGGTACTTTGAGAGGGAGTGGAAGGGGACACAAAGGACAAGTCAGAGGGAAAGGAGTATGGGGAGTCAATGATATAAATACAGCACTCATGTATGAAAGTCTTAAAAACTAATAAAATGAATATAAAAACAACCTCAAAAATGTCAAAGGTGTGGTATGCAATATGAAAATCAGGTTAATTGATGTAATATGTTCAGGGTTTTAATTACATGGGTACGTGGTAACTGCTCATATCACAGAGAAGAAATACATGCAACTGTTTGAGATGATGGATATTTTGTTTATTATACTAACCATTTTAGTGTATGCATCATGTTCTGTATTTTAAATATGCACAATAAATGCATTTAAAAGTAAGATTTAAGGAAGTCAAGTGATACAAGCTGAAAGATATAAAATCTTTGTTTTGAAAGTACAAATTTGGTTCAAGCACAGATAACATATTTTTAAAAAAGGAAAGGAAGGAAGGGAGGAAGGAAGGAAGGAACAGCAAATCAAACAAATGAAATGCCCTCTGGACAACATAGCCAGTCAGCCTGAGGTGAACGTGTGCAGCTGCTGGAACACTGCAGGGAGGTGACTACAGTTACTGGCACAGCCAGGCCACCTTTGGGTTTTAGTGAGTGTGCAAAATACAGCATCACAATCGAGCTCCTCCCTGACTCTTAAGCAATTATGGGACTTAACCATCACCAACTGAACTAGAGGGAAAAATAAATATCGAGTGGATGAGGCAAAATTTAAGAAGCCGAATGAGGCTTAAAACCTCAATGGCAAATATGTTAAGTTCTATGTTGATTTTAAGTGAGATTATGAAGGAAATAATTATATACACTGAGTTGGATGTCAAAGGTGTTGGAAAGGATAAAGAATAAGCTAAAAGGTAGAGAATAATTCTCCTCAGAGGGCTTCAGAAGTGACACTACTCAGAAGGTGTGGCGGCAGATGTGACATTACTAAGCACAAAAAGGTCCCTGACTGCATATTTAACGCTGACCACAACACAATTTTAATTACATAGAAGCAGCTCGGTCCAGGCCTCAGACGTGGAGAGACAGAGTTCACATATCAGCGATTCTAAACCTGGGTCATTTCTAAAACTGCATCACTCCTTTATGTGCATAAACTATTCCGTTGAAAACCTATTTTTTTACCATAGAAATAAGCTTTGAAATTCAAAAACTTAACTTTAGAAGTGATGTGAGAAAAATTTGAGACTATTTAGAAGTCAAAAATGAGTCAAATTAATGGAGACACCTTGCATTTAGAGCCAGGAAACTCAGCAGTATAGGTGGCAGTCACAAATCAATCAGTGCATAAAGCAGTTCCTATCAAAGCTCCAGGATGTGTTTGCACACACACATAAGCTCATTTTAGTAACACATGGAGAGGCTGGAGTGATGCCTCAGCAGTTAAGAAGGCTTGCTGCTCTTCCAAAAGACCTGAGTTGGGTTCCTAGCATCCAAATCAGGTAGCTCAAAACTGCCTACACACACACACACAATCACACATACACACAATCACACACACACACAATCACACATAGAAATAAAACAAATCTTTAAAAACAGGCAGGAGATCTAACACACATTAAAAAGATCTCAGACCTGTAAGAAGTCACTGTTGCTCCGTGTTAAGGATCAAGGGTGTGTTGTGACAGGAGAGGCACACTTAGATCAGCAGGAGAAATTAGAAGCTAAAAGGAAGCCCTCAAAAATATGTCCAAGTGATTTTAAAAGATACCCAAGCAACTGGAGGTGATGGAGGGAGTCACTTCACACGGCACTTGAGTAACCGAGACCCGATATTGAGGCCTAACCACAACCTTTTGCAAAAAAGACCTCAAAATGGGCTTAACTGTTAGGAGCTTACGTTAACATAAAACAGAAGTGTTTATGAAACACTGAGCTATATAATTAAATATAAATATTTTTGTCACTTATCCCTCAATAAAGGAAAGAAAATAATTTTGGTCACAACACTGAGGTGATCTTTACGACATAAGCAAAGGACAAGAGGTGAGCCATTCTTAGACTTGATACCAAAGCACAATAGATCAAAGAAAAATCTTGTCACGTGGATCACAATGAAATTAAAACCTTTCCCTCTTGAAATATCTTTCCATCTGTGAAGATGGTGAGAAAAGATCTGCAAAGCATACATTAAAAAAAAAAGTTTATATCAGGAAAAATAAAGAACTGTCAAAAACCAACAGAAAACAGAGAGAGAGAGAGAGAGAGAGAGAGAGAGAGAGAGAGAGAGAATTCGCTTTCCTAATGTGAAGGGAAAACCCCCAAAAGAGAAAGCCTAGTTGAGCAGCACAGGAAGGGTTGCTGCAGGCCTGTGAGAACCGGTTAAAAGCGGTTAATAGCAAAGGCTGCCATGCTGATAGAGCGGAGGGCCAGAGCAGCCAGGCACTGCTGATGGACACCCACTGGCACTGCTACTCTAGCAAGGGGGGGGGTGAGAGGGGGTGTGGGGGGAAGCTCTGACAAAGACAAGCAGACATTCTAGGAGGCAGCACAGGTACTTCCAGGTACACATCCCAGAGAAATCAAAGTCATGTTCATACATAAAATCTGTACGTGAGCACTCTTAGCAGCTTTATTGCTTAGTACAAAAACCTGAAAGGTAATATCCTTCAATTGGCTATACCATGACACTCTGTTAGCACACTGTCAAGTACTACTCAGAAATCAAAGCTGTTTACTCATCCGACAGCTAGCATTAGAGTGTAAGTGATGTATCCCAGCATCAAGTCTATACAGTAAGCAACTCCTTGAAATCACAGAATTATAGAGATGCCTAGTAGTGAATGCCTCAGGTTAGAGAGGGAAGGATAAAAGGTATCGCTGATCTGTATCTTGACCTGAACCACAGTCACAAAAACCATGCACGTAATCAAACACACATATGCGTACAAATAAAGTCAGGGAAGGCTGAGGAGTTTGCTGGATCATTTCACTGTATCAGAACCAACTTTAATATTGTAGAATGATCATAAAATATGGGGAAAGCCCTATTTTAGAATATGGTTTCTATTAATGCATAATGGTTTCCATAAACTTTCTATTAATGCCTATCTTTCTACAATGACTCAAAATAGGTAAAAAGGCAAAACAAATGAAGAAGCCAGTTCCCTTATTTATAAGAGGCAGAGTCTGGCTTTATGGTCAAGGTTGGCTTTAAATTCACAGTCCCTCCTCAGCTTCCCAAATGTCCAGGTTACATGCACATGCCACCACACCAGGCCTGTGTCTGCCTCACCCCGCCCCACACAGACTGTTCTCCATGCAGGTTTCTTATACAAAGGGCCCTGCACAGTTTCACTAAAACCATTTCACACCCATGGGCCATCACACTTCTCATTTGTCCCCCCCTCCCACTGCCCCCCATGTTCCTTAAGTCATGTGACTCTCTTCTTTGCCCCCAGGTAGTCCCCTTTTTACTTTTGCTTTTTTGACATGATATTGCATGACCCTCTGCCCCTTTATCAGCCTTCTCCTCTCTCATCAATTTCTAGCTTCAGAGAAAGGGATGTTTTGTACAGGGTGGTTACTATACATCAAAGACAATCAAATAGCCAAACACAACATTTCCAGAAATTACTAAGATTCAAACTCATCCATCTGCATATGGCTTACTAATAATATATACAATCTTCGACATCTAGGTCTTAAATACATGTTCTTTTGTGTAAGTGTGGGTATGCCTACATGGATGTGTATGAATGGAGGCCAGAGATCAATCTTGGGTTTCATTCCTAGCAGCTGTCTCTCCCTGGTACCTGGAACTCAGCTAAGTAGACCAGGCTAGCTGCTCAGTGAGCCCCATAGATGCCAGCCTGCATCTCCCCTCCCTGGCACTGAAATTACAAGTGCTCACCACCACCTACCACACCCAGCCATTTTTATGCAAGTGCTAAGGGTGGAGCTCAGGTCCTCATGGCTGTAGAGCAACTCTTTACCAACTAAGTTCTCTCCCCAGCCCCTAAATATACATCCTTAATTGTCCTTGAGTTCTTCTGTGGTTCTGTTGTTGCTTGAGACAGGGTATCACTATGCAGCACTAGCTGGTCTAGAAAGCAGACCAGGCTGGCCTCAAACTCACCAAGATGCCCTGGCATCTTGAGTTCTAGAACTAAAAGCCCGAACCACCAGCCTGGATCTGTCCTTGATTTCTATGCAAGAAAAATAACATTAAAATGCACTTTCAGGTCTAAGCAAAGGCCAAACTGCAAAGGGCTGCTTAATCAGAGCCCTCAAATGCCCAGTGAGCACCAGCCATGGGACACGATGTGAAGCGTACAATTTTACCTTAATTTTTCTCTCGGTGTCATCTAATTTTAACTCTGCTGTAACCAGTTTCTTGGCCAAGTCATCTCGTTCTGGGAGATGTCTGGCCTCAGAGATCTTTTTCAGTTTCTGTAAGGAAAACTTCGTCCTGAATAATTCACCTTCGGTGTCTTTTACCCTTTTCTCTGTTGCCCGTTCTTTCTCCTGAGATTTTCTTAAGCGTTCTTTGAGTGCAGAAATCTCATTGTTGTGACGCTGTATAAGTTGTGAGATTTCACTCTCTGCATCTTCAAACTTGGTCAGGGCTTTCTCCTGACGATACTGAAGATTCTTCAAAGCCTTGTTTTCTTTGAGCAGATGGGCTAGCTTGGACTGCAGTTCAGACACTTCGTTCTGCAGCTCATTGATTTTCAGAAGCCTGGCAGACAGAACCCGCTTTGTAACAATATCTGGATCTCTCCGCAGTGGCTCTCTGTTGAGGCTTTGGGATCGAAATCCCATTCGGGTTCCCTTTTTGCTGGGTATAGCCTTAGGGCTAATCTTCTTAAGGGCTAAAAAAGAAACGGTAACAATGTGAGTGAAGGCTATACCCATGTTACTATTTATCTACTCAGATCACGTGGACCTACATAATTTTTAGTTTTTTTTTTTTTTTTCTTTAAAAAAAAAATGATTTTAGAGGCTAGGTGTGGTGACACACACCTTTAATCCAGCATTTGGGAGGCAGAGGCATGTGGGTGGGTCTCTGAGTTCAAAGCCAGCCTGGTATGCACAGCAAGTTCCAGAGCTATGTAAAAATCAAATAGCAGGAATGTTTTAATATCTTGATATGTTTCTCTTTAAAGAGGTTCTGGGGTAAGAGTTAGCTCAGTTCTCAAAATATGTGTCACACAAGCACAAAGACCCGAGTTTGCTCTCCACAAGCCATATGAAAAACCTAGCCAGGCATGGTAAAACTGGGTGTGATGGTGTGATCCCAGCACTGTGAGGTTGAGGACAAAGATCCTGGAGTTTACCAGCCAGCCAGTCTGCCTACCTGGGCAAGCTATACACCCATGAAGGGTTACTGTCTTAAAATACAAGACAGATAATTCCAGAGAAACGACACCCAAGGTTATCTTCTACCCTCCACGTACACACACATACATGATACACACATATATACACACACAAAGACATACACACATACATAAAACCAATGTCACTTTACAACACATAAAATTCTTAAAATATACATATTAAATCATAACATTTCCCAAAAAGTTTAAAGTATTTTCAGTAAATTGTATTGAGCGTAAGCTTCAGGATATCACATCTACTCTTTAAAAAAGGGATCTAAAATCCTATCAAAAGGTTAAAATACAAAAACAAACAAAGGACCTAAGTCAAAAGCCCACACCAAGCCATCTCATTCTCTGCCTGCTGCCCATGGAACAGAATGTAAAGCTCTCCATCAACTTCTCCACCACCACGACGATAAATATACTAACCCTCTGTAAGCCGGCCCCCATTAAATGCTTTCTTCTGTAAGAGTTGCCTTGGCCATACTGCCTCATAGTAAAAGAACAATAACCATGACAGAAGTTGGTATCAGGAGTGGGAGTAGGGTGGTTAGTGTCAGAATGGTCCCCATAGCCTCGTATGTTTGAAAGCTTGGTCACCAGTTAGTGGAACTGTTTGGGAAGAATTGGGAAATGTGACTTTGTTGGAAGAAGTGTGTCACCAGGTCAATCTCTCTGTCTCTCTCTCTGTCTCTCTCTCTCTCTCACCTGCCTGCCCGCCTGCCACCATACTCCCTGCCATGATGATCACTGGCTAACCCTCTAAAACTGTAATGCTTCCTTTTATAAGCCATCGTGTCTCTACAGCAATAGAACAGTAACTAAGACAAGAAATGAATTCAGTTTGGTCCTGTTGTTTGGTATAAGGCAGACAAATGCCCTCAGACTTTAATTCAAGACATCACAGAGCAGAAAGCCATGCAAGGCAGAGGGGAGATAATAATTGAAAATTTCCGACTGTTGTTGGAATTGTTTTTCACGGATCTGATTGTTCTTAACAGTTTTCTCAAGTAAGGTAAGGCTCACAAAATTCTGGGGAACTTCCAGGAGAGGAACAGAAAACTAATGTGCTTCTTGCCAACAATACCCTAGATATGTAAATTATCCTTGGGAATACCAGGTATTTTCTAAGGTTCCACTTGACAAGAGATGTGTATAGAAGCTGGAGAACATATTCTCAACAAATTACAAGAAGCATATTCAGAGGAAGGCTGAAAACAAAGATGATGCTTAGAAGAAGAAAAAAAGAAAAAGAAGCCTAAAAAGAATGGCAATCAAAGAAGAAAAGCACTCAGTTGTCAACAGATGGGCACCCTGAGGCACTGGACTGGGGTCCATGAACAGGTCACCCTCATGCAGATACACATCCTTTGCGAGTCTCTTCTTCTTCAATGTTGTTATCATCATCATCATCATTGCAGGCTGTGTGTGTGTGTGTGTGTGTGTGTGTGTGTGTGTGTGTGTGTGTGTGTTGTAGATCAAAGAGTGAAGCTGGTGTTTGTGGAGTTGGGTTTCTCCTTCCTCCATGGTTTCTGAGTCAAAATCGCATGATCAGACTTGAGGAACAAGGAACAAGTACGTTTAACCTGAGGCTGAGCCACCTGGCTGATCCTCTTTGTAGTTTTTAATGTGTAAACATTACTTTTCAAGGTAATATTTTTAATGTAAATTTAACTACACCCTTTCTTAAGTCAATCCAACAGGTGTCGCCCACAAAAATAATGAGTATAGGCTGTTACCATCAGATGTGGCTGGCATCAGGAAGTCTGTTACCTGCAGTGGTGTCATAACTGTGCTACATGCATCAATGTGTCACGATTACCTTACTTGCTATAACCTATTGTTCTAGGCCATTTTTATAAGCTACAGATCTTACGCATTCTGCTGCTCCAGGAAATGAGATTTTCCTAACTCTAGAGATTTATTAAAATGAAGAGAATTATGTAACAGTACACAACTATACAGCTATGATTTTCCAGTATAGTAACAATCTAATAACAAAAACTGTTTAATAATATTCTAGTCGTCTTTTGAGTCAGTGAATGGCAAACAAATTGGATGATGATTTCAAGTCCTAAGCCAGGTTAAGCTGAATGTTTTCAGTGACCACTGTGCTAACCTCCTAAGGTCATCAGCGCTGTCAAAGAATCATGTCCACTTTATATCACTACTTGTAGTTACTTTTTTAAAAAAAATGATAGAGAAAGTGGAATTGTTTTGCAGATTTTGCCTTTACAGTAAGTGCCTCTGAGATTACAAGAAAGACATTTCCTTAGGAAGAGAGAAAATGAGCAGTCTTCTGTGCTCTCCTCTGCATAACTTTGAACATAAAAATGGTAAGATATACATACAAACAATGCCTCATTTATGGAAACAAAGCCTATATGAAATGAATATCAGCCCACTCTATGCACACAGCAACATATGCTAGCAGAAAAGCTTAATTCATGTGGGTTTTTGCCACACTGTCCCGAGAATCTGGGTGTCTGGGACCTTTTACAGTAGATACTTACCTTGATGATACACCTGGTTGTCTGACAACTGTCTTTTTGGATTCTTCTCCTTAGTACTTGAACATGAAGGCCGACTGACAGGTGATGAATGGCCAGAAGACTGTGATGAAGACCCAAAGTCAGACGAATAGTGAGAGTAATGGTGTTTGCCTGATTTTCTTTCTTCATCGGTATCTGGACTTCTGGCTCTTTCCCCCATTGTTTGTAAAAATGACCTCTTGTCACATAATTTTACAAATTCATGAAAACCCTGGAAAGTATTTTTGTAGTCTTATGTGCAGCTTGTTCCCTTCACAGTATATCTGTGGTCTGCATCAGTAAACACAAGATATTTTACTACCTACATTGAGGAAAGAGAAAGCAGACTCATCAAAGGGTCATAAAATAATCAAAATGAGAGTGACTAAAGTCAAACATACTTCACAGCATCCCAGGATAAGGAAGAGGCTGTCATTTATTTTTATAGTTAACTTACATATTTGCAATAAGACACATTCGCAATAACCCAGAAAATAACATTCCTTCTGCATAAGGTCAACTGATTTTGATTTTCCTTTAATCCTGAGAATTATAAACACAACGCTGGAAATTATGAGACAATAATGATCAAATCACCAGTATTGTTCTATGTGGGGTGTGACTTAAAAACAAAACAAAACAAAACAAAACAAAAAAAAAAAAAAAAAAAAAAACCCAGCCCTAATTAAAAAAAAAAAAAAAATACCTAGTTAGGTGGCACTAGCACACACTGTTAATCCCAGAACTTTGGAGGCAGAGGCAGGCAGATCTCTGAGTTCAAGGCCAGCCTGGTCTACAGAGTGAGAGCTGTACAGAGAAACTCTGTCTTGAAAAACAAGAAGGGGGGGGGGGTGAGAAAAATACCTAAGATTGATTATATAAATGTAAAACAAAATTAAGTTTTTAAAGTTTAAAACATATCTGATGGGGGAAAAAATCATCCTTAGTACATAATTACCTCATAGTACTCCATAAAAAAATGAGGTAAAAAAATTAAGTGAGAAAACTAGATAATACTCCCAAAAAGGCAATATACATTTTTAAGCTATTCTATTACCAAAGATGCTTCAAAATAGTAACAATGTGACTAGGGCTACAATCAGAAGATTCTGAGAGGAGAAATTTGACAAGACATATTTATTTTATTTATGGTTTCCAGAAATTAACTGACTTTGGATTTTTGAGAAAGGTTTGTAACCATGGATGGCTTAAACTCACAGCAAGCCTCCTGTCTTGACCTCTTAACTGATGAGATTATAGGCAAAAGACATAATGCCCATCTTATTTATGCTTTTGATATTTAAATTTAATAATTCTACTTATAGGTCCCCCATAAAAAATCTAAATATGAGGAAAAGTAAAAATGTTTCATGTAATATTATACATGCAGTTTTTGGTTGGGGAGGTGTTTGTTTTGCATTTTGAGACAGGGCCTCACTGTAACCTTGGCTGGCCAGGAGGTTCTCAAACTAAGAGATCCACTGACCCTGACCTTTGCCTCCCAGCTCCCAAGTGCTGGATTAAAGATGCATGCCACCATTCCCAGCTTACAATGCAACTTTTTAAACTGGAAGCTACCTAATTTATCACAGCTTAAGAAAAGGACTGGAAAATCAATACCATATACATCCTTGGGAACATAAAAAAATTTGTGTTCAAGGAAATGTTTGCACTTATTATGGTAAAGAAACACACAACTAGTTCATGTCACCAATCTCAAATGCACACATCCATTGAAAAGATAAGGAAATACTGAACATTCTTCCCATCCAAACTCAGGAACTCAAAACAATAGAGATGAGTCAACATCCAAACAGAGCTGGCTGGAGCAAATGCATTATAGATGATTCATAATCTCTCTCTGTCTCTTTCTCTCCCAAAATATTTGTGTTGCTAATGCAAGAGAAAAGGGTTACTTTTACAATGAGAATAATTCCTCTCTTCATATTTGGAATACAGGGCCTTATTGATGAAGTTATTATTAATAGTAGAGTGTTTCCTAATACATGGAAAGATGTATTCACAAGGCAGTTACTACTACTCACGACACCATGATAAACTACAACGGCCAAAAATGCCACAGGCAGGAGCTGGCCGCCTAACTGACTGTAAGCTACTGAAGTAATGAGGATGCTGTATTTGCTCTACAGTCTGGGAAAACCTCCAGGATATACTAAGAAAAACATGGAGTGAGGGCATTGATCAGAAGCTCACCACTGGCCTAGACTAAACAGCATGTGTAAGCTTTGGGGTGCATAGGAAAGCACCAACCGCAGCAGCACAGGAAGTATGCAGTAGGAATAGATAGGAAGCTTTGTCCCTGGAAGGGCTATGCTCAGGTTGATAGTGTCTTTAAGAGAACAAGATTTATACAAAGTAATTAGGTCATGAGAGTATTACATTTGAAGGAATTAACCCTGGTCTCCCACAATGAGTTCTTGAAATAGTGTGTTGTTTATACAAAAGCAAGCCTAGACCATGAATGATTTCACGCACCTATAATTCCAGCTATAAGAAAGAATGAAGCAGGAGGATCATGAGTTGAGGAGCAGCCTGGGCAATTGGGGAAGGCTCATTCTCAAAGTATAACAAAGAGGTGGGTACAACTCAGTGGTCCAGAGCTTCTCTAACATAGAAAACAGAGACCTTATATTCAGGTGGGGGCCATGGATCAGGTCTGATCCCAGAACCCCTACTGTTTCTTGTCTCACCGTGTGATCACCACCATGGAGGGCTTCCATCATCTGCCATGAGGTCAACACAGGAGATCAAAGAACTGCAGCTGCCCAATCTTGAGCTCCCAGTATCTAAACTGGGAGCGAAATAAACCTTTCTTCTTTGTAAATACTCAGCTTTGCGTATTTTGTGACATGACAGAAAAAAAGTATATAGCCTTATACTTAACAAAAAAGGACAAGGATAAAGAAAATGTTTAAAGAAATGGGTTCTCTGAGGATAGGGCTCAGAGAACTCTCAATCATGACAGTTCTACAGTCTGTGTTCTATGAGGTCAACAACTATCTGTGTAACAGCGCTTAAAATGTCACTGGTGCAACTGAAGAGCAAATGCTTATTTAGTTTTAATGAACTGAAATTTGAAAAGCAACATGTGCTTGTGTTCTATTCCTAAAAAATAGTAGGGAAGTGAGAGAACAGAATTCAGGATCAGACGTGGACACTAACCTCTATTGTACCTGTTTATAGACTCGACTTCAGTAACTATAATTTGGGAGAATTTAATTGTTTTGTAAGCAATTCCTAAAAATCAGGAGAAATTAAACAAATGAGGCAACTAATATTGAGATGGTGACAGAAACATAAAGCAAAATACTTTTAAACACGGCTTGCAGGGTGGAAGGCAAGGACTGGCACCTGAGGCTGTCCTCTGATCATCACACACACACACACACACACACACACACACACACACACACACCACAGTAAGCACAGAGTAAAATGCTTTAAATATGTAACAGAACAAAATAACAAATGTGTTAAAGGCTGCTTTAGGTAATCTCTGTTGGTATCCTTATTCTCAGACTAATACATGTACACCAGGGACAAGGCAAGTGGGCAGCTGCTGCACTACTTGAGCACTAGAATTTTCAATATGGAAAAAACAAAACTCTGCTTATATGAGCTCTAACATCCTTTTCTTTTCTCTTAATTTTTTTTGGACAGGGTTTCTCTGTATATCCTTGGCTGTCCAGGAACCCACTCTATAGACGAGGCTGGCCTTGGCCTAACAGAGATCCGCCTGCCTCTGCTGAGACTAAAGGCAAGTGCCACTACCAGCAGCTGAGCTCTAACACTCCTTAGCCCAAAATCTAAGTCAGGAGCTTCAATATGAATGCATGGTGACTTATCTTTTAATTTTTCCCAAAGGAATAAAAAAGTTTTATATCTATGTCCACTGAGAAATCCTGGAAACAAAACAGGCAGGCACACCTACGCATTATATCTAAATATCACTTCCTTATAGAATGTCGGATACCATGTCTGAAGGTGGAGGCATGCAGATGAACTGAAGAATCCAGAGGTTTGGTTATTTTAGAAAACAGAGGTCATAAGATGATGCTGAGAGACTCTGGAAAGGGCTTATGGGCCAACTACAAGAAGCTCTTAGTGGTCAAAGACTGAACACCATTTACAAGGATCACATAAGCAAGGGATTTTAAAACATGAAATAGAATTAAACACACAAATTCATGAACTAATAACCTCTGAAAGATACTCCAGTGGGGGGACTAGCATGTACTTTGTCTATGCGGCCAAAGCTGTATCTCAAACTAACAAGAGATAAGACACTTCTTTATAGTATTATTTTTTAGCAAATAGCAGAAACAAAAATATTAAAATGCAAGATTAGAAGTGTGTCACTTTACAATAACCAATAAAAAAGGAAACAAAGCAATTATCATTAATGGTGGCAATACAACAGGAAAGAAACATGCAGACACGCACCTCCTGGAAGGTCACAACTCTGAAATAGTCTGTCCTCCCGTCCCCAGCATTAAATCTGAATCTGGCCAAGCCTCCAATACAATGCAATCTACAGAAAACATAGGCTATACAATAAAACACCTTCACAAACAAACTGCAAGGAAAACAAACTATGCTGAAGAAGTTGTCTGTGTATTGAATCTAAAGAAACAACAGATTGCAACCTGTGCATGCCATCTCTATTGTAACTCAACTTCTATAAGGGAACATAAGACAACTGAGCAAACTTAACACAGGCTGGGTATTAAATATTAAGGAATTACTGTGGCAATTGTGCAGTTTGTATTTGTTATGAATATTTACCTTTTAAAGGTATTTGTTCAATTACTTCAAAATAAAATTAAGTGATGTCTGAGGTTTAGTTCAAAATATCCCAGAGAAGGATAGAGATGAGAAGTCACTAAGAGTTGGCAACTGTATGAATGAGGTGATGAAGAAAAACATCTTCATTATCCTGTTACCTCTGCTTCTCTGAATGTTTAGGGAGAGGGAGAGAGAGGGAGAGAGACCCTTGGGGTCCAATGCAGGTCCTTACACATGGTAAGTACATACTCTACCACTATCCTTCCACTGAAAACGTAACACTTTGAACTTAATCTGGTGCATTAATGTCTGCCAATCTCAGGTTGTTAAAAAACTCATTAATGGACTGAAATCAACAGTTCTAATGGCAAAGTATTAATACTTAGAAAAACAAAACACAAATCAAGTCTAGAGAGAAGTCTCGGTCAGAAAAAGGGCTCGCCGTGCAAGTATGATGACCTGAGTCTGGCTGCAGTGGCAGACATCTCAGTTACCCCAGTGTCTGCCTCTCCAATTGGCTAAAACAAGGCAAAGTAAAGCCATTCAATATCCAGTTTTATTCAGAGTATCAGACAATTTATACTCTGAGGGTTAAGAAGAATCACCTAAGTGTAAATCACAAGAACAAGCTGTACATGACACAAACATTTCTCCATAGAGGCATATAAACAAATAACAACATATTGTAATGAATAATCTGAAGTAAACTCACTATCTGCTATGCCTGGAAGGAGCACAAAAACACATTTCAGCAACAATTCCAAGTTTTGAAGAAACTGAGGTCATAAGACTCTTGTTTTCTTAGAGTTTTCTCACAAGCACTTAGAATTCTCTCTCAGCTCCATTCTTGGACCATTCTGACACCTGAACACTGGAGTTACAGGGTCAGGAGGGTCCCTGAGGCCTACTGGGTAGCAGCATAACCAAACTGGTGAGCTCCAGGTTCTCAAACAAAGCAAATTACCATGTCAACCTCCAGTCCCTACAGTGTATACACACCAAAAATAAATAAATAGCAGCCTGATTCGTCCCCTCTGCCATCCTTGGAGTGAGACTATTAATAACAAGTACTAGAGATCTGTTTTGGGAAATAAATGAGTAATTCAGTAACTATCACACAATTAAGAACATCCCATTTCAATGCTAATGTTGTTAAAGTTGATTATGTAAGATAAGGATGCAAACCAGAAGTAGCTGCCTGACCTCACCCATCTAGACCATCAAGGAGCCAGCAGTCTGTTCTTGGCAAAGGGGAAGAATATACAAAACAGCGCTCTTCCCGCCTCCAAGTACTTAGGGTTAAACCACACGAACTTCCTACATGCCTTATCCAACTTCCACTCCCCAGAAGTATTTAGAATGTTTAAGCTTTTATGTTTAGTTTCCCTTCATCCATAGCCAAGAGGGTCCAAATTATTACATGGAAGCTTGCAGAAATAAGCAACATACAACTTCTAAATTGCACAGTGTTCATAGCACCATGATAACATCTTGTATCCTTCCACACCATTCAGTTTGGGACGTGAATCACCTGTCTACCCAGAGAATCCACACTGCATAGTCTACCTGACCATTCCTCATGTAATAGCCAGCTAGGTTATTAGGTCAGCTCCACTGAACCACAATGCTTTTTTTTAAAATACTTTTCTTATTTTATATATCGATCCCAGTTCCCTCTCCCTCTCATCCTCCCATACCCCTCCCATAGACCCCCCATCCCATCCCCCATCCACTCCCGAGGGAGGGTGAGGCCTTCCATGAGGGATCATCAAACTCTATCAAATCATTTGGGGTAGGGTCTAGGGTCTCCTCCGTGTCTCTAGGCTAAGGGATTATCCCTCCATAGGGAATGGGCTCCTGGAATCCTTTCCTGCACTAGGGATACATCCTGTGAACCACAATGCAACCTGTACTTTATTTAGCAAGGGTCCCAAATCTCAATAGCAGTGATGCTGCATTCTGAATGTATAAAAAGATAACAATCTACTGGTAAGTGGAAAAGTTGAAAGTTCTTTTTTTTAATTATTTAATTTTATTTTATGTGCATTGGTGTGAGGGTATTAGTTCCCCTGGAACTGGAGTTACAGGCTGTTATGCGCTGCTATGTGGATGCTGGGAATTGAACCCAGGCCCTCTGGAAGAGTAGCCAGTATTCTTAACTGCTCAGCCATCTCTCCAGCCTGAAAGTTTTTCATAAAGGGGAGAAAAAGACCCTTATAAACTAAAAGTTACCTTACAAGACATTTCAAGAAAAACACTACAGTTACATAATTTTATTATAATGTTTTATAATTGTTCTAGTTAATATTGCTAATCATAATGCCTAGCTCATAAGGTATACTTTATCCTAGGCATATAAACCAGGCAAAAACATAGATAATACAGAGCGTTACACCATCCTCAATTCCAGTTATCTAATGG
This sequence comes from Phodopus roborovskii, assembly GCF_943737965.1. Lineage (NCBI taxonomy): Eukaryota > Metazoa > Chordata > Mammalia > Rodentia > Cricetidae > Phodopus > Phodopus roborovskii. The sequence goes on along the minus strand of NW_026125295.1, from coordinate 36,069,818 downwards.
GAGCTGAAGAACATATTCCCAAAGGACAGGGGTGGGGGCTAAGGGATGGGGGGGCTACTATATGCTATTTCCTGAATTACTATCTTTATACTACTAGGATTTAACCCACTCTTCATTTTAGATGGCCACAACATTCAGCTACATGCTAATTTCACAGCCTTTTATTTTAGAATATCTAATTGGCTTTTTCTGGCTGAGAGTTCTGAAAAAGCATGCTTGTTACTGTATCTCTAACACCAGCTTTTATGCTGTCAATAGTGTGAATCTACTCCATTCTTCTAACGCTGATACACTACCGTACTTATGGCATCATCAGAGTCCGCGCTAGATCCTCTAGCCCGTGGGGTCATCTTTATTAGTTTCCATAATCATTTACTGGTCCATGTCCTTAAAGGGGCTGTACAGCTGAGGAGGGGAAGCTCTATGTGGAGTTCTATGTAAAGTTTACAGAGGGTCATCTGTAATCTGGAATGTTATCTCTGCTCCCAACTGTTTGCTTTGAAACCTACACTAGTCAGGTTTTCCCAAGACAACTTTTATCAAGATCATCAATAAAAGTGTGGTGGTTTGAAAGAAAATGTCCCCCAAAGGGACATGGTGTAGCCTTGTTAGAGTAGGTGTAGTCTGCTTGGAGGAAGTATGTCACTGTGGGGGGCAGACTTTGAAGTCTTTTCTTAAATTTCACTCAGAATGACATTCAGTCAACTTCCTGTTGCCTGCAAGATGTAGGACACTCAGCTATTTCTCCAATAACATGCCTGCCTGCACGCCACCATGTTCCCCACAATGATAGTAATGGACTGAACCTCTGAACTATAAGTGAACACCCAAAACTAATGCTTCCTTTGTAAGAGTTGCCATGGCCATGGTGTCTCTTCACAGAAATACTAACCCTAACTAAGACAAATAGCCATCATCTTCCAATAGCCAATTTCTATCCCACACCCACTTGACCTCACAGCATTGCTGCCTTCCTTCAAAAAGCATTCTCTTTTCCGCCTGATGCACAAATGTTTAAACACCCAGTGTACCAGCCACATTGGCTTCCTCCCCTTTACCTTTACTCCCCTCTTAGGTCATCTCTAAGTCCAACTTTCAGACTCATATATCCCCTCTTCCTATTGTACTGGCCGTTTCAAATTCACATGTTCAAAATCATTAAAATTAGTCTCCATCCCACCCCTGACCCTTTCCTATTTTCCTGACCTCATCAAGGGGACTTCTCTCTATTAAATGACTCAAGTTACAAATCTAAGATCATCCCGGGTGGTTCTCTCGTCACATTCCCTAAGTCATGTACAAAACCTAACGGTTTAACCTCCAAACAGTGTATTGCAGATCTACCTGCTTCTTGCCATCTGTGTTGCTGCTGCCCTGGGCTGAGTCACCATCTTCTCTCAGTTGGACTGCTGCACTCACAGCCTACCTTCATTCCCACAGTTAATTCTTTACACAGCTGCCAGCAATAGCACCCGCGTGCGGAGATTATACAGCAGGGCTTCCCTGCTCAATCCACTTCAATGACTTCCTAAAACCATTAGATTACTGTAAGGTCAAACCTGTGCAAAACTTAGCACTCTCTGCTTCCTGCCCCAGCTTGTAATGCCATGGCTCTATCTCTTCCCCAGGCTACACAGCTTCTGCCCCCCCCCCCCGCTAAACATTGTATCTGCTTCATTCTCCACCCAGGGTGGCCCCCTCACCCTGATCTCAGCACAAAGGCCATCTTCTGAAAAACACTTGGGTCTGAATTCTATTACAGTGAGCCCCATCACTCTATTCTATTGGTCTGTTTTACTGTCTGTATAGGCCTATTAGCACTGGAAATACTCTATTTACTGTCAGAAATTTTTATGGGTTTATTTTAAATAACTGAGAAATCTAATAATGCTTTAGACAAAGTGAGGTTCACCTGCATTTATATCGATAATTTGTACTTGACTAATACTTTTGGTTTGGAGACAGGCTCTTGGGTAGCCCAGGCTGGTCAGCAACTCACTAGAGAGCTGATGCTGGCTTTGATCCCTACTGCTGCCTCCCAAGTGATGGGATTACATGTGATCCACATAGCTGGCCTAGATATACTGGTAAATGAAACGAATGTAATTACTCCTCTTAAAAAATGTGTAACTTACAGAAGCATAGCAATAAAATACTCCCAATGGCATTCTTATATACTCAGTCATCCTCAGAGGAGCTTGTTCCTGCAGTAGATGGGAACAAATACAGAGGCCCATGCTGGACCATATGCAGAGTGAAAGGCGCTGTCTCCATCAGAAACTCCCACAGCTTAGGAAACACCGTGGAAGAGGAGGCAG